>NC_134571.1:184427755-184753589 GCF_050947875.1 Dermacentor variabilis
ACGTCGTATGGCATACGTCAAGTGGTTGTCCGAGGTTTTTTGTTTGAAGTGATAAGCTCTTTCCGTTTTCTAAAAGTACACTTTTCTTTGGAATACCTGAACACAGTCGCAAGAAAGCGATTATACCGAGATTTAGTTAATATCATGTGTCCAGTACCAGTATACCGTGCAGTATATGCACTGGGGCGCGAGCAGAATGTCTTAAAAAGAGTTAAGAAAATGCCTGTAAGAGCAACAACAAAAACTTTTTTTTTTTTCATGCTACACACTGGCACGCTTCCTGTCAAGCCATGGCTGCAGGAGAAGGGGATCTTTGTACCCTGGAGTGTGAATTGCCAGATATGTCAGAAACCGGAGACAATGGAGCATATTTTTCTGGAGTGCAGGGACTCAGTCTTCCTTTGGGACATTCTACAAAGGACACTAAAAAAAGAATTTCCTTTAACACCTTTTGGAAGCCGTTTTTTACCGTTTGAAGAGACAGAAGGCGTGCCATGTGATATGGTGATGTTACTCTGCATGCACAGCGTGTGGAAAACACGAATGGCGGTGCGTAATGAGGATGTTGACGCAAAACCGGCCAAAGAATATTTTGCTGAAAATGTATTGTACATTCGCGAAGCGTTTAAAGCGCTCAGCGAACCACCTGAGTGGTTAACAGCATTTGAACAGCTTGCAAACATTCAGCCTTTTTAAACCAAAATTAAACGACAAGGTACACCCGCACATTGAACTGTCTTTTTTGTTTTGTAATCGCAGCGGAGAATAGCTGTGAATCGTGTATTTGTTATAAAACAGGCAATAAAGAAAAAAAAATCCTCGTTAGTATAGTGGCCAGTATCCCCGCCTGTCACGCGGGAGACCGGGGTTCGATTCCCCGACGGGGAGTGTTTCTTTTTTCCTTCTTCTTTCTACGCGCACGCGACGGCGCACTCGACTCTCCTCCACAGTACCTGTCTCTATTTTTTCCCACTTGTGCGCAAGATTGCGTCAACGCTTTTGCGATTTTTTTTCAAATCGTGTATATACTGCTTTAGCAGGCACCTCGCATGTCTCCTCGTTAGTATAGTTTTTTTTTTCTTCATTGCCCGATTTTCAGTACACAACTATTTACAAGAGGAAACAATCACCGAAACAAAAAACAAAATACAACATACATTTGCTGTTGGGCACGTATTCAATCAGTATCGTACTGGCTGGGTCTAATCGAAATTCGCGCAAATTAACCAACGGCTCTACTCTTGGGAGCCACTCAGGTGGTTCCTCTGCCGCTTTATGGAGAGCGACAAACCAGTGCATCTGTTCCCTGAAATACATTCGTGCAGGCCGCGCATCTTTATCAACATGGTATCCCGCCATTCTCGCGCGCCAAATACAGTGGAGGCCCAAGAGCATAATTAGGTCAAAAGGCACACCGTCCTCGTTATCTATGCTTAAGTAACGAATGCCATACGCGTCTAGTGGAAATTCTTTCTTTAGTGTCCTCTGCAATACATCCCAGAAGAACACGCCTCCCCAACAGTTTAAAAAACATGATCTATTGTTTCTGGCCGCTTGCAAATTAAACAGTGTGTTCCCCACGGTAAATACACTCCCTTTGCCTCCAAAAACTTCTTAACTGGTAATGTTCCCGTGTGTAATTTAAAGAAGAAGGTCTTTGTTCCTGGCGGGACCTGCATTTTCTTTACTCTTTTTAAAACATCGCTGCTTGGGCCTCCACCGTACAAGCACCTGTACAGTGGCACTGGGAAAAGGACGTCGCACAAAGCACAATACAGTTTATTTTTGTTCACAACGGAAAGGAAATCATTCGAGAAGCGCACTGAAAGAAATCGAACACTCGATACAACTTCTTTGTAAAAACCTCGAATCCCTCCCGAAAACTCTGCGGTTGAAACCACATACTCTGGTATTTGTCTACTCAGCCTTATTTGACATACCGTGCGCAAGAAAGGGTCGGTTGAGTCCCTAAAGAACAAGAACCGATTTACCAGCTGCCGCACAAAGAGGTGGCCCAATCCCAGCCCCCCGTCTTTTACCCTCCGGAACAAGTTGGTCCGGCTACAGCGCTCCCATCCCGACGCCCAGACAAAGACGGCAAAAATCCTGTGTAGCTTCTGAACGTTGGACCGTGAACAGTGCAATACCTGCATTACGTACCAAAGCTTGCTGATAAAGAAAAGGTTACAAACGGTGGCTCTGGCAAAAATAGAAAGGTTAGTGCCTTTCCACTTCTCAGCTCTCTCCCGTGTGTCTTTGACCTGCCCTTTCCAGTACTGCTCGCTATCACGATAGGCATCGAGCAGGACGCCCAAGTACTTGCCTGGGGTCGTCACCCAATGCACGTTGGCAAAATGATCTGGCTTCGTTGGCCATGATCCATGCCAGAGCCCAAGGCACTCCGACCAGTTAACTCCACTGCCAGTGACATGGCTAAATTTACGGACACATCTGACAGCCTCAATTATGCTCCCCTGATCCTCCGCAAAAACAGCGACATCATCTGCATAAGCCAGCAGCTTCACTTCAACTGCTTGAAGCTTAAATCCCGTAATTCTATTGTTTTCAATCAATCTCATACACAGGGTTTCAATGTAGATAGAAAACAACAGAGGGCTGAGGGGCAGCCCTGACGCACAGAACGTTGCAGGCTGATGGGAGCCCCCAAACTCTTATTCGCGATCAATCTTGTCGTGCAGTTACGGTACGCCAGGGCGACCCCCTCACAGATTACAGATCAGAGATTGGCATAGTCTAAAACGGCAAACAAGATTTCATGAACGACGCAATCAAAAGCCTTCTCGAGGTCAATCTGTAATATGCCAATCCGACTATTACAATCATCACAGCACTCAAGTACACTGCGCGCTTTGTGAATATTGGTAACAATAGTCCGGCCGTTAATCCCACATGTCTGGTGAGGCCCGACGATGTCCTGTATCACTGTCTGCAATCTTCGCGCCAATATCTTCATAAAGATTTTATACTCGATATTGGTGAGTGCTATGTGACGATACGCCGTAACATATCTTAATTTCGCTGCATCATCAGGTTTAGGAATGAGTACTGTGTGTGACGACCCATAAGACGGAGGCAATGTGTTCCATTTGTAAGCTTCGTTAAAGATTACATTCAATACAGGGCTAATTTCGTGCTTAAATTCTTTATAAAAACCGGCGCTAAAGCCGTCTGGTCCAGGCGATTTTCCAGGGTTTAAGTTGTCTACGGCCTGTTCAACTTCGGATTCTGTTATCTCTAGTTCCACTCTTTGCTTTCTTTCGTCGTCCAGTCGGGGTATAGCACGTAAAAACTCATTCCCAAATGTGGTAGCGTCTACTTTGTGGTACGAGAATAGCGCCTGGTAATGCTCATGAAAAGCTGCTTTGATGTCGTCTGCGTCCGTTGATAAGGTCCCGCGCCATTCTATTCCGTCGATGTGGTTTCTTTCAGCGCGTGCTTTTTCTAACCCTAGCGCTCGTTTCGAAGGCGCTTCATCTGCAGCTGTGTCTTCAGCCCTTGCCCTCACCAGGGCTCCCCGATAGCGTTGCTCTTCAAGTAGCTCTAACTGTTGTTTCACTTTTCTGATGTCTTCTATCCATTTGCCCGGTGCCTGAGATTCCTGCCTCAGCAGTTTATGAAGAAGTGCCTTTAACTCAGTCTCTTTTTGTTTCTCCGCGTAACGAATACAGGTAGCCCTCTCTATAGCCTTTATATTTAGGGTTTCCTTACTCAGCTCCCACTGTTGCCATACATGAAGGTTTTTACTGGGGTCTATTTTCCTTATTTCTTCTCTTACTGCTCGGTTAAACGGTTCATCCTGAAGAAGCTTATTATTTAATTTCCGCGTTTCCCATGAGAAAGTGTTACCTCGCTTTGGAATTCCTATGCAGCACTGAACTAAACAATGGTCAGAGAAAGACACTGGCACTACTTGGTAACTGTTACATTCCGGAAGGATGTCAACAGACGCATAAATGCGGTCGAGCCGTGCGTGACTAGAGCCCTCAAATCGTGTGTACTTCACAGCACGCGCTCCTTCGAGGCACTCTGCCACATCCTCAAGGTCCCAGTTCTCTACGATTCGCGACAACACTTCAGTGCTTTTGTCTCTAAAGCCACGAACGCTTGTTTTATCCCGCGCACTGAGGACACAGTTGAAATCGCCCATTACTATGAGCTGTCTTCCCTTGCATAGACGCTCTTCAATTTGGTGAAAAAACTAAGCCCTTTCATCCACCTTATTCGGCGCGTACAAGCATACAATACGCCACTCGTTGTTGTTGAACGAAAAATCAACGACAACACACCGGCCCGACACACACGAATAAATTGCATGCACCTCTAGCCCCGGCAACTTCTTAACAGAAAGAACACAGCCAGCGGATGTGCCCACCGCATGACTGACTACGGCAGAAAACCTAGACGTGAAACGCCGCACCATAACGCCGGTCTCTTCTTCACCATCGACTTTCGTCTCCTGCACGGCTAGCACATCAATGTCGTGCTCCGTTATAAGTCGGTAAAGCTGGCCTTGCTTTCTTTTTCCTGCCAGTCCTCGAACATTTAGAGTGGCGACTTTCAACGGACATGTTGGAGCCATTTTAACAATAGGGCAAGAGACCGGCAATATGGTGCTTACCTCTCGCGTCCAGCACGAGGCTAGACGCCGCCACCGCCGCCAGTGCGGTCCGGCGGAAGAACATGAGCATGTCCTAGGGACTCCGAATTTCCGGCACGCTCGTCTACCAGAACGTTAGGGCGCGGCCGAAACGATGAACGCCGGCCTTGAGGCGCCTTTGCCGGGGGCTCCTCGGCTCCAGGCGTTGCCGTCTGGCCACCGTCGGCGCTGGTTTGGGCGTGGGAACGCTTCGCCGCAGCGGAGACGCTGGTCGGCGTGCGGGCACCACTCTTGTCCGGTTGCAGCTCGTTCGGACCCTTGGGCTCGACGACCTTGGGCTCCGGAGTGTTCTCGCCATCCTTTCCGGTTGTCTCGCTCGACCTATGCAAGTCATCCGCTGGTTGTTGGCTCGCTGAACCATCCCCAGTGAGGGTGTCTCTGCCGGTAGGCGCTGACGAGTCGAGTGGCCCCGTCTGCTTGCCGGCTTCGTCCGTTCCCCTCGCTGCATCCTCGGCTTCAACGACGTCCATGAGTTCCGCGATCTCGTCCGTCTTCCCCTGCCCGGTAGCCGACGCGTAGGTACGGACGCAGTCAGCGTCCGCGTGTCCGTAGCGTCTGCACTTCGAGCACCTGGGCACCTTGCAGTCGCGGCGAACATGGCCCGTGCCATGGCAGCGCAGGCACTGCATAGGCCACCCGGGTACCACCACAAGGGCCAACTCACCGGCGACTCGAACCTGGTGGGGCAGGTCGTTCACCTTCATTCCCGGCTTGAGCTTGAGCAGCACGGTTCTCGTGGTTGAGCCCTTCTCTCTCATGCCTTGGACGCGCCAACGCTCCCGCGTCACCTCGGTTACGTTCCCGAACGCCGCGGAAGCAGTCCGGATGTCTTCATCCTGCACACCGTGGAGCATCCAATGCAGCCGCAGTTTAACCTGCTGGTCCTCAGGGTCAATAACAATGCAGCGACGGCCTTTAACTTGCAGCTCCTTGAAAGCAGCCAGTTTCCTTGTGGCTTCCGCACTGTTGAACGTCACCGCCCACACATGGTTGATCTGGTACGCTCCAATCACCACGACCTCGGGGAGCACACCAGCGTTGGCGAGGGCGTCTCGAAAATCTTCGACCCTGTAGGGCCTCACCCGCACGTCGCCGTGCAAAAACAACGTGTTTAAAACAACACGACCGGTGGGCAGAGCAGGCAGCACGATTTCATAGTCCTTTTCATCTTCGACGCTGCTCCTGTTACCGCGGCCGGCAAGGGCCGCAAACGCCGCTCCAGCGGAGCTCATGATCCTGCGTCCGTTCGCTAGCGCGTCAGGAAGTAGTATAGTTTTTTTTTTTCTTTATTGCCCGATTTTCAGTACACAACTATTTACAAGAGGAAACAATCACCGAAACAAAAAACAAAATACAACATACATTTGCTGTTGGGCACGTATTCAACCAGTATCGTACTGGCTGAGTCTAATCAAAATTCGCGCAAATTAACCAACGGCTCTACTCTTGGGAGCCACTCAGGTGGTTCCTCTGTCGCCTTATGGAGAGCGACAAACCAGTGCATCTGTTCCCTGAAATACATTCGTGCAGGCCGCGCATCTTTATCAACATGGTATCCCGCCATTCTCGCGCGCCAAATACAGTGGAGGCCCAAGAGCATAATTAGGTCAAAAGGCACCCCGTCCTCGTTATCTATGCTTAAGTAACGAATGCCATACGCGTCTAGTGGAAATTCTTTCTTTAGTGTCCTCTGCAATACATCCCAGAAGAACACGCCTCCCCAACAGTTTGGCCAGTATCCCCGCCTGGCACGCGGGAAACCGGGGTTCGATTCCCCGACGGGGAGTGCTTCTTTTTTCCTTCTTCTTTGTAGGCGTACGCGACGGCGCACTCGACACTCCTCCACAGTACCTGTCTCTATTTTTTTCCACTTGTGCGCAAGATTGCGTCAACGCCTTTTCGATTTTTTTTTTCAAATCGTGTATATACTGCTTTAGCAGGCACCTCGCATGTCTCCTCGTTAGTATAGTGGCCAGTATCCCCGCCTGTCACGCGGGAGACCGGGGTTCGATTGCCCGACGGGGAGTGTTTCTTTTTTCCTTCTTCTTTGTAGGCGCACGCGACGATGCACCCGACAGTCCTCCACAGTACCTGTCTCTATTTTTTCCCACTTGCGCAAGATTGCGTCAACGCTTTTGCGATCTCTTTTTTCAAATCGTGTATATACTGCTTTAGCAGGCACCTCGCATATCTCCTCGTTAGTATAGTGGCCAGTATCCCCGCCTGTCACGCGGGAGACCGGGGTTCGATTCCCCGACGGGGAGTGTTTCTTTTTTTCTCCTTCTTTGTAGGCGCACGCGACGATGCACTCGCCACTTCTCCACAGTACCTGTCTCTATTTTTTCCCACTCGTGCGCAAGATTGCGTCAACGCCTTTGCGATTTTTTTTTCAAATCGTGTATATACTGCTTTAGCAGGCACCTCGCATGTCTCCTCGTTAGTATAGTGGCCAGTATCCCCGCCTGTCACGCGGGAGACCGGGGTTCGATTCCCCGACGGGGAGTGCTTCTTTTTTCCTTCTTCTTTGTAGGCGCACGCGACGGCGCACTCGACACTCCTCCACAGTACCTGTCTCTATTTTTTTCCACTTGTGCGCAAGATTGCGTCAACGCCTTTTCGATTTTTTTTTTTCAAATCGTGTATATACTGCTTTAGCAGGCACCTCGCATGTCTCCTCGTTAGTATAGTGGCCAGTATCCCCGCCTGTCACGCGGGAGACCGGGGTTCGATTCCCCGACGGGGAGTGTTTCTTTTTTCCTTCTTCTTTGTAGGCGCACGCGACGATGCACCCGACACTCCTCCACAGTACCTGTCTCTATTTTTTTCCACTTGTGCGCAAGATTGCGTCAACGCCTTTTCGATTTTTTTTTTTCAAATCGTGTATATACTGCTTTAGCAGGCACCTCGCATGTCTCCTCGTTAGTATAGTGGCCAGTATCCCCGCCTGTCACGCGGGAGACCGGGGTTCGATTCCCCGACGGGGAGTGTTTCTTTTTTCCTTCTTCTTTGTAGGCGCACGCGACGATGCACCCGACACTCCTCCACAGTACCTGTCTCTATTTTTTTCCACTTGTGCGCAAGATTGCGTCAACGCCTTTGCGATTTTTTTTCAAATCGTGTATATACTGCTTTAGCAGGCACCTCGCATGTCTCCTCGTTAGTATAGTGGCCAGTATCCCCGCCTGTCACGCGGGAGACCGGGGTTCGATTCCCCGACGGGGAGTGTTTCTTTTTTCCTTCTTCTTTGTAGGCGCACGCGACGGCGCACTCGACACTCCTCCACAGTACCTGTCTCTATTTTTTTCCACTTGTGCGCAAGATTGCGTCAACGCCTTTTCGATTTTTTTTTTTCAAATCGTGTATATACTGCTTTAGCAGGCACCTCGCATGTCTCCTCGTTAGTATAGTGGCCAGTATCCCCGCCTGTCACGCGGGAGACCGGGGTTCGATTCCCCGACGGGGAGTGTTTCTTTTTTCCTTCTTCTTTGTAGGCGCACGCGACGATGCACCCGACACTCCTCCACAGTACCTGTCTCTATTTTTTTCCACTTGTGCGCAAGATTGCGTCAACGCCTTTTCGATTTTTTTTTTTCAAATCGTGTATATACTGCTTTAGCAGGCACCTCGCATGTCTCCTCGTTAGTATAGTGGCCAGTATCCCCGCCTGTCACGCGGGAGACCGGGGTTCGATTCCCCGACGGGGAGTGTTTCTTTTTTCCTTCTTCTTTGTAGGCGCACGCGACGATGCACCCGACACTCCTCCACAGTACCTGTCTCTATTTTTTTCCACTTGTGCGCAAGATTGCGTCAACGCCTTTGCGATTTTTTTTCAAATCGTGTATATACTGCTTTAGCAGGCACCTCGCATGTCTCCTCGTTAGTATAGTGGCCAGTATCCCCGCCTGTCACGCGGGAGACCGGGGTTCGATTCCCCGACGGGGAGTGTTTCTTTTTTCCTTCTTCTTTGTAGGCGCACGCGACGATGCACCCGACACTCCTCCACAGTACCTGTCTGTATTTTTTCCCACTTGTGCGCAAGATTGCGTCAACGCCTTTGCGATTTTTTTTTCAAATCGTGTATATACTGCTTTAGCAGGCACCTCGCATGTCTCCTCGTTAGTATAGTGGCCAGTATCCCCGCCTGTCACGCGGGAGACCGGGGTTCGATTCCCCGACGGGGAGTGTTTCTTTTTTCCTCCTTCTTTGTAGGCGCACGCGACGATGCACTCGACACTTCTCCACAGTACCTGTCTGTATTTTTTCCCACTTGTGCGCAAGATTGCGTCAACGCCTTTGCGATTTTTTTTCAAATCGTGTATATACTGCTTTAGCAGGCACCTCGCATGTCTCCTCGTTAGTATAGTGGCCAGTATCCCCGCCTGTCACGCGGGAGACCGGGGTTCGATTCCCCGACGGGGAGTGTTTCTTTTTTCCTCCTTCTTTGTAGGCGCACGCGACGATGCACTCGACACTTCTCCACAGTACCTGTCTGTATTTTTTCCCACTTGTGCGCAAGATTGTGTCAACGCCTTTGCGATTTTTTTTTCAAATCGTGTATATACTGCTTTAGCAGGCACCTCGCATGTCTCTTCGTTAGTATAGTGGCCAGTATCCCCGCCTGTCACGCGGGAGACCGGGGTTCGATTCCCCGACGGGGAGTGTTTCTTTTTTCCTTCTTTGTAGGCGCACGCGACGATGCACTCGACACTTCTCCACAGTACCTGTCTCTATTTTCTCCCACTTGTGCGCAAGATTGCGTCAACGCTTTTGTGATTTTTTTTTCAAATCGTGTATATACTGCTTTAGCTGGCACCTCGCATGTGTCCTCGTTAGTGTATTTTTTTTTTTGTCATTACGGTTGCGCGAAAATTTTTGCGCTTTTATTCCCATCGTGTATATAATGCTTTAACTGACGCCTCCCGTGTCTCCTCGTTAGTATAGTGTCCAGTATCCCCGTCTGTCCCGCGGGAGACCGGGGTTCGATTCCCCGACGGGGAGTGGTGTTTCTTAATTTTTTTTTTTAGGCACATGTATCTGCGCCCCCGACACTTATCTGCAGTATCTGTCTATCTTTTTTTCTTTATTGCCAGTCCTCGATATATCACAACTCAAATTCCTAAATGATATAAACAAAGACCAAAGAAGCAAGAAAGAATGAATACACAAACGGAACAAAGAACAGTAATATTTACATTCGTTGCCGTCCGCTACTGTGGCACGACGCTGTCGGATTAAAATTCCTTTAGTGCTGTCAGGGGTTCAACCCTCGACAGCCACTCAGGAATAGGCTGTTGCAACTTCTGCACTTCGACATACCGTTGCATGCACTCACAAAAGTATAGACGCGCCGGTCGGGCATTCGGGTCACAATGGTAACCCGCCCTTCTTGCGCGCCATAAACAGTGGAGGCCCGTAAGCATGATCAGGTCGTACGGGAAACCTTCGTCATCATATACTGGCAGAAACCTGATTCTGTGGGGATCTATAGGTAGCTCCATTTTAGAGTCCTTTGTAACACGTCCCAGAAGAAGACCCCTTCCCAACAGTGGATGAAGACATGATCTATGCTTTCTGTTTTTTTACATATAAGGCATTGGGTTCCCTATGGCATGTAGAACCCACGTTGTTCAAGAAAGATTTTAACAGGTAGAGTACCGGTGTGTAATTTAAAGAAGAACGATTTAGTGGCTGGTTGAACTGGCATCTTCTTCACCCTTTTGAATACATCTAGGCCTGGGCCTCCACTGTACGGGGCTCTGTACATGGGTACCAGCAAAACACTGTCACATAAATCACGATATGACTTTTTCCGTTTTACACTCCACAAATATGCACTAGAAAAACGAACACGCAAAAAGGAAACACTGAATTATTTCCCTAAAGAAACCACGAACTGGTCCTGGCATTGTTTCGGTGCCTACAACGAATTCGGGAAGTGACCTTGAAAACCTCATTTGGATAACGGTGCGTAGAAATGGGTCATTTGTGTCTCGAAAAAAGAAGAACCTGTTTACTAGTTGACGCAAGAAGAGATGCGCCAACCCCAGACCACCAGCCTTCACGCGCCGGAAGAGATTATCTCGGCTACATCGCTCCCAGCTCGAGGCCCACACGAAAACAGCGAACACGTGGTGCAGTTTCTGCACATTAATCCGAGAGCACTGTAGTACCTGCATTACGTACCAGATCTTTGTTACGAGAAACATGTTGCACGCTGTTGCTTTCGCGAACATTGACAGGTCACCGGCGTTCCAGCGGTCGGCTTTTTCTTTTATTTCTTTTGTCCGCTCCTTCCAGTACTCGCTACTGTCCTTGTAGGCATCAAGGGGTGCGCCAAGGTACTTAACTGGCGTCGTGACCCAGGTGACGTTCGAAAAGTGGTCTGGTGTGGACGCCCATCCCCCGTGCCAAAACCCCAAACATTTCTGCCAGTTCACGAAGCTATTAGTGGCATTACCAAACTGTCTAACGATACTCACAGCGTTCAATAGACTTTGCGTATCTTTGCAATATACAGCCACATCGTCAGCATATGCCAGTAACTTCACCTCTGCTGCTTGGAGGCAAAATCCCTTAATGTATTCATCTTCAATGATGGCCTGACATAGTGTTTCTATGTAAACACAAAACAGGAGTGGGCTAAGTGGACAACCCTGGCGTACGGAGCGCTTCACGTTAATTGGAGGCCCCCAGCATTTGATTATTTATAAGTCTCGTATAGCAACTCCGGTACGCCATGGTCACCCCCTCAGTGATTATGTGGCCAAAATTAACGTGTTCTAGGATGGTGAGCAATATCTCGTGAGAAACGCAATCAAACGCTTTCTCCAAGTCAAGCTGGAGGATCGCAACTGCATCACACATGGCATCACAACACTCCAGAACACACTTCAACTTATGGATGTTAGTGAAAATGGTTCTTCCACGAATACCACACGTCTGTTGCGGGCCGACTACTTCCTTAATGACTGACTGCATACGCCGTGCCAGCACCTTCATCAGTATTTTGTAGTCGCAGTTAGTAAGCGCTATGGGTCTATAGGAGGAAAGTTGCTTGAGCTTCTCGGTCTCTTCTGTTTTAGGTATTAGTACTGTATGGGACTGGCCGAAGGATGGTGGAAATATTTTCATTTCGTATGCTTCATTGAAAACTGCGGTCAAGATAGGAGCTAGGTGGCTTTTGAACGATTTGTACCAAGTGGCACAAAGACCGTCTGGACCTGGTGACTTGCCAGGGTTCAGGTCTTCGATGGCCTTTATCACTTCCTGTTCAGTTATTCGTCCTTCCAACGTTTCTTTAACGTCACTCGACAGCTGTGGCATTCGCTGCAAAAATAAGTGCTTGAAACTTTGCATGTTGACGGGCCGGAATGCGAAAAGCTTTTGGAAATGTTCAAAGAAGGCGCGCCCTATATTCATATCAGTTACTACCACCCCGTTATATTCGATGGCCTCAATCTGTTTGCGTCTGGAGTGCTTTTTTTCTAATCCCAGTGCTCTTTTCGAAGGCATTTCCCCGCATGCTAGTCTTTCTGCTCTCGCACGCACGAGCGCGCCTCCATAACGCGCTTCATCGAAAACCTCGAGCTTTTTCTTAATAGCACGCATATCTTCTTGATAAGCGCCGGGTTGCATGCATTCGAGCGTCACAAATTTTTCCAGTAATGTTTTTTTAACCCTTTCTCTTGCCTTCTCTTCATGTCGTAGTACGCTGCTTCTTTCAATTGCCTTGATTTTAATAGTTCGTTTCAACAGCTCCCATTCCTCGCCCAACTTCATAAAACTGTCTTTTCCATAAGAATTCAGAGCATTCACTACCGTTTCGTTAAAAGTATCATCCCGTAGAAGCTCAGCATTCATTTTCCACAGTTCCCAGACGAATTCTTTTCGTTCTTTTTTGAGGCCCACCCTGCATTTTACCAGGCAGTGGTCAGAAAAGGATACGGCAGTAACTGCATAGCACTGGCATTTTTCTACTGATTGATATGATAGATAGATATGGTCTAACCGTGCATGACTTATTCCCTGGAAGTGGGTGTACCTCACTTCTCGGTCAGCCCCGAAACACTGAGCGATATCCTCTAATTCAAACTCGTGTATGATCTGCGCCATGATATCGCTGCTTTTGTCGTAAATTACGCGTCGCGTAGACCTATCCTCGATGTTCAATACGCAATTGAAGTCTCCAACACAGGCTATCGTTTTGTGCACAGAGAAGTTGTGCTTCAAGTTCAAAAAGAAATTTACTTTTTCTTGCACTGTATTAGGCGCATAAATGCACAGCACGCGCCATTGGACATCGCAATAGCTGAAATCACAAACGACAAGTCGACCGGAAGAGCACGAGAAGTAACCGTCTATAGCCAGGCCTGGAAGCTTCCTCACGAACAAGACACACCCCGCCGAAGTCCCTAAGGCGCGGCTCACTACCGTATAGTAGTTGTACGTGAACCTTCGCACCATGCTCCCGGTCTCCTCCTCGCCGTCTACCTTGGTTTCTTGCACTGCTAAAACGTCGAGGTCGTGGTCCACTAGCAGTCTATACACCTGACTCTGTTTCCTTTTGGCGGCCAGACCTCGAACGTTTAGCGTGCCGAGGCTAAGCGACGGGTCGGTAGCCATTACTGATTTAAACGGGAGGGGAGAAGGCCCGGAGCATGGTGCTCACCTTAACGTCTAGCTGACCGCTAGACGCCTCCGTGGCCATCCGGTGGCCGTCGTCCGAGTTCGTCTTTGGTCGGCTTCGGGGTGAGCCTACGGTCAGCCTCCAGGTTAGGCTTAGGCTTGAGGGTGGAGCGCCTGCCGGGTAGCGTCTTAGCCGGCGGCGCCTCGGAGTCACCGCTGGCCCTTCCGTCGACTTTCTCCTCCTGCTGCGGGGACCTCTTCACCGGTGCCGAGTCGCTTTCGACGCGGGCGCTAGCAGAGGTCGCGTTGTCGTTTTCCGCTGCCTCCGTAGTATCAGTAGCCGGCTGACGGCTCTCATTTTCTTTCTGGGCCACCCTGACGCTGATTAGTGCGGTTTCTGGCTCGTCTGGAGGAGGGACATTATTCGGTCCTCGTTTAGTCGGCGTCGTCGTCCCGCTCGCTTCTGCCACCCCATTGCCGCTTCCAACTCCCTTGGCCGCTTCCTCGGCCTCGGTCACGTCCATCATGTGGTCTGATGTCAACGGCTCGCTGTCCGCCGTCCCCGCGGCTACTGCGTATGAACGTACACAGTCCGTGTCGCTGTGTCCGAAAAGCCTGCACCTGGAGCAACGGGGAACCTTACATTCTCGACGAACGTGACCAGAGCCCCGGAAGCGCAGGCACTGCATGGGGCGACCTGGGGCTACGACCAGCGCAAGCTCGCCGGCGACGCGGATCTGGTGGGGCAGGTCGTCGACTTTCAGTCCAGCCTTCAGCTGCAGCAGCACAGCTCGGGTCGTCGAGCCCTTGTCGGAAACGCCATCCACTCGCCAGCGCTCCCGGGTTACTTACGTGACTTTGCCAAAGGAAGCCAGCGCAGTCTTTACGTCTTCATCATTCACACCATGAAGAAGCCAGTGAAGGCGAAGCTTCACCTGCTGTTCTTTAGGGTCGATGACCAGGCAGCGACGCCCCTTGACCTGAAGCTCCTTCAGTGCAGCCAGCTTTTGGGCCGCCTCGGCTGTCTTCATCGTCACCGCCCATAGGTGGTTGATTTGGTACGCTCCAAGGGCGACGACGCCAGAGAGCATACCAAGAGCTTGAAGCGCGTCCCGAAAATCCTCTACGCGAAACGGGCGAATACGAGTGTCGCCGTGCAAAAAAACTGTGTTTAACACGATGCGTCCTGTAGGTAGCCGAGGCAAAATAATCTGGTAATCCTTATCTTCCGATGTCGAAAGCCTGTTGCCGCGGCTAACAGCCGCATAAGCCGCTCCACTGGAGCTCATGATCCCGCGATCCGTTCAGCTCGGGAGCCGGAAGCAGAATGTGTATCTGTCTGTATCCTTCGCGAACTTGTCATTACGGTTGTGCGAAAATTTTTGCGCTTTTATTCCCATCGTGTATATAAAGCTTTAACTGACGCCTCCCGTGTCTCCTCGTTAGTATATTGGCCAGTATCCCCGCCTGTCACGCGGGAGACCGGGGTTTGATTCCCCGACGGGGAGTGGTGTTTCTTAATTTTTTTAGGCACATGTAGCTGCGCCCCCGACACTTATCTGCAGTATATGTCTGTAACCTTCGCGAACTTGTCATTACGGTTGTGCGAAAATTTTTGCGCTTTTATTCCCATCGTGTATATAATGCTTTAACTGACGCCTCCCGTGTCTCCTCGTTAGTATAGTGGCCAGTATCCCCGCCTGTCACGCGGGAGGCCGGGGTTTGATTCCCCGACGGGGAGTGGTGTTTCTTAATTTTTTTAGGCACATGTAGCTGCGCCCCCGACACTTATCTGCAGTATCTGTCTGTAACCTTCGCGAACTTGTCATTACGGTTGTGCGAAAATTTTTTCGCTTTTATTCCCATCGTGTATATAATGCTTTAACTGACCCCTCCCGTGTCTGATTCTGCTTCCGGCAGCCGAGCTGAGCGGACGCAGGATGGCAGGCCCTTCAAGGGTGGCTACAGCGGTACTTTTTGGCCGCGGTAACAGGTCTTTTGACGTTGAGAATGATTATGAAGTTTTATTGCCGAACCTTCCTACAGGACGAGTTGTTCTGAATACTGTTTTTTTTTTGCATGCTGACGTGCGTTCCCGGCCATATCGAGTGGAAGACTTCCGTGACACACTGGCTCGTCTGACGCTGCTCCCCGAGGTTGTTGCCTTAGGGGCGTATCGTATGAGCCATGTGTGGGCCGTGACGTTCAAGAATATGGATGCTGTGAAAAGGATCCTTGGCGTCGGTGACCTCAAGGTGAAAAATTCTCGCTGCCTCGTCATCGATCCAGCAAACCAAGATGTGCAGATTAAGGTACATTGGCTACTCCACAATGTACTCGACGAAGACTTGAAACGTGCGTTAGCGCCGTACGGCCAAGTGACGGAACTCAGCAGGGAGCGGTGGCGGGTGCACGGCGTGGCCGACAAGGACTCAACGACCCGTCTGGTAACGCTCAGGTTGAAGGTGGGCCTTAAAATTGACGACCTTCCTCATCAAGTGAACGTAAGCGGGGAGCAAGCCCTTGTTGTTGTGCCGGGAAGAGCGCCCATTTGTCTACGCTGCCGAGGAAAAGGGCACATTCGTCGTGACTGCCGAGTGCCGCGTTGTAGTGGCTGCCGGAGGTTCGGTCATGAGGAGCACGAGTGCACGCTATCCTATGCCAGCGTCACCGGGCCCGTGGAGGGGGGCGACGCGTCTGAGCTACTCATGGACGAGGCTGACGCTGAAGACGCAGCAAGTCCGGGTGACAGAGGGTCCGACAGAGTGCTGGCGACGCCAGACCCGGTCACAGTAAAAGGGCCGAACGCGACAACGGGGCAAGAACCCGCAGAGCATCCGTCGGAGCTACAACCTGGGAATGCAACGGCCTCAGAGAGGCCAGAATCGTGTAAAAGTTCAGCCAAGGCAACAGAGTTTACAGCTGCACAGGACAACATGGACGACAGCGAGAGCGCAGTCGGCGGCCTTGCCGGCAAGCGCCCTTGGGATGAAAGTAGAAACGAGACAAGTACTCCCGACTGCGGCGAGGGTGGAGAACCACCGACGAAGACAACGGGGATTAGGCGACAGTCTTTCAAACCGCTGCCAAAAATTCTGGTCGACCCACGGGCAGAGGCCAAGCCGCCTCTCCCGTCTTCATCACCTGGGTAGGTGAGGCTGTCGTGATTTTTGCAGAGACAGTAATATGTAAGAGACAAATGTGAAAGTGTTGTACGGGAGCCGAGACGTAAAAACATGGAAAAAAGCCGAGACGCCCGTAAGTCGTGCGATTTTCTTGTTTTCTGGCGAGTAACTACTTGAAGTAGAAACCGTGTGGTAGGCCTACTCATAGCGATAACATGTCCTTTAAATTAGAAAGAGCCTTATGCGTAGCAACGCTCAACATTAGAGGACTTGGCCGGTCTAGGAGGCGACAGTATCAGTTGCGTCGTTTATTGCTTGAGAATGACGTTGATATTGCTGCCGTGCAGGAAACGAAAGTCGAGTCCCAAGAGCAGACAGACCGCATGCTTTCGCCTTTCCGCTCCCTATACAATGTGAGAAGAAGAAGCTCGAAGCGTGCAGACGTGCTTTGCATCGGCTCCGTGATTTCAAATTTTCCAAGCGTCCAAAATCTTCTGGTACCACTGGGATCAGCGGAATATATTTCTAAACATCAAGGGGATTCTACGGAACCGAACTTCGGTGAGCCGCAGTTTTAAGACCAACGAGAGCCCTATTCGTTCGGCCACGCCGACGGTAGGGTTAGCCCTAACACCGAACGCTGGCGCGCGGGAGCTCGGAGACCCGCAAGCAGCCACCGTTTCTACGGTGAGCTGTGGGGGCGACCCAGCCCAGAACGCTACGATCGCGGGAAACCCAGGCACCATTGCCCACCAACCCACCGACACTGAAACCATGGAAGTCGTATCCGAGAGTCACCCGAGACCCCTGCCTGACGAGGCCTTGCCCGGGCCGTCTCCCCTCCTCTCGGAGCAGCTCCACAATCAAGAATGTCAGTGACAAACGGTCGTTTCCCTTCATCGGAAACGCCGTCTTCAAAAACAACAATCCACTGGTGAGCAAGACCCAGTCGGGCAAACCCCGCCATCGAAAGCCACACCGTTAGGGCTAGCTCTAACCCAGGCGCCAGCCGCCGCCGCGAAAGCCACGTCGCAAGCTACCTGCGAAGAGCGCGGAGCCGGTACACCTATTTCTGAAGACGCGGCTGCAAGGAGCAGGCCTCGCCGACGCGCGCCTCCACTCCCGCGCACTGACATGAAAATCATTATCCGCCCGACCCCGGGCCTCATAGTTCGAAAACTACAGACCCACCAGGTGGCCAAGGCGATCGTCCAAGCCACCGGAGGTGCGCCGACCTGCAAGGGGGATGATTTCATCGTCCGCCTGCGACACGGCTCGAACATCATCATCGTGAGCACCCCTCACGAGGCCACGGCGGCCACCCTCATGAAAATTGTAAGCCTCACCTTTCACGGACGATCACACCCTGTGAAGGTGTATCTATCAACACCCGAGGGCCTGCTTAAAGGTGTCGTACACGGCATCGACGCAGGCACCGGCGAAGAAGAGCTTATGGCGAATCTTCGGGTCCGCACACATGGAGTCCGCATCGTGCGGGCCCGTATGCTCGGACAATCCCAGACAGCCCTACTCCACTTCGAGGGACCCCAGGTGCCTAGATTTGTGTATTACTACGGAGGGGAGATGCCTTGCCGAGACTACCAGCCGACAAGGCAGTTCTGCTCCATCTGTAGAATCACCGGACACCGACCAGACGTCTGCCCCAACCCAACGGTTCGTGCGTGCAACGTTTGCAACCACATTAACCCAGACGCCGGACACACTTGTGTTCCGAAGTGCGCCCTGTGCGGAGGGGCCCATCTCACGGCTGCAACAGAGTGCAACAACAAGCTCAAGCGCATTCCACCCAGATGGAAGCCTACCTCCACGACCACACCCAAAACCCAACGACAGCCCCGCCCGGTCACTCAGTCGACCAAGGCGGCTGACCTTCGCCCGCGATGGTTCAGCTCCGAGCGGGAAGACTCCGACTACTCGGAGTCTCCGAGCATCTACGGATCCCGGTCCGGTTCCAACCCAAGGTCCAGGTCCCGCTCCTGCTCTCGCCCCCGGTCTCACTTTCGGTCTCCCAGACGGCGATCTCGGTCGACGCCCAAACAAGGAGAGCAGGCAGCACCAGCCACCGCGGCACTCAAAGACAAGGGGCCCCAGCAGCACCACCGAAAGACCAAGGAAGCCTCACCCAAGAGGACTACCACCAAAGTACACGAGGTAAGCTGGGCAGCAGTAGCCTCCCCCTCGTATAGAAAACCACAGACGCCACTATCTGTTAAATTGGAACAGGAACTCGCCACCATGCGCGCACAGATACAAACACTCACACAAGAAAACAGACAACTCAAACAACAAGTGATACAGCTCACACAAATACCACAAGAGATGGCTCCGCACAAGGACATCATCGACCTACAAACCCATGTCGATGCCATCCGCAACCACATGCAAGCCTTCATGGACGCTACACGCGCCCAGTTGGAACAAATAACACAGACTGCAATACAACGCACAGATGCAGCAATAAAACACATGGAATCCACTGTAGATAGCAAGCTTAGGAACCAGCTTCACTCCATAAAACTACGGAAGACCCTACGACAGAACTTTTACAAGGCCACACCTGTAGCAGCACCGAACCAAATCGTAACGTCACCGACCACAACGTCCAACAATGCCTAGACCATACAGGCAAGTCAAAGAAAACTTAGAAATTTGGCAATGGAACTGCCGTGGGTTCCGGAGGAAGAAAGGGCTGCTGACACAATTGATCGCCCATTCCTCAAAGCCACCGGGGGTCATAGCCCTACAAGAGCCCGGTACCCGACCAACACTACATGGCTACGAAGAATACCACACAAGTCAAGACGACAAGTGGAAGGTAGCCACACTAGTAGACAGAAACATCACAACCATACAACACAAACCCATAGACGACGTGGACATACTACATGTACTTCTCGAAATAATATATAAAGGCAACCAGAAACAGAGCGCCTTCATCCTCAACATTTATTGCCCCCCCAGCAAGAGGCGGGAAAACATAGGAAAACTCTTTGGGGACACCCTCCGCCTTGCTAAAGACAGTCCCCTGGTAATCATAGGCGACTTCAACGCTCAGAACACGCTATGAGGGTACCAGAGGCAGGATTGGAAGGGTCTCCAGCTACAAACACTAATTGAGCAGTGTCACCTCACACTCATCACAGACCCGAACATACCAACGAGGGAAGGGAACAGCGTAACACGCGACACCACTCCCGACCTCGCCTTCATCACTCAAACCACGCGAGCCGAATGGCTCAACACACTCGAAAACCTAGGCAGCGATCACTACATACTAAACATAACACTACAGACTGGACGCCTACGCAGGCAGATCGGCACAGCTAAACTCACTGACTGGCGCAAAATCAGGGAAGCCCAAGAACAAGATGCCGACACAATCACGAACCTGGAAGACTGGTGCGACAATCTCCGTCGACATAAACAACGCCACACAAAGGAAATCGCCAGAACGGAAGAGACCCCAGAGCTGGATCCCCACTTACTACACCTGTGGGATGCCAAAAGGGGCCTTACCCGCCGCTGGAAAAAACAGAAATATAACAGGAAACTGAAGACGCGCATAGCACAAATAACAGCGGAAGCAGAAGAATATGCCATGCAACTCGCCTCAGCGAACTGGTATAGATTCTGTGACTCCTTCGGTGGCACGCTGGACACGGCCAAAACGTGGCACATCCTCAAAGCCATCCTGGACCCCACCAAAACCAAAGGAGAAGGACACAGGGCTCTGGAACGGTTACTACACACCTACCCAGGCAGCCAACAAGACCTCATCGATGCCATCAAGACCAAGTGCTATGGAGATCCCACTCCCACACAACCATGTAGAACACCCTACACAGGACAACCCAACCCACTAATGGACAAACCGATCACCGAAAACGAATTGAGAGCAGTCATCGCAGCCACCACCCGTAACACAGCGGCGGGCACGGACCAAATCACGAATTCGATGATCAGAAACCTGAGCGACAAGTCTATCTCCGCGCTCACGGCCTTTCTCAACCAACACTGGGAACAAGGTACGGTACCGGCGATGTGGAAACACGCACGAATAATCATGATCCGTAAACCGGGCAAGAAATTGGCAATTGAAAACCTCAGACCCATATCGCTCACGTCCTGCCTCGGCAAGGTGTACGAAAAAATTATAAACACGAGACTCCAGAGACACTTGGAAGATAACAAACACCTACCGGACACCATGTTCGGTTTCCGCGCAGGCCTGTCCACCCAAGATGTGCTACTTCAAATCAAGGAAGAAGTCCTCAGTAACGTTTCCCGCAGCGGCGAGCACGTCATCCTAGCAATCGACATCAAAGGGGCTTTCGACAACGTCAGCCACCAAGGAATCCTAGAAGGGCTGGCCAACACCAACTGCGGCGAGCGAACGTACAAGTATGTTCAGAGCTTCCTGAGCCACCGCACGGCAGAGCTGAAGATGGGAGAGATCCAGACTCCAGTGTACCACCCTCCCAACAAGGGCACACCACAAGGTGCTGTCATCTCTCCCACGTTGTTCAACGTCGCCATGATCGGTCTCGCAAGCAAACTGCAGGACGTAGCAGGTCTTCGGCACGCAATCTACGCAGACGATATAACGCTCTGGACCACAACAGGGTCCCTCGTCGAAAAAGAAGAACGGCTGCAAACTGCAGCGAATCTCATCCAAGATTACGTCAGCCAACGGGGTCTACAATGCTCCCCCGAGAAATCTGAGCTTCTACGAGTCTGGCGAGGCCGGGGTAACCACACAGTCCCCACAGACCCAACAAGAAGACTCGAGGTACGCCTCAACGGGGGCCTCATACCAGAGAAGCCATTGCTGAGGGTGCTGGGCATGTGGTTGCAGTCCAACCAGCGGGCCACACACACCCTCGCGCTCCTTAAAACCAGTGTCAAGGCGGTATCACGCATGATCTCCCGCGTAACATCCAAGAACAGAGGCATGAAGGAAAGTGACACCCTCCGACTGGTCAGTAGCCTGGTGGTGAGCAGAATCACATACAGCCTGCCTTACTACCACCTCACACAGTCCGAGACAAAGCAGGCCGATACACTTTTGAGGATGGCTTTGAAGACCGCTCTCCGCCTGCCGATGAGTACATCGACTGAAAAATTATTGGCGCTAGGGTTGCACAACACCCTCAGCGAACTGACAGAAGCCCATTACGTCTCGCAACAACAGAGACTTGCACGGACTCGCACGGGCCGGCAGGTCCTACGAACCTTGGGGTTCCCAGCAATAACAACACGAACCCAAGAAACCTGCTTGATACCTCGTCACGTCCAGGACAGGTTTCACGTTGCCCCGATACCACGCAACATGGACCCTAACCTACACTCAGGCAGGAGGAGAGCAAGGGCCCAGTACATGGAGAAAGCGTTCAGGTTCAGTACAACGGCCCGGTTTACGGACGCCGCCATGTATGGGGCGAACAACAAGGGCGCAGTTGCAGTGGCATGCGACCACCGAGGCCACGTTACCTCCGCGGCATCGACCCGCCCCTGCACGATTACGGAAGCCGAAGAGCTGGCCATCGCGTTAGCCATCCGCGAGGGCCTACATGCAAATCAACCATTGACGATCCTCACGGATTCTCAGCAGGCCTGCCGCAACTTCCTACAGGGTAGAATTGAAAGACCTGCTGCACAAGTCCTAGCCGGAACACTCAAGGAGGACTCTGAGGACTTCGCCACCCAAACTATCATCTGGATACCGGGTCACACTGGCATCACGGGCAACCTGCAAGCCGACAGAGCAGCTCGAGGATTCGTACATAACCGAGCACTCATCACGCCGGCTGCAGAAGACCTGGACCCTGTCGACCTCGAGTATTCAGCCATCGTGAACTACCACAGAGGGCGTCGCTTGCGATATCCACCACCCCATCGAAACCTAAAGACAGAAGATGCCGCTGCCTGGCGTAGGCTCCAGACAGGCACTTACACGAACCTACACATATTACATCGGATACACCCCACAGCCTACAGGGACGAATGCCCATGGTGTGGGGCCACACCAACTCTATACCACATTAAGTGGGAGTGCACACTACACAACATAGAACACCCAGACACGAACATAACGAGGGAGCAATGGGAGGCACTGCTGTCCAGCTCGGCCCTCGACGACCAGCTCAAGCTGATTAAGAGAGCTGAGAAGATGGCAAGAGCCAGCGGAGCCCTGGACTAAGGGCCCCGACCATTAGCGGTTTTTCTGATTATTCTTTTAATAAAGTTTATCAATCAAACCTATACAATGTATGTGTCAGCCATTCTCGTGGTACATCTGGTGGCTGCTTGCTTTTTATGAAGACCAGCATTCGTATTGTAGTAGTGTTTGCATGTTGACGATTTGGGACGATTAATTGTATGTGATTTTTCATTTTCTGGCGCGAATTGGCGGATTGTTTGTGTATATGTACCAAATAGGGAGCAAGAGCGCAAAATATTTTTCTAAAACCTTGAAGTGCACCTGTCGTGTGATAGGACAATTATTCTTCTCGGAGATTTCAACTGCGTTTGCATTCCCGAAGATAGGGCAAGCAAAGCGCCGGTGCGTGATTATAGTGCCTTATTTTTTAATGCACTGGTTCGCGAGCGAGAGTTGGATGACGTAAGATATGTGCTTTCTCAGGGCACGCAGTTCACACATTACCAGCTTAGCAGTCAGGCGAGGCTTGACAGAGCCTACATGTCTACTGTGCTACTTCCTATGTGCCGAGATTACAGTGTGAAGCACGTATCTTTCAGCGACCATAGCCTAGTCATGTTCGCCATCAATAAGAAAGAAAAGCAGAGGTTTAGCTGGGACCTGTGGAAATTGAACGACAAGCTACTCGATGATGACACGTTTGTAGAGAACGTTAAAACTGAATTAGAAGAAGTATTCGAGTGTAACATGGGCAGTTTGATTCATACATGGGAGTCTTTTAAAGAAAAAGTAAAAATGAAAGCTATTGAAAGAGCATATTGTATAAAACACCGCCCAATGAAAGAAGAAAATCAGTTGCAGTGCCAGTTAGATGTTTTACTCTGTCAAGAATGTGTGCAACCGGGCATGCGCAGTAAAGAAATTAAAGATGTGAAAAGAAAGTTGGAGACTATAGACGTGGAAAGATACAAGGGAGCTGTGGTGCGCGCACGCGCCGAAAGGCTTTGGTGTGGCGAGATGCCCACGAAACGTGCGCTGGCAGACGAGAGGAGCTACGCAACTAAAAACGAATTCAAGGCGACAGAATATCAAAACGTCGTCACAAGCGATAAAGCAATAATTGAACAAGCGTTTGTGGAACATTATCGCGAATTATTAGGAAGCATCAAACAGGGCAGTAGCACATTCAAAGATGAATTCTTATCACTTATGCCGCAACTCTAATAATTAATATTTGGGGTTTTACGTGCCAAAACCACTTTCTGATTATGAGGCACGCCGTAGTGGAGGACTCCGGAAATTTTGACCACCTGGGGTTCTTTAACGTGCACCTAAATCTAAGCACACGGGTGTTTTCGCATTTCGCCCCCATCGAAATGCGGCCGCCGTGGCCGGGATTCGATCCCGCGACCTCGTGCTCGGCAGCCCAACACCATAGCCACTGAGCAACCACGGCGGGTTATGCCGCAACTCGACGACGACATAAAGGCAAGCTTAGAGGCACGTATCGCCGTCAAAGAAATTGAAAAATCAATTGAAAAAAATTACCTCTGGAAAGACACCTGGTCCAGATGGCCTAAGCGCAGTTTTATATAAGAAATTTAAAAGCCCTGTGGCAGCAGCCTTATGTGAAGTTTTGCACGAGGCATATGAAAAGAATTACCAGGGTCCTTCCGCAGATCACACATTGTGTTGATTCCCAAAACAACAGACCCCGCGAAACAGCAATTTATTGGATCGTATCGGCCCATAACCTTGGCTAATGTTGATTATAAACTGTTTATGAGTGTGTTGACCAGGCGACTTCCAACTGTTATTAAAGAAATCGTAGGGCCCCATCAGACCCGCGGCATCAAAGGTATATCTATAACTACGAATATTCACGTTGCAAGGAATATTTTAGAATGTTGTGAAGATTTTGAGAGTAGGGTAGCGATGCTACAAATCGATCTCGAGAAAGCCTTTGACCGCGTGAGTCACGAGATCCTTTTGTGCATGCTCGACTACGTAAAACTGGGATCTGTGGTTTCGGAGGGGGTACGAATGGCATACACTGGATGCACTACGAGGATTGTAGTGAACAAACAGCTCAGCGAAAGCATTCAAGTCTTCTCAAGCGTAAAACAAAGATGTCCTGCGTCAGCATTACTTTTCGCTCTCTACCTAGAGACTCTTTGCCAAAAAGTGCTTCAGAATGAACGAGTTCGTGGATTCCGCTTGATGACCGCGGAAGTCAAAGTGCTTAGTTATGCGGATGATATCGCAGTGTTCTGTGATGATCAAGAAAGTGTGAGAGTGGCAGTAAATGATGTGAAGACATTCTGTGGGTGCACCGGTAGTAAAATTAATTGGAATAAATGCCTCGGTATCTGGCATGGAAATTGGCGAAGTACACCCTCATTGTTTGAAAATGTCACATGGACGGTGACGTCTGATAAGTATCTAGGGGTACCACTCCAACACTACCGGAACACAACAGAATATTGGAAGAATGAAACGGAGCAACTATGCGAGAAGACCCAGAAATGGGGTGGCCGAGAATTTTCAATGTTTACGCGTTCAACTGTGTGCAACATATTTCTTGTTTCGCGAGTGTGATATGTTCTTCAAGTGTTATCTATGACACGCAATGCAGTTGAAACGCTACACAGAGTGATGGCAGTATTTGTTTGGAGTTCTACGTGGGAAAGAACCAGTCGCACAAATTTGTTTCGATCTGTGCGCAGTGGGGGGCTTGGTCTACTCCACCTGTTCTTGCGGCAGATCGTGGCTAGGTTTATTTTCTTACGCGATCAAAGCGATCGCTTCTTGAGAACCGTGTTACATGTGCGATTGTCGAATTATTTGCCAGAATTTATTGTTTCAACGGTCAATGTCGAACAAAGACGGCCAAGGGGTTATATGCGTGAAATTATTGGTACTTTCGAAATCCTAAAAGTACGCTTTTCAATGGAGTATCTCTGAGGTGACGCGTCAGAAATTATAAAAAGATCTTGTAGAAACCATGTTGCCGCTTCCTGTATACCAATCACTGTACTCAAGAGGTCCAGGGGACAATGTTTTAGGAACTGTTAAAAGGATGCCTGTACGACCATCAGTAAAAACGTTCTTTGTCAAGCTACACAGTGGCACACTCCCTACAAAACCTTGGCTGCGAGAAAAGGGCATTTTTGTTGCCTGGTCAGTACACTGCATCATCTGCAAAAAGCCGGAGACTGTTGTACACATATTTCTGGTTTGTAGTGATGCAGTCTTTCTCTGGGACATCCTTCAGCGGACCTTGAAGAAAGACTTGCCCATTACCCCGCACGGCATCCGTCTTTTGCCTGTCAAGAACGTAGGGGGTGTGCCCTACGACATGTTCATGGCACTAGTACTCCACAGCGTGTGGAGGACGCGGATGGCCGTTCGGAACGAGGACCTGAATTCGCCACCGGCACGAGAGTATTTCATTGAGAGTGTAGAATACTTGAGGCGAGTGTGCAAAGTTCAAACTGAAAAGCCTGAGCGGTACCACCTTTTGGGGAAATATCTATGATGAAGCGACTGCGTTTTAAACCCCTCACGTGCTGAAAGTGATGTGGCAGCACTTTTAAAAGTGACAATGCACTGTATCTACTTTTGTTGAATGCCAAGTAGGCAATAAAAAAAAATAGTGGCCAGTATCCTCACCTGTCACGCGGGAGACCGGGGTTCGATTCCCCGACGGGGAGTGATCTTTTTTACTTCTTTTTTTTAGGCACATGTAGCTGTGCCCGCGACACTTATCTGGAGTATCTGTCTGTATCTTTCGCGCGCTTGTGAGAAAGATTGTGCGAAAACTTTTGCGCTTTTATTGCCATCGTGTATGTAGTGCTTTAGCTGACGCCTCCACATGTCTCCTCGTTAGTATAGTTCTGTTTTTATTGCTGGAGCACGTAAATGTTGGATCTGTAATTACTGGAGGTGTTAAAATGGTGTATCATGATTGCACAGCCAAATTAGTGATCAACAAAGAATTAAGTATGTCAATTCCAGCGCGATCGAGTGTGAAACAAGGATGTGCGTTGTCCCCTCTACTTTTTGCGATATACTTGGAGCCGTTTTGTTTACGTTTGTTTGCAACACCATGTATTCGAGGCTTCACTTTTTTCAGCAGTGAAGTTAAGGTCTTAGCGTACGCGGACGACATAGCCGTGTTTTGCACTGATGCTAGAAGCGTGCAGGAAGTTGTCAGTGTTGCTAAGGCGTTCTGCACAGCAACTGGTAGCGTGATCAGTTGGCCGAAATGCCTTGGATTTTGGCATGGCAACTGGCAGAGCACACCCGAGGTGTACTGTAATATGAATTGGACCGTCTCCCCCGGAAAGTACGTCGGTGTCCCGCTAAATAACTACCTAAATGCTGATGAATATTGGTCTGAGGAAAATAAACGCGTCAAAAATGCTACCGATAAATGGGGTGGCCATAACTTTTCAATGTTCGCAAGAGCTTCCGTTTGTAATATGTCTTTAATTGCAAAAGTGTTCTACGTGTTGCAAGTGCTGGCCATGGCAAGAACTTCGGTTAAAAAAATTCACCGAGTGTTTGCGACCTTTATTTGGGCATCGCAATGAGAGCGCACAAGCCGGTGCAATTTGTTGCACAAGGTGAAAAATGGTGGGCTAGGGCTCTCACACCTGTTTTTCAAGCAGCTGGTAAGCAGATTCTTCTTTGTGCGGGCCCAAAGTGATGTGTTTTTGAGAACTGTGATCCAAGCACGATTGCATGATTATCTATCTGACTTTGTCGTGTCATCTGTTTCTTTCGGAGCTAGACCGCTCAGTCCTTATCGGCGTTAAGTGGTTATTTCTGTACGCCTGCTCTAGGCAAGGTTTTTTCATATGAATACTTGTGTGATATCACGAAAAAGGTTTGTATTCTGATATTCTCGATGTATTTTTACCATTACCGGTTTACCGAGCTGCCTACAGGCTAGGTCCTGAGCGCGATGTGCTAAAGCGCGTTAAAAAAATGCCAGTGAGACCCTCTGCTAAAGCGTTCTTTTTTTCAATTATATACCGACACTCTCCCTGTAAAGCCATGGTTACAAAGCAAAGGTCTTTTTGTACCTTGGTCGGTAAACTGCCTAATCTGTAATAAGCCAGAATCAATTGAGCATATTTTTATTGACTGCCATGACGCCGTATTTCTGTGCGACGTCCTACAAAGAACACTTAAAAGAGAATTGCCGATAAGCCCTTTTGGAATCCGGTTTCTTCCGCGTGCAGAAACAGGGGAAGCGCCGAGTGATATGCTAATGCTCCTTTGCATGCACAGCGTATGGAACACGAGAATGGACATCAGGCATTTTCATATACAGGCTCACTCAGCAAGACACTATTTTGTTGAGAGCATTATATACACACGCGACTCTTTCAGAGCACTATGTGAACCCCCGGAATGGCTTCCTGTACTAGACCAATTGGCTTCTGTGAAGCCATTTTAAATACCTTACACTGGCCGAGCTGTGGCTGGTGTTTTTAGAATATGTACATGTCGTGTATTTGATCTTTTTGTTTGCGTTTGTGAAAAAGCAATAAAGAAAAAAAAACCTCATTAGTATAGTGGCCAATATCCCCGCCTGTCACGCGCGAGACCGGGTTTCGATTCCCCGACGGGTAGTGAAGTTTCTCACTTCTTTTTTTTTTTTTAGGCACATGCAGCTGCGCCCCCGACACTTATCTGCAGTATCTGACTGTATCTTTCGCGTGCTTGTGAGAAATCTCGTGCGAAAACTTTTGCGCTTTTGTTGTCATCGTGTATATAGTGCTTTAACTGACGCCTCCCATGTCTCCTCGTTAGTATAGTGGCCAGTATCCCCGCCTGTCACGCGGGAGACCGGGGTTCGATTCCCCGACGGGGAGTGATCTTTTTTACTTCTTTTGTTTTTAGGCACAAGTAGCTGCGCCCGCGACACTTATCTGCTGTATCTGTCTGAATCTTTCGCGCGCTTGTGAGAAAGATTGTGCGAAAGCTTTTGAGCTTTTATTGCCATCGTGTATATAGTGCTTTAACGGAGGCCTCCCATGTCTCCTCGTTAGTATAGTGGCCAGTGTTCCCGCCTGTCACGCGGGAGACCGAGGTTCGATTCCCCGACGGGGAGTGCTTCTTTTTTCCTTCTTCTTTGTAGGCGCACGCGACGGCGCACTCGACACTCCTCAACAGCAGCTGTCTCTATTTTTTCCCACTTGTGCGCAAGATTGCGTCAACGCTTTTACGATTTTTTTTTCAAATCTTGTATATACTGCTTTAGCTGGCGCCTCGCATGTCTCCTCGTCGAAGAAGAAGCCGTGTGGAACGGCTGTGCTCTAAAATGCTCTCTGCTGGAAACAGCGCATCGGCCCCAGGCCGAGGATCGTCGACCCCGTTTTTGAACGAAGATGCAAGCTACAAAGTTGTCCTCCCGCGTCTACCAACCGGTAACGATGTTTTGAATTCTATTTTCCTTCATGCGGACTTGAGTGGCAGACCATACCGTGCTCCCGACTTCCGAGACGCTCTGCTTGAGGTAGTGAATACTTCAGATATTGTAGGTGTCGGTCAGTATCAAATGAGCCATGTATGGATGGTTACTTGCGCTAGTAGTGCGGCAAAACAGACTCTCGTCGCCTGTGGTGAGCTCCGTGTCAAAGGGCTGAAGTGCATGGTGATAGATCCGGAGACTAAAAACATCAAGCTTAAATTACTATGGCTTCCACCTCACCTTGAACCATGACGCGTTGAAGAGGCGTTCCAGGCCTATGGTCAGGTGAAGTCGGTGGAGAGAGAAGCATGGAGATGCACTGGCATGGAACAGTAGGTGACAACAAACCGGGAGGTTTCCTTGGTGCTCAAGGACACTATCACCGTAACCTCAATACCGCACATTATGTCCATTTATGGACACCTGGGCCTCGTACTTATCCCCGGTAGGCCTCCTCTGTGCCTTCGTTGCAAGCGCGTGGGACACGTTCGACGACAATGCAGAACACCGAGATGCTTACAGTGCCATCGATTTGGTCACTCAGCGGACGCCTGCGTGTCCACCTACGCCAATAAGCTTCGTTCTGGGCAATATAGCGCAGACGAGCCACAACTGGACCACCTCATGGATTCTACAGAGGTAGTAGATGCCACCGGAGAGACTACAGGTGGCATTAGGGACGAGGACCAGGAGTCCTTGAAGCCAATGCCAACCAGTCATAACAGCTCAAGTAATACTAGCGAAGCTTCCGGCGAGGATGACTCAGTTTGCCCACCTGGCCTAGCAAGCCTTAAAGAAAAGCCCCCTGATGACAAGGAAGAAGAGGAAGAGGCGATGGACATCAGTAAGGCCAGGAAACGTCCGGCACCATGCAACGACGAAGCAACAGAATGTGCACTACAGGCGCCCGAGAAAGTGTCTCCTAGTGCTCAGCAAACTCCCTCTCCTGGTGATAATGTGCCCCGCCGGTTATATCAGCGTAGTCAGGAGAGTGGCACAAAGAAGTCCAAAGGGAGCAAGACCACAGATTTACCTGTGGCCAAGGGCAATGAAATACAAAAGCTTTAGGTGAGCAAAATGGCTACCGCCTTCACCCTCCCCTTATGTGTAGCGACACTCAACGTACGTGGGCTGAGGAATATAAGGCGTCAGCAGCAGTTACTACACGTGCTTAGGCAGCATGAAGTTGATGTTGGTGCAGTGCAAGAGACAAAGATATCGTCTGCTTGTGATGTCAACCTTGCGATGCAAACTTTTCAACCTGATTACGAGGTGTGTATTAGCCAAGCATGTGGCGCTTCCGCTAGATGCTTTTTGTTAGTCAGAAAGCAGTTAAATCATTCTTCATTGTCGCTGCGTGTTGATGGGGAAGGCCGCCTTATATGCTGTGACCTCTCTTTTCATTCCCGTAATTGGAGATTTGTTTGCGTTTATGCTCCCTCAAAAGTGAGTGACAGGAAGGCTTTCTTCCTCTCACTTGCTCCGCTCCTAGATACTGATAGAGATTTGGTACTGTTGGGAGACTTCAACTGTGTTTGTCATTCCAGAGACCACTCATACCTAACTAATCGTTATGATGCAAGTGCTACTTTCTTGCATCAGTTAACGGAAGATCACAATCTAATAGACGTGGGCGCCTGCACACCATCTTGGGTGCGGTTCACGCACTTTCAAGGCGTCTCCCATGCTCGACTTGATCGTGTGTATGTTTCGACGAATCTGTCGTCTAACATTCACAACTACGCCGTGAAGCCTGTATTTTTCACAGACCACTGTTTAGTAGCTGTTTAATGGGGTCCCCGAAAATTTCGCAGGTTTGCTCCAAACTGGGAACTGTGGAAACTTAATACACAACTTTTGCGAGAGGAAAGTTTTGTAAACGAAGTGAAAAAATTATGGCTAGAAATAACACAATGTCAACAGCTTCCTTTGTTTGCTCAACGGGAAATGTTCAAAAATAGAGCAAAAAATGAGGCGAATGCCATTTCATGTGAGCTCTCTCAAAGAAAAAAAGCGGAAAAGCATTACCTCCTTGATCTACTTCACAAGCTGCACGCTTTCGAAAGCCAGGAACCAGGGTTGTATAGCGATGAAGTAAACACAGTTCGCGCACAAATACAGAAATATGAGACGGAAGTGTACAAAGGAGCCATGGTGCGTTCACGCACGACTCGCTTCAAAGAGGAACTGCCCACAAAAAGGGCTCTCGGTGATGAGAAGCGATACGCGCTTTCCAAGCAAATATTAGAAATTGAGTCTGGTGGGTCTATATACACAGACACGTCCCAAATAATAGGCCTATTTGAAGCTCACTATGAAGATCTTTTCGCCGCAGTTAAGCCTCAGAATGGATACGAAGAAAACGCTGATCAGTTTATTTCGCTTATGCCACACTTAGAAGAAGATGATCGACTCAGCGTTGATGGGCCAATAACTCGAGAAGAAATTAATTTTGCCGTCGAAACGCTGCAGAAGAACAAGACGCCTGGTCCTGATGGCCTTAGTGCTGAATTTTATATAAAATTTCAGGAATTCCTTTGTCCTTTTCTGGAGCAACTTTTCGAGGAAGCCTATCAATATGGAGAACTTCCTCCATCTTTCTATCAGGGCCACACAACCTTAATACCAAAAAGCACTGATGATGAAACAATAAAGAGAGTAAACGGATATAGGCCGATATCGTTATGTAACGTAGATTACAAAATATTTGCAAAAATACTCACAAATAGATTGCAGACAGTCATTACTAAATTAGTAGGTGATCATCAAACATGCGGAATTCGAGGCCGCTCTATACAGACAAATGTTCATATCGCACGTTCAGTCCTTGAGTGCATAGAGGGTAGTACGGATCAAGTAGCTCTTCTCCAGATTGATCTCGCCAAAGCCTTTGATAAGGTTCAACACGAATTTTTTTCCAACTACTGCGACATCTTCAGCTAGGGGTTGTATTATACAAAGGTATAACACTTTGTTATAAACATTGCACCACAAAGTTAATTGTGAACTGTACCCTCTCAGATATAATACGAGTACAGTCATCCGTTCGTCAAGGTTGTCCGCTCTCGCCTTTACTCTTCGCCATATACTTAGAACCGCTTTGCTTAAGCGTGCTTTTCGACTCTAGCATTAAAGGATATATGTATGCCGATGAGGAAATTAAAGTGCTAGCTTATGCAGATGACATTGCCTTCTTTTGCGTCGATAAGCCAAGTATTACCAAGGCAATAAACGCTACCCTGCGTTTCTGTGAGACTGCAGGAGCTACTGTAAATTTTGATAAAAGTAGAGGCTTTTGGCTAGTCATGTGGTGGCTCACTCCCTCTGCATTCGCGAATATTCATTGGAATCGGTCTCCGTTGCGATATCTTGGAGTACCTCTCGATAACTTCCGTAATAGTGGACCTCATTGGGCGTCCACGATAACCACTATCCGTGGAAAGGTGACAACCTGGCAAGGACGTGATCTCTCCATTTTTGCGAGAGCTAAGGCATGCAATACATTTCTCGTTTCTAAGCTTCTTTATGTTCTGCAGGTCTTGCACTGCTCACGTGTCCATGTCCAGGCATTTCATAGAATATTTGCATGTTTTATTTGGCATTCATCATGGGAAGCCATGAGAAGGGACAACCTTTTTCTCCCGCTTGAAAAGGGAGGCCTGGGTCTTGTGCATTTGTTTGTGCGACAATTGGTCATGCGCCTATTTTACCTTAAAAATGTCCGTCATCCATTCCTTCTCGCAGTTAATCGAGCACGTCTTGCGTCACACGTCCCTTTTCTTTTTGTCACGACAAACTTTGCTCAAGAACTACCGTTATGGGGCTTCCTAAAGGAACTTGTCGACACTATTTCATTCTTAAAAGCCAGATTCAACCTTGAATATTTGTTTACCGTTAATCGCACGTCGCTAAATGCAGCACTTATAGATAACCTTTTCCCTCAACCTCTGTACCGAAAGCCGTATCTGTCTCTATTTGGTCAAGATGTTCTTTGCCGTGTCCGTAGAAATTGCATTGCGCCAGCAGCGAAAACGTTTTTCTTTAAGCTGCACACCTCCACACTGCCAGTTAAAACGTGGCTTCAGGAAAAAGGACTGTATGTACCCTGGAATACAAATTGTAGACTTTGCAATCAACCCGAGACAATAGAACATTGCTTTATACTTTGTCGTGACGCATTTCTTTTTTGGGACATTTTACAACGAACTATCAAAAAGGACTTTCCTCTCACATGTTATGGTATCCGGTTCCTTCCTTTCAAAAAGACAGCCAGTAATACACCATATGATTTGTTTATGTTATTAGGACTTTATTCATAATGGAGAAGTCGAATGATCGACAGACATGCCGAGCCACCTCGCTCGACGAGGTATATCTTCCGAGAAGAGACTGCTCAAGTCCGGAGTGTAGTGGCTACATATGATCCCGTCCCTGAATGGATTTCGCGTCTGGACGCTTGTGTTTGTTTACCAGAATTTTGAACTGTCATTGGACTGTATACTTTCTGTGAATTTGTTTCTCTTGTATGATCACATGTAATATAACAGCATCGGTTTGACAGTAACGATAATTCCATGCAATAAAGAAAAAAAAAACTCCTCGTTAGTATAGTGGCCAGTATCCCCGCCTGTCACGCGGGAGACCGGGGTTCGATTCCCCGACGGGGAGTGATCTTTTTTACTTCTTTTTTTTTTAGGCACATGTAGCTGCGTCCGCGACACTTATCTGCAGTATCTGTCTGTACCTTTCGCGCGCTTGTGAGAAAGATTGTGCGAAAACTTTCGCGCTTTTATTGCCATCGTGTATATAGTGATTTAACTGACGCCTCCCCATGTCTCCTCGTTAGGAGTGAAGTCAACCGGAAGAAACTGTACAAGGACCTGTGTGATGTTGTTCTTCCTGTGCCTTTATATCGGTCTCTCAACAGAGCAGGCCATGGGCACAATGTTCTAAAGCGCGTTAAGGCGATGCTAGTACCGTCAGGCGCTAAGACGTTCTTTTTTAAATTGCACACTGGAACGCTGACTGTCAAACCGTGGCTGGCTGAAACAGGGTTCTTTGTTCCTTGGGGCACTCCTTGTACAATTTGGAGGCGGGAGGAGAGAATTGAACATGTTTTTCTGTATTGTTGGGATGCTGTTTTCCTCTGGGATGTGCTCCAGCGCACAATCAAAAAAGATTTCCCCCTAGATGCGTATGGGATTCGCTACTTGCCAATAGAAAGTGATGATGGTACCCCATTTGATATGATCATGCTTATGGCCCTGCATAGTATTTGGCAATGTAGAATGGCGGTAAGGCACACCGATCTCGATGCAAGAGCGCCTCGCCAGTATTTCAAAGAAAGCATACGGAACTTTGTAGAGGAACAAAAGTTGCTGGAGTGCATCCCAGAGTGGTTGCCACGAGTGGAATTATTATTGGCGATAAGGGAGTTTTAGCACAAGCGCCGCCGGACAAGTTCTGCGGTCGTTTTTAACATATTGTGAGTGTGCCTTTTGATTATTTGTGAATGTGTATTTTTTATCCGGGCCAATAACCGGCAATAAAGGAAAAAAAGAAAACTCGTTGGTATAGTGGCCAGTATCCCCGCCTGTCACGCGGGAGACCGGGGTTCGATTCCCCGACGAGGAGTGATCTTTTTTTTACTTCTTTTTTTTTAGGCACATGTAGCTGCGCCCGCGACACTTATCTGCAGTATCTGTCTGTATCTTTCGCGTGCTTGTGAGAAAGATTGTGCGAAAACTTTTGCGCTTTTATTGCCATCGTGTATATAGTGCTTTAACTGAGGCCTCCCATGTCTCCTCGTTAGTATAGTTCGCGGCTACGTTGACGGTTTCAACACCGCTTTTCTGTCTGGTGGAACGTTGGGCTTGGGCTTCAATGACGCGCGTCGAGTCGCCACCGTTTTCGTTGGTGGTTCCACAGACCCAACGACGTCTTGTCTGTCCTCGTCGTCCGTTGTAGCTTCGCGTCCTCGTTTGCCGACTGCGCCTCCGGTGGATTGCACCGTGACGTCCATGCTTTCCGTGTGTTGGCTCGCTGGATCCTTTGAAGGTTCACCGTATTCAGCGCTCCCACTTGTCTTTTCAGGCACTTCCCTGACGTCGGGCTTTTCTACAAGGCTATGGTCTCCTTGCTGTTCATTTTGTTGCGGATACGAAGGCATGTCTGCTGGTCGCATCTCCTTTTGAGTCACTTGACTCGACGTTCCTGCAGCTTCTTCCGCGTCGGCTTCGTCCATGACGAGCTCTGCTGCGTCAGTTTTTCCAACTGGTCCTGTTACACTTGCGTACGTCTTCACACACAAAATCTCGTCATGCCCAAAACGACGGCACCGAGCACATCGAGGGACACGGCAGTCGCGTCGTATATGTCCCGCGGTGTGACACCGCAAAACACACTGGTGCTCTTCCTGGCGCAATTAGCAGCGCCAGTTCCCCACCAACACGAACCTGATGTGGGAGGTCGTCAAACTTGACGCCTGGATGGAGCTGAATGCTCACCGTCCGCGTCGTCGTACATTTCTCGTGGATGCCATTCACACGCCACTTTTCTTTCACGACATCTGTTACCTTCCCGAACATGGCTTGTGCAGCACGTACATCTTCATCGGGAACATTGAAAAGCAGCCAGTGCAACTTCAAGCGCAGGGCTTGGTTCGCAGGGTGAACTACAACACAGCGGCGACCCTTCACCTTCATTTCACCGAAGGTCAGAGCCTTCTTCACGCCTTCCGCATTCTTGAAGGTGACGGCCCATACGTGACTCATGTGGTACGCCCCCAAGGCTAGTACCTCAGGGAGCAATGCCAGACGGTCCAACGTATCCTTGAAGACTTCAACTCGATAAGGCCTGGCCCGAATATCGGCATGTAAAAATATGGTATTCAAAACTGTACGACCTGTAGGCAATGTAGGCAAGATGACTTCGTAATCTTCACGTTCAGCAGGCGCCGCATTCCTGTTACCGCGGCTATTCATTGCCGCAAACACCGCCCCATTAAAATGCCCCACTAAGGGATAAGAGTGCCTCACGCTTAATTGCAATGGTGCAAGACCATAATCTAGAAGATATAGGAAATATATTAACTAATTGGACGCAGCCAGTCTTTACACACTACCAGCGTGCGAGCCACGCGAGACTGGATAGGGTATATGTTTCATTGCATTTAGTAGCGGCGTGCCATAGTTATGACGTTAAACATGTGTCATTCAGCGACCATTGTTTGGTGTCAGTCACAATTGGGACGCATAAAGAGGCCTCGCGCTTTAATTGGAAAATGTGGCTATTTAATGACAAGCTGCTGCATAATGAATCATCTGTAGAGTGCGTAAAGGAAAAGTTGCAACAGCTATTGGCGAGACATGATGACGTGATAGAACGGTGGAAGCTTTTTAAAGTAGAAATAAAGATTTGTGCAATAGAAAAAGCGAGTGTAATGAAATACGAAGAAAGGAAAAAGAAAGAAATACAACGAGAATTGGATTTTATGTACAGAGTGGAAGCCGATAGGCCTGGTACATTCACAAAGCAGATCAATGAACTTAAAAGCCAACTGGAGCTTATCCACGAAGATAAGTACACAGGAGCGGTGATCCGAGCAAGAGCCGAAAAGCTATGGCTCGGCGAAACGCCCACAAAGCGAGCCTTTGCAGATGAAAAGGCTTACGCTAGGCAAAACGTAATACGGAAAATAAGTTATAAGAATGAAGTCACTGACGAACAAGCAAAAATAGAGAGAGCGTTCTTAGAGCACTATAGCGAATTATTTCGAACAAGTTGCGATGTCCCGGAAGAGTTGGAACGAGCGTTCCGTGCCAGCATGACAAAACTAGATGATGTTGACCGCGAATCTCTGGAAGAACCGATCAGCCAGAAAGAAGTTGAAGAGGCCATTGACGATTTAGGTCGAGGGATGTCTCCTGGACCTGACGGGTTGGGAGCGGCCTTCTATAAGGCCTTCAAAAAAGATGTGAGCGTAATCTTGCATCAGGTAATTGCTGAAGCATATAAACGAAAATATGCACCCCCGTCCTTTGGCCGGTCGCATATAGTGCTCATTCCCAAAACGGAAGACCCAGGGAAACTGCTGTCAGTAGGGTCTTATCGCCCAATAGCATTGACTAACGTCGATTATAAAATATTTACTAAAATCTTGGCAAAGAGGTTACAGCGAGTTATAACACGAATTGTAGGACCACATCAGACAAGCGGAATCAAAGGTAGATCAATCTACACAAATATTCATGTTGCACGAACCATTCTAGAATGTTGCGATGCGTGGGGCGAGCATGTAGCAATGCTGCAGCTTGACCTACAAAAAGCGTTTGATCGTGTATCCCACAATATCCTTTTCGCTGTTCTTGATTATGTAAATGTTGGTTTGGTGCTTTTAGATGGAGTTAGGATGTGTTATGCTAACTGTACCGCTAATCTTATAATAAATAAGGATGTAAGTGAGAGCTTTCACGTACGCTCAAGTGTGCGCCAGGGGTGCCCTTTAAGTCCTTTATTATTTGCGTTATACCTTGAGCCATTCTGCAGAAAAATTATTTATAACAACAGTATTACAGGTTTTCGTTTGCAGTCAGCGGAAGTAAAACTGCTAACATATGCGGATGATATTGCTTTGTTTTGTAGCGATAAGGAAAGTTTCGCGACTGCGGTAGCGGACGTTTTATCGTTTTGTAAAATGACGGGTAGCGTCATAAACTTTGATAAGTGCCTAGGAATATGGCATGGAACATGGGAAAACACCCCACCTATTTTTGTGAATGTGAAGTGGACCGTTGCGCCGACAAAGTATCTTGGGGTGCCGCTTGAGCACTACAAGGAGCCTGCGGGATTCTGGGAAGACGAAACAAAGAGAGTGCAAAAAAAAACAGTTAAATGGGGTGGCCGTAGTCTTTCAATGTTTGCCCGCGCGACGGTCTGTAATTTATTCGCCGTTGCAAAAGTGTGCTATGTATTGCAAGCATTGTGTATGACTAGATTGCACGTGCAGCGTTTGCATAGGGTACTGGCAGTGTACGTATGGGGGTCAAAGTGGGAGCGAACCAGTCGAACAAATTTGTTTCGATCCGTCAAAACAGGAGGGCTTGGACTGGCACATCTGTTCTTGAAACAGATAGTGTTTCGTTTTGCGTTTCTGAGAGACCAAAAAGACCCATTCCTCATTAATGTGATGCAACTGAGACTAGGTACGGCTCTTCCTGAATTCATTATATCTCGTTGTGTAGTAAACAGTGGCCCTATGAGCGGATTTAGGAAAGAAGTGATATGGGCATTTCCGTTTCTGAAGGTACGCTTTTCAATGGAATACCTCAGTCAAGTTCCTAAAAAACGTCTGTATAAAGATTTATTTGATGTAGTACTGCCAGTACCGTTGTACAGATCGATGTTCAGTTTAGGTACTGAAAGAAATGTGCTGAAAAGGGTAAGACGTATGCCTGTCAGGCCATCGGCAAAGTCTTTCCTTTTTCAATACATTCCAATACGCTACCAGTAAAACCGTGGCTTCAGGAAAGAGGTATTTTTATTCCCTGGTCTTTAAACTGTTTACTATGCCATAGGCAAGAAACAATTTAACACATATTCATAGACTGCTGGGACGCCTTGTTTCACTGGGACGTCCAGCAGCGAACTATAGAGAAAGACTTGCCGATAACACCTTATGGCATCCGTTTTCTCCCAACGGAAAACGAAGGAGGAGTGCCTTACGACATGTTTATGTTATTAGGGTTGCACAGCCTGTGGCGCACGCGCATGGCCGTTAGACATGCGGATGTACATGCTCGAAGTACCCGTGAATGTTTTATTGAAAGTGTCTGTTACAGAAGAGAAGTCTACGATGATCAAAATGAAAAACCAGAATGGATTAGATTATTGAACGAGCTTGATAAACTTGGGTGTTTATAAAGCCACGTGCACACTAAAAACTAGTGGCACTTTTACAATTTCTAAAGTGTGTATATTTTGTATGTACCGTAAAAACAGAAATAAAGAAAGAAAATCCTCGTTAGTATAGTGACCAGTATCCCCGCCTATCACGCGGGAGACCAGGGTTCGATTCCCCGATGGGGAGTGTTTCTTTTTTCCTTCTTGTTTGTAGGCGCACGCGGCGGCGCGCTTGACACTCCTCCCCAGTATCTGTGTCTATTTTTTCCCACTTGTGGGCAAGATTACGCCAATGCTTTTGCGATTTTTTTTCACATCGTGTATATACTGCTTTAGCTGGCACCTCGCATGTCTCCTCGTTAGTATAGGATTCTACTTCCGGCTACCGTACAGTGCGGACGCAGAATGTCTTGCTCCTCCGGGGCGGTTTCAGCGGCCCAGCTGGGTCGCAGCATCAGGTTGAACGACACGACATCACAGGAATACCAGATCATTTTACTGCAGTTGCCTTCAGGTACGACCGTTACGACTACTGTTTTTTTGCACGCTTATGTAAAGACAAGGCCATACCGTGTCGAACATTTCCGAGATGCCTTAGACCGTCTGCAGCTCATGCCGGAAGTTGTGGCCCTAGGGGCGTATCAAATGAGTCACGTCTGGGCGATAACATTCAAAGACGGAAAAACCAAGCAGAAGATTTTGAAAGTCCCAGCCTTCAGTGGTAAGGAGCAGCGGTGTGTTGTCATACACCTATGCAAGCAAGACATCAGGATGAAACTGTATTCGCTTCTGCACACCACACCGGATGAAGACGTGAGAACTGCCCTAGCGCCTTACGGCATTATTAGCGATATATCGAGGGAGAAGTGGCGCGTGGCAGGCTGTAATGACAAGGGTTCCCACTCGCGTCTACTGTCCCTGCGCCTGAAGGCTGGCTACACCGTGGAAGACCTGCCACACCAGATCCGCGTCGGCGTCGACCACGCACTAGTGCATGAACCAGGGAGACCGCCGCTCCGCCTCCGGTGCCACGGCACGGGTCACATACGGCGCGAGTGCCGAGTTCCACGCTGCGGGCTCTGCCGTCGCTATGGCCACGACGATACCCAGTGAGTGCGTAGCTACGCAAACGTAACAGGGTCCGGTAGAAATGACACTGTGAACGAACACCTCATGGACCAGGTCGATGCGGAGGAAACAACCAGCGGAGGTGGGGTTGCATCAAGCTCTGGCGGCAAGCCATTCACGCAACCCTCCTTTGAAAACGCTGAAGGAAAGGACGACAGCCAGGACAGCAAAGTCAACGAGCTACAAGAAACAGCACAAGTTGATAAAATCTCGGACAACACAAGCGTTCCTGCGACCGTCATGGAAACCCATGAGTTCGAACTTAACAAGGAAGACGCCGACAAAGACGGAGGCCAAAGCAGCACTTCAGCTGTCTCAAAGAGGCCGCGTGAACGGAATGAAGACGTCGGCAAGCGAGGCGAAGACTGCGCTGGTGAGCCAGTCCTGAAGACGCCAGTCATCAGAAGAAGTTCGCTTAAAGTAAAACCCAACGTGCCGCCAGACAAAAGGACCACACCGACAGTGACCCCGCGTTAGCGGGTTTGCTGACCGCAATAGCACTCGACGGTTGAACTGGGTCGGACGAGCAGCGCTGTGTGTCGGCAATGTGTGCCGCCATGGAACACGCTTCGGCCTCGTTTCACACAGCGAGGCCACTTCTTACAGAGCGGCGTGAGACTGTGTGTCTGAGTCCCAGAATCATGAATCTATCGCACTGCGGTCGGCTTGACCCCTCACATTCAATGTCTTTTAAATTACCGTCAGCGCTCCGGATAGGTACTCTGAATGTAAGAGGGTTAATGGCAAGAAAGCGACAAGTACAGTTAAAGCGTCTGTTAATTGAAAATGATATCGACATCCTAGCGTTACAAAAATCAAAAATTGAGAGCGAGGAGCAGGCTGGACCGCATGGTTGATAATTAAAAAGCAAATTTTAATGTCTGTGTATGCCATGCCATTGGAAAGTCGGGAGGATGTGTCATCTTGTTAAAATGGTCTATTAGTATTATTGAAGAAAGTGTCACAACTTCTCAAGATGGCAGATTAGCACTTTGTGATTTCTCTTTTCATGAAAAAAATGGCGAATTATATGTGTATACGCACCTAATACACGTTCTGACAGAAAATGTTTTTTTGTTTACGTAGCTAATTTATTAAAGTGTGACAGAATTATTGCGTTACTTGGTGACTTCAGTTGCATTTGCATGCCTGAAGACACGGTTAGTAATAATCCAGTTCGTGACAAAAGTGCACTACAGCTTCGAGCTTTAACGGAGGACTGTGACCTTGTGGACGTTGGTGATGTTCTTCGCGGAAATCATGCGCAGTTCACACACTTTCAGCTTCAAAGCCACGCAAGGTTAGATCGCGTGTACATTTCGCAAAGTATTTTGGCTTTTTGTAGCAACTACATAGTGAAACACGTTAGCTTTAGTGGCCATAGTCTTGTAATGTTCTAAGTAGGTTATAAAAGAAAAACAAGTGCGTTTAATTGGGACGTTTGGAAGTTAAATGAAAGCCTTTTGAAAGACGAAACGTTTGTTAAACTGGTGAGATAAAAGTGCAAAGAAGCTCGGATTAATGATACCACAAGCTTTACCGTGGTTTGGGAGAATTTTAAAACCGAAGTAAAAATGTGCGCAATTGAGAGATCAAGCATCCTACGATATAAAGAAAAACAAAAAGAAAACGAGCTACAAGCCACATTGGACTATCTTTTAAATGCCGATAGCACGATACCCGGATTGTTCAGAAAAGAAATTAAAGAAGTGAAAAGACAGATGGAATCCATTTCTGAGGAAAGATACAAAGGCGCCGTGGTAAGGGCACATGCGGAACGGTTTTTGGCGGGTGAAACACCCACCAAACGCGCGCTAGCTGAAGAAAAGAGGTATGCTACCAAAAAGGAGATAAAAGAAATACGCTATCGTGGCACGGTTTCGTCAGACCAGAATATTATCGAACTGACTTTCCTTGAACGGTATCGCAGTTTGTTGGTCAGCGTAGAAGTGCAAGATCCTTTTGTAAAAGATTTGTTGTCACTTATGCCCAAACTGGATGAGGACATTAAAATTGGTCTTGATAGGCCAATAGCAATAGAAGAAATTCAGAAAGCGATTGATGACCTCAGTAACGGGAAGACACCTGGACCAGATGGCATCGGGACTGCCTTTTATAAGTTTTTCAGAACAGAAATTTCAGAAATGCTTCACCATACCATAACGGAGGCATATGACGTCAAACAAATGCCCATGTCATTTAGGAAAAGCCATACTATACTTATACCAAAAACTGAAGACCATGAAAGATTGCAGTCGGTAGAAAATTATAGGCCAATAAGTCTAACAAAAGTTGATTACAAAGTGTATATGAAGGTTATTGCAAAAAGACTTCGAACGGTAATTACCTATATTGTTGGTGCACACCAAACATGTGGAATACGAGGAAGAAGTACGTTTAGCAATATTCATACGGCAAGAACAATTTTCGAGTGCTGTGATGCGTCATGTGGCCGTATCGCCATGATTCAGTTATATTTGGAAAAAAGATTTGACAGGGTGTGTCATAACATACTTTTTGCATTGCTCGATTACGTAAATGCAGGAGCGGTAATAAGAGATGGTGTGAAAATGGCATACAATCATTGCGAGGCTAAAATCATAATTAACAGGAAACTCAGCGAGGATATAGCCATGCGTTCTAGTGTCCGTCGAGGATGTCCCGCATCAGCCTTGTTGTTTGCTTTTTACTTAGAGTCCTTTGGTTTAAGAGTGTTGAGCAATAAAAAATAACGGGCTATCAGTTTCTATCGCATGAAACAAAAGTTTTGGCCTATGCAGACGACATCACGATTTTTTGTGAAAATAAAGAGAGCATACAAGAGGCAGTCAGTGACGCGAGAGTTTTCTGTAGATTCACTGGAAGTGCCATTAGTTGGAAAAAGTGTCTAGGGTTTTGGCATGGGGAGAGGGATTCTAGGCCAGAACAGGTTGAGGGGATCAACTTTACCACTTCTCCGTCCTGGTGTCCTGGCGTACCTTTAGGATGTTATCAGGAAAATACCGAACATTGGACTGATCAAGTGGAACACGTTAGGACACAGACAACAAAGTGGGGCGGATGCGACCTGTCGATATTTGCGCGCGCAACAGTTTGCAATGTGTTTCTCGTGGCGAAAATTTATTATATGCTACAGGTGCTATACATGTCGCGAACGCGTGTGCAAAAGATCCATAGAATTTTTGCTATATTTATCCGGAGATCGACTTGGGAGAGGACCGGCAGAATAAATCTCTTTCATTCTGTCAAGAAAGGCGGGCTTGGCCTTTCGCACTTGTTCCTTATGCAACTTGTTTCGCGATATTTTTTCTTGCGTGATCAAAGTGGTGGCTTTCTGCGTACGGTCATGCAAGCGCGTCTGCGCGATGCACTACCACAGTACATTGTATCCTCTTTTTGTGCACCGCATGCAGCGGCAAAAGGATTTTTGAAAGAAGTTGTTTGTGCTGCTCGTTTTCTTGAACTGCATTTTTCTAAGAATTATTTGTCATCAGTAAGCAAAAAACAATTGTATAAGGATTTAGTTGATGTGCTATGCCCTGTACCTTTATATCGTGCAAAGTATGCATTAGGAACCGTACGGGATGTACTGAAACGTGTTAAAAAATGCCTGTTAGAGCATCAACTAAAACATTTTTCTTCTTACTGCACAGTGGCACGCTCCCTGTTAAACCATGATTAAAAGAAGAAGGTATCTATCTGCCTTGGGGTGTAAATTGTACTATATGTTACAAGCAAGAAACAAGTGAACATGTTTTCTTAGATTGCTCTGATTCAATTTTCTTGTGGGAAGTCCTACAGAGGACGCTTAAAAAAGATTTTCCGCTAACGCCATTCGGTTCTTGCCATTTGCGCAAACAGGGGACGTGCCATATGATGTTATGATGTTGGTTACAATGCACAGTGTCTGGAAAACAAGAATGGATTTCAGACACGAGCATGTGGATCCCAAGCCAGCCAAGATATATTTTGCTGAAAATATTTCTTATGTTAGAGATGTGTTAAAGGCTCTTAACGAGGAACCTGAATAGTTGCCCATAATCGAAAAGTTCTTGGAGCTTAAACCTTACTAACCAAGCAACACGGGACGAGCTGCAAGTCGCGTTTTTAGTATGTATCGACATGTGACCAGTTATGTTGAATTCAGAGTTTCGAATTCTTGTGTGACGTATAATTGACGAAATCCGGAAATAAAGAAAAAAGAATCCTCGTTAGTATAGTGGCCAGTATCCCCGCTGTTACGTTTCGCCTACAACGCGCGGTATAGCCGGCGCGGATGCAACGGACGCCGGGGCTTCGTTCAAAGCGGCGGATATTTTGGCCCGTTCAGCGCCGCCGATACGCCTCCCCGCCAAGCGCGTCCAGGCATGTTTCAATGCCACGTGTCTTCAAGTGTGCGTGTGTGTGTGTGTGTGTTTGTGTGTGCATGTTGGTGCCCACGCTTGTCAAAGCGCGGCAGCCGGGGAGAGGAGCTCCCCAAGTGTGAAGCGAGGAGGTCTAACCGGCGCCGGCCCGGCGGATGCGTCACTACACTCGTCCCAACATGTCTCTCAGCCTGTCCGTGCCGCGCATCACGTGCGCCTCTGACGAGGCGTTCCTTCTTCCCCTCGACTCCGAGAGTATAAGAGCAGCTGCTCCCAGACGCCGAGGGAGGCTCCGATTTCTTCCGTAGAGTTACGTGCTCTCCCGTCTCTCCACTTCGGTCGACCTGACCGCCCGCTCTTTTGCGATGCTAGAATAAACAAGTTGTTCTGTTACCAGTCGACTCATGCTTTGCCGGGACCTTCGGATGCTTCCAGTTGTTCCCCAGGCCGCCAGGCCAACGCTACCCTTGGGGCTTGCGACCCATTTGCAACAACTCGTGCCAGCGGTGCGATTGCAACAACTGGTGGCAGCGGTGGGATCGCGACAACGGAGGCTAGCAGCGAAGATATGCGGTTGACTGTATGCTGAGCAGCACAACGACCATCCGGGAGCAGTGTAACGAGCCCTGTGTGATGACTGGTTGCCTGCAGCGGAACGACTGCGCTGAATTCTTGGCTGCGAGGTTTGGTGAGTGCGGGACTTTCTTCTTCTGAGTTTTGCCAGGCTTTTGTTAGTGTCAGAAACAGAGCTGGTAATTGTGGTTGTCGTTGCTGCCGGGTTAGTTTGCGGCAAGACAATAGTAGGCAGCAGAGAAAGCAGCATTCAGAGCAGCCATGGATTTGAAGTCGTTGCGCAAACCGAAATTGCTGGAGCTTGCAAGAGAGTTGGGTCTGGATGTCTCAGACAAACTCAGAAAACCAGAACTGCTGAGGGCTATTCTTGAGTTAGAAGCTGAGGATGAGGAGCTGTCCGAATGCCTTGAGACCATTGAGGAGAGGGAGACGGCAAAAAGACAGGAGCGCGAACTTAAAAAGCAAAAAGAGAAACAGGAGCGCGAACGAAAAGAACAGAAAGAAAAAGAAGAGCGCGACCACGCTTTGGAAATGAAGCGTCTCGAGGTAGAGATGGAACGCGCTCGTAATGGAAGTCAGGCACACGGTGCAGGAGAACGCGTATTGTTCAAAATGACTGACCTGATGCGGCCGTTTAAGCTTGGAGAGGACATTGGTTTGTTCCTGGTTAACTTTGAGCGAACGTGCGAAAAGCAGGGGTTCTCTCGGGAAACGTGGCCACAGCGCTTGCTCACTTTGTTAACCGGCGAGGCGGCCGACGTAGTCGCTCGCTTGAAGAGAGAGGAGGCAGAGGATTTCGACAAAGTGAAATCGAGTCTGCTAAAAAAGTACAGGTTGTCAGCGGAGGCGTTCCGTCGGAAGTTTCGGGAAAATGAGAAAGGCAAAAGTGAGTCATATACAGAGTTTGCCTACAGGCTAATGTCAAACATGCAGGAGTGGCTCAAAGAAGAGAAAACGTTTGGTGACCACGAGAAAGTTCTGCAGTGTTTCGGGCTGGAACAGTTTTATAGTCGGTTACCTGAGAACGTGCGGTACTGGGTCTTGGATAGGCCAGACGTTAGTACGGTGGCTAGAGCCGCTGAGCTAGCCGAGGAGTTTGTGACGCGTCGGGCTCGCGGAGCTAAGGACGGTCAAAAGGGTGAATTTGGCTCCAAGTTTGAGAGGCCGAAGTTCACAACCATGAGAGCAAGGGGGACACACGTAGTGCGGATGCGAGTGAAAGCAGTCCGACCGAACGTAAGGAGACGACGGCAGCCGAAGCCGAACGTAGAAAGCGGTTCGAGACGAGGCAAGCGCGCGTTTGTTATACGTGCCAGAAGCCGGGTCACTTTCCGGCGCAGTGTCCAGAAACAAAAACAAAAGTCGTGTTTTTGTCATTATGCAGCACTGACGAGAACATGAAGCTTCTCGAGCCTTACATGCGAGACCTTCTCGTGAACGGGAAAGAGTGCCGAGTGCTTCGCGATTCCGCAGCTACAATGGATGTAGTTCACCCCTCTTACGTAGAACCCGATATGTTCACGGGCGAGTGCGCATGGATCAAGCAAGCCGTGGAAGCTCATAGCGTGTGTCTGCCCGTAGCAAAAGTGCTTATTGAAGGACCTTTCGGAGCACTTGAGACGGAGGCTGCAGTGTCATCTATGCTGCCCCCCCAGTACCCGTACCTATTTTCGAACAGGTCCGATCACCTCCTGCGCGAGAAGGGGCTTTTGTTTGGTGAGGCTAGCGTTCAGGCCTTAACCAGATCGAAGGTTCGGGAGCTCACTGCAAAGGCGGTAGTTGCGGGGCCGACGTTGTCGAACAATGAGAAAGGGTCAGAGGCGCAGCAAGCTGATATTCAGAGCGCGTCCAAACTGAATAAAATTGAGCCTGCAGCGTTGAAGGCACCAGATACTGGAGAGGAAATGCCCGATGCGGCAAAGTTAGAAGAGCTATCTGCAGATTTGCTCATCGCGCCTACGTCAGACGGACTTAATAGGTTGCTAAAAGTCAGCCGGGCGGCTTTGATAGCCGAGCAAAAGAAGGATGGCAGCCTAGAAAACATACGCTGCATTGTCAAGGAAGGTATCGCCAAGAAAAATGCTCGTTTTGTGGAAAGAGGTGGGGTCCTGTACCGGAAGTATCTAGACCGCAGGGGAGTGGAGTTCGATCAGCTGATCGTGCCTCAGTGCTACCGTCAAGATCTGTTGCGCTTGTCGCATGGGGGTTCGTGGTCCGGACACCTAGGAGTTAAGAAAACTAAGGACCGTCTCTTGCAAGAGTACTATTGGCCAGGGTGTTTTCGGGACGCAGACCACTTCGTGAGGACATGTGACACCTGTCAGCGGGTGGGCAAACCAGGGGACAAATCGAGGGCGCCGTTTAAGTTGGTACCTATCATTACGGAGCCTTTTAGACGGCTCGTTATTGATACAGTGGGACCTCTGCCGGTAACAACCACGGGGTACAGGCACATTTTGACTGTGATCTGCCCAGCGACAAAGTTCCCTGAAGCAGTGCCGCTTAAAGAACTCAGCTCAGTTGAGATAGTCAATGCACTACTGTCCATATTTGCGCGAGTTGGTTTTCCTGCGGAAATCCAATCAGATCAGGGCACAGTGTTTACTAGCGCTTTGACGACAACTTTTCTCGAAAGGTGCGGGGTAAAGCTGTTACACAGCTCAGTGTACCACCCACAGTCGAATTCCGTTGAGAAGCTCCACTCCGTCATGAAGCGCGTGTTGAGAGCATTGTGTTTTGAACAACAAACTGACTGGGAGCTGTGTCTGCCTGGGGTGATGTTTGCATGAAGGACCGCGCCGCATGCGGGTACGGGGTTTTCGCCAGCTGAGCTAGTGTACGGTCGCTCGCTGCAATCTCCGCTTCGCATGCTTCGAGACGGATCACTGCCCTCTCCAATGGCTGCAGACCATCTCTACCAAAAATGGCCGCCTCCTGCGCTGGAGCCTCGCTTTGCAACAATATTCCTTTGAGGTGCGTTACAAAAAGGGGAGTCTCAACGGTAACGCCGATGGCTTAAGTCGAAGTCCCTAACGTAGGAATCAGCCTCAAAGTTGTTTGTTACTGATGTTTTTCTTCCTGAGGCAGGATTTTTAGCATATTGCTTTTGTTTAGTGTTTCAAAGTGATGACGTGCTTTCTAGTGCAATTTTCCAATTCGTGGACGCGTTCTGAGTGCTGCTAGACTACTGTAAGGAACTAGGCAGTGGTATAAAAGGGGAAAGAGCCTGGCAGGACTTGGTGAGGGTTGTTTCGTGCTTGCTGACTGAGCGGTTGAGTTTCGGCGTAGTTCTAACGCTTGCCGGGAACGAGAACAAAAATGTCAACTCTCCCGAAGTCACTTTGCAGTGTCCTGTGTGAACCTGAACGAGAGAACAAGGCCTTCTCTGTGCGCTGCGCTCAAGAAACTCCGAAGGACGCCCGACTTCGGTTACGAGCATCATCGAGCGACATCCCACCGGACAGCGGATGCAGTCCCCTGACCATCGGGATCTCCTTCCCCCGGCGGGGCGGTCTGTTACGTTTCGCCTACAACGCGCGGTATAGCCGGCGCGGATGCAACGGACGCCGGGGCTTCGTTCAAAGCGGCGGACATTTGGCCCATTCAGCGCCGCCGATACGCCTCCCCGCCAAGCGCGTCCAGGCATGTTTCAATGCCACGTGTCTTCAAGTGTGCGTGTGTGTGTGTGTGTGTGCATGTTGGTGCCCACGCTTGTCAAAGCGCGGCAGCCGGGGAGAGGAGCTCCCCAAGTGTGAAGCGAGGTGGTCTGACCGGCGCCGGCCCGGCGGATGCGTCACTACACTCGTCCCAACATGTCTCTCAGCCTGTCCGTGCCGCGCATCACGTGCGCCTCTGACGAGGCGTTCCTTCTTCCCCTCGACTCCGAGAGTATTGGCGGCGAGGAGTTACGGAGTCGCCATCTATCGGAAGCGCCTCGCTGGCGTAGTATGAGGGATCACGTGGCGCGCTCCTCATAGGCTTTGCTGTCAGCGCTCACTGAAAACACCACGCGCGAGCTCTCCCGGACATTTCTGTAAGTACTTTCGAAACGAGAGAAGTTTCTCAGTGTCTAAATAATAATGTTGGGCAAACTGAAAGCGCAGAATCGTTTACAGACGCTCTCTTTCGAATACGTACAGTGAACGCCACTGCGCGCGGTCGCCGCGATAGTCCCGCACCTCCTCCTCGCGTGAAACGTAGGTAAACGCTGAGAGCAAAATATGTGAAATATATTCTTATAGTGTTTGTATAACTAAATGGAGCGTAATAGAACGAAGCCTCAATGCAGCGATCGCGCAGATTCGCATCGACCGACTGCGCGTCTGCATGCTTGTCCGCGCACTGTTTCGCTTTCTCCGCGCGCGCGTTGTCTCACCGTGCCATGAGCTTTAGACCGCAGAATATGAGCATTTGACAGTATACAAGCAACCATTGTTGCGTGGACGCTATCAGAGTTGTTCAAAAATAATTTCATTGTAGAGACTTCGACGCCTACGGGGACTGTGATGTGCCGTCGCGATGATTCAATCTTTCTTTTCTTCTAAATTCTTTGACCTTTCAATATTATTTCTCGAGTTGCGTCGCACTGTATTTTTATCGGTGTTCTCAGCGTGCAATTTCCCGCTGCTCCTTTTTTGTAATCCAGTGCATTAATTCATAACACAAACATGACCATATACCATGCTTTCTTTAAATGTGCTTCTTACCGCTGCCTTTCCACTCCACTGAACTTGCCAGTATCTATAGCATCGACAAGTTCACAGACCAAACCGTCATGACATTGGTCGGGCAGCGGACTCGGCGAGCGTCTCAGTGCGCGTTTTCAGAACATCGCAGACCGGGCGCCGTAGCAGAAATCTTCCTCGCGTCTGTGCTTGCTGCATACCCGAGTTGCAGCCGATGACTGTTTGCCGGTTTTATGTTTCGCGAGCCAAGCTTCACGCAGCTTCTTGTCCTGCGGCTACGTGTGAATAAGGCTGACACCGGCCTCCGTTACGTGCGCCCGGCCCTGCGGCACCGAGCAGTAGCCTACCATGTTGCGCGCCTTCAAAGGCAGCCACTACTTATTGTAGTGCTTTGAAGCGTTGTAAAGGAGACACTCGAAGCGGGAAAATTTCGCCACTAAATGAGGACCGCAGCGTACGAGGGAATTTAAACTCGTTTTCAGCTCGCTTCGGCGCGCCCGAAGCAGCCGACGCGGCCGCTATGTCCACGTGATCCCTCCTAGCACGTCACGCCGACGGTGGCGCCAGCTTTTCCAGTGGTGGAGCTCGAGGCCAATAAGAGCAGCTGCTCCCGGACGCCGAGGGAGGCTCCGATTTCTTCCGTAGAGTTACGTGCTCTCCCGTCTCTCCACTTCGGTCGACCTGACCGCCCGCTCTTTTGCGATGCTAGAATAAACAAGTTGTTCTGTTACCAGTCGACTCATGCTTTGCCGGGACCTTCGGATGCTTCCAGTTGTGCCCCAGGCCGCCAGGCCAACGCTACCCTTGGGGCTTGCGACCCATTTGCAACAACTCGTGCCGGCGGTGCGATTCCAACACCGCCTGTCACGCGGGAGACCGAGGTTCGATTCACCGACGGGGAGTGTTTCTTTTTTCCTTCTTGTTTGTAGGCACACGCGACGGCGCACTCGACGCTCCTCCGCAGTAGCTGTCTCTATCTTTTCCCACTTCTGCGCAAGATTGCGTCAACGCTTTTGCGATTTTTTTTTCAAATCGTGTATATACTGCTATAGATGACACCTCGCATGTCTCCTCGTTAGTATAATGGCCAGCGGAATCGGCTTCCGGCAGCCGAGCTGTACAGATGTGTGTATCATGGGCTCCGAAGGAGCTCCTTTAGCGGCCACCAGCCGCGGTAACAGGCTTATCGACGATAACGAGGAAGCGAGCTACCAGATTATTTTGCAACCACTGCCCAAGGGATCTGTCGTGAAAAACACCGCGTTTTTGCATGGCGACGTGCGAGCGAGGCGCTATAGGGTCGAAGACTTTCGGGATGCGCTCGCCCCGACTGGACTGCTGCCGGAGGTCGTGGCCCTAGGAGCCTACCAGATCAAACACGTATGGGCAGTCACCTTCTCCAGTGGCGAGGCAACGAAAAGGATGCTGGCGTTGAAAGAGCTCAACGCGAAGGGGCGCCGCTGCCTAATGGTCGATCCTCAAGACCAACAGGTACGCCTCCGCCTTCATTGGCTGCTGTATTGGGTGGCTGACGAAGATATAAAGACAGCGCTGGCGGCCTTTGGCAAAGTCGTTGAAGTAACGAGAGAGCGACGGCGGGTCAGAGGAGTAGGCGACAAAGACTCAACATCTCGGACCGTTCTGCTGAAGTAGAAAAGCGGGATGAAAGTCGATGACCTCCCGCACCAAATCCGAGTTGCCGGTGAACTGGCCCTTGTCGTAACGCCTGGACGGCCGATGCAGTGCCTACGATGCAAGGGTGTCGGACACGTCCGTCGCGCGTGCAAGGTGCCGCGTAGCTTTGGACACTCCGAAGATCAGTGCGTGCGTACGTACGCTGCAGCTGTGGAGCCACCAGCGAACGAGGTTGTCGCGCAGATGACGATGGATGCTGCTGAAGCCGAGGACGCCGCCAAGGGGGCGGGTGACAAGGACAGCGCCAACAATGCGGAAGGGACATCGGAGGCAACGAAAGGTGTGTTCGTTACCCCCGAAAAAAAAGACGGGGCCACGATGGGTCCTACAGAAGAGCATCAGGAAGGCAAGGAAAACTGCGGTGTAGTTAATGAAGCCGTCGGCGAGGCAGAAGGTGGGGATTCGCCCCCAAGCATCGACCCTATGGATACGAGCGGCAACGCTACCTAAAATAGCTGCAAAGAACCACGCCGACGGGCCGCCTGCAAAGACATCTTTGGCGATAAGGAGCAGTTTCAAGCCCCCTCCAAACATTCATCGGGATAGGAAGGCCGGCGACAAGCCACAGCCGTCTGCGGACCACACCAGACCACCGGACGGTCCCGGAGGCGTCTAGCCGCTGGCTAGACGTTGTGGTGAGCACCGTGCTCCGGGCCTCTCTTACTTCCCGTATTAGCAATGGCAACCAACCCTACGCTTAGCTTAGGCACTCTAAACGTGAGAGGTCTGGCCGCCAAGCGTAAACAAAGCCAAGTGTACCGGACGATGGTGGACCAAGACCTCGATGTTCTGGCCGTGCAGGAGACAAAGGTCGAAGGGGAGGAGGAGACCCGGGGCATGGTGCTAAGGTTCACGTCATTGTATTACGCGGTAGTGAGCCATGCTAAAGGATCGTCAGCGGGCGTTATTTTATTTATTAGGAAACTGCCTGGGCTACCTATTTAAAATGCATACACTAAATTTAAAAAGCATACACTAATCTGCCCTTCAGGCAGATTAGTGTATGCTGACTTTACTGTTGGTGATGATTCCTGGCGTGTTTTGTGTGTATATGCACCCAATGTTTGTGAAGAGCGGACCGTCTTTTTTGAAACCTTAAAGACGCACATTTGCCTGAATAGAAAAATGATTATTATGGGTGATTGTACTTGTGTACTAACAGATCGAGATAGAACAGACCGCAGAAAAAATGACAAAAGCTGTCATGTCCTTACCGAATTATTAGCTGAGTGCGACTTGGATGACGTGGCAGACAACCTAATTCGAACACGCAAGGTTCAATATACGCACTTTCAGGGCAATAGTCACGCTCGCCTAGACAGGATGTACCTTTCACTAGACGTAATATCCCTTTGTCACAGCTACGGCGTCTTGCCTCTTTCATTTACTGATCATAGTCTGGTCAAGACATCTGTTGGACGTAAAGGAAAACGCAACATATTCACGGGGGAAACGTGGAAAATGAATTCCAAATTGTTAAAGGATGAGGTTTTTCTCAGCAATGTACAGGATCATTTGAAGGAACTAGAATATAAGAACGTTGCGCAAGCCACAGGAAAGTGAGAAAATTTTAAACAACGAATTAAACTAGCCGCAATCGATCGCTCCTGTCAAATAAAGTATGAAGACAAAGCTAAAGAAAAGAACTAAGGACGGTGTTGGAAAAATTAACGGCCTTAGAGTGCAGCCGACCAGGCGCATACAAAGACGATCTGCGCAGCATAAAAGCGAAATTGGAGCTATGCGACGAAGAACGATGTCGAGGAGCGATTACACGCGCAAGGGCAGAGGCATTCACAGCAGATGAGGTGCCAACTAAACGCGCGCTCGGTCTTGAGAAGAGGCATGCACAGCGTAATCACATAGATGTAATTGGCGTAGATAATCGCGAACTAACCGACTGTGAGGACATAGCGCAAACGTTTTTCCAGCACTTTAAACAACTTTTTGCATCGAGCACTGTTGACCTAGATGCCTTTAGAGAGACGTTTTTGGGACGCATGCCGCAACTCTGCGACGAGACGAACAACGGACTAGAGGCACCGATATCAGCACATGAAGTTGAAAAGGCAATTGATAATTTAAAAAGAGGAAAATCGCCCGGTCCGGGTGGCATTTGTGCCGCTTTTTATAAACAGTTTAAATCAGAATTGTCACCTCTGCTCGCTGACGTTTTCAACGAAGCGTATGAAGTAAACGCATTGCCATATTCTTTCGGGGAAGCGCACACTGTGCTCATCCCTAAGACCGATGAGCCGGAGAAACTAAAGCATGTAACATCGTACAGACCAATATCACTTACCAACTATGATTATAAGGTATTCATGAAGATAATTGCTGGCAGGTTACAATCAGTAATGGAAACCATTGTAGGTAGGCACCAAACATGCTTTATCAAGGGACGTACCATTAGCACAAATATACACGTAATGAGATCAATTCTGGAATGTTGTAATGCATTAAGATCGCGAGTTGCTATTCTCCAACTTGATTTGGAGAAAGCTTTTGACTGTGTTGCGCATGCCATTTTACTTGCCATTCTGAAACATATAAGTGTCGCGTCCATAATTACTGACCGGGTAGCCATGGCGTACCGGAACGGCACTACTAAGCTTATAATTAGCAAGTCACTGGGGGCCCCCGTCAGCATTCAACGTTCCGTACGGCAGGGCTGCCCAGCCAGCCCACTTCTGTTCTGTGTTTATTTAGTCTTTATGCGTGGCACTGATTGAAAACAAATGTATTCATGGGTTTACGATGCAAGCGTCAGAAGTCAAAGTCCAAGCCTATGCGGATGACGTAGCCGTGTGTTGCAAAGACAAGGAGAGCGTTTTGCAAACCATAAATGTTGTTAAAAACTTTGGTCAAATCACTGGAAGTAGAGTTAACTGGAGCAAGTGCCTAGGTATTTGGCATGGGGAGTGGCCTAAGGCCCCCGGTATATTTGCCAATGTCACATGGTCAACAACGCCAGCAAAGTACCTGGGTGTACCACTTGAAGCTTATAAACAGAGTGACGAATACTGGCAGTGCGAGCTCAAAAGTGCAAAAGAAAAAGGCGAAGCGTGGACAGCTAAACACCTTTCGGTATTTGCCAGGGCTACTGTGTGTCACCTGTTTTTCGTAGCCAATCCATGGTATGTTATGCAATTCATTTTCTGTAGCAGGGCCAATGCGCAGAAATTGCACAGAGTTTTTGCTGTGTTTGTGTGGGGTTCCGGATGGGAGAGATGCAGCCGCAACACTTTGTTCAGAAGGGTGAAAGATGGAGGATTAGGGCTGGCCCACTTGTTTGTGAGGCAGTTAGTTGGACGATTCTTTCTCTTCAGAAACAATGATGATCCATTTCTTCAAACAGTCTGTAAGGTTAGGCTAGCGCATTTGTTACCCGAGTTTATTGTATGCTCTAAAAGTATGCCGGGGGAAGTGTTTGGTTTCTATAAGGAAATTGTGCTGAGTGTTCGTTTCCTTGCTGTAAGGTTTTCCAAAGAATACTTATTTACGGTCACAAGAAAAAGTATGCGCAATGATCTATTGGACAGCCTTTTTCCCCCACCTCTGTACAGAACTATATACAGTCGAGGCCCAGGCCAGACAGTCTTGAAACGCGTTAAAAAAATGCAGGTACCGCCTGGTATGAAAATTTTCTTTTTCAAACTACACACAGGTACTCTCTCAGTTGCAACGTTTTTAGAAGAAAGGGGCTTTTACATGCCATGGGGCTCACATTGCTTCATATGCAAACAACCAGAGACAATAGACCATGTTTTTTTTACACTGCTAGGCGGGAGTTTTCTTCTGGGATGTTCTACAGAGAACAATAAAGAAAAAATTTCCTTTTGACCCACACGGCATAAGATATCTGCCGATAGATGACGAGGACGGAACACCTTTCGATCAGATAATGTTAACTGGCCTCTACTGTATATGGCGAGGCCGCATGGCTGGCTGCGATCCCGATTGCGATCCCGATACAAGACCAGCCCGTGTTTTCTTTCGAGAACAAATAACACGTTTTCTTGATGTGTTTGCTACACAAGAGTGTCCTCCGCCTTGGATGGCCAGGATGGAACCCCTCGTTAAAATTAAAGAATTTTAAATGACGCCAGCCTAAATAAAACAGGCGGCTTTTACTTATTAATTTGTTGTAACGGATGAAATTTCGTCTCTTTGTGTACATATGTTCATTATGTTGGCATTATTATGTACTGATGATTATCGGCACTAAAGGGAAAAAATAATAGTGGCCAGTATCCCCGCCTGTCACGCGGGAGACCGGGGTTCGATTCCCCGACGGGGAGTGTTTCTTTTTTCCTTCTTCTTTGTAGGCGCACGCGACGGCGCACTCGACACTCCTCCACAGTAGCTCTCTCTATTTTTTCCCACTTGTGCGCAAGATTTCGTCAACGTTTTCGCATTTTTTTTTTCAAATCGTGTATATACTGCTTTAGCTGGCACCTCGCATGTGTCCTCGTTCGTATAGTGACCAGTATCCCCGCCTGTCACGCGGTAGACCGGGGTTGGATTCCCCGACGGGGAGTGTTTCTTTTTTCCTTCTTCTTTGTAGGCGCACGCGACGGCGCACTCGACACTTCTCCCCAGTAGCTGTTTCTATTTTTTCCCACTTGTGCGCAAGATTGCGCCATCGCTTTTCCGATTTCTTTTTAAAATCGTGTATATACTCCTTTAGCTGGCACCTTGCATGTGTCCTCGTTCGTATAGTGGCCAGTATCCCCGCCTGTCACGCGGTAGACCGGGGTTGGATTCCCCGACGGGGAGTGTTTCTTTTTTCCTTCTTCTTTGTAGGCGCACGCGACGGCGCACTCGACACTTCTCCCCAGTAGCTGTTTCTATTTTTTCCCACTTGTGTGCAAGATTGCGCCAGCGCTTTTGAGATTTCTTTTTAAAATCGTGTATATACTGCTTTAGCTGGCACCTCGCATGTCTCCTTTTTAGTACAGTGTGGATTATACTTCCGGCTTCCGTCCGGTACGGTCGTGGAATATCGAGCTCCGCAGGAGAGGCTGTTGTGGCCCTTTCGGGCTGCGGAATCAGGTTTTCGGAAACGACCTAACAGGATTATCAACTTGTTTTGCCACAGCTGCCATCAGGAACTACTGTACTTACTACTGTGTTCTTACACGGTGACTTGAAGGCAAGGCCTTATAGCGTCGAGCATTTTCGCGATGCACTAGTCCGCCATCAGCTCATGTCGGAAGTGGTTGCCCTCGGGGCCTACCAAATGAACCACGTCCGGGCCATCACCTTCAAAGACGTTCAAGGCAAGAAGGAGCTTTTGTCTACCAAAGCTTTTAGCGTGAAAGACCACCGTTGTGCTGTGATAGACCCCTGCAACCAAGATGTGAGAATGAAGTTGTACTGGGCTTCTCCAAACCACGCCCGACGAAGACGTCAAAGCAGCCCTGGCATCATCCGGAACCGTGACCGAAATCTCCAGAGAAAAATGACGTGTTACCGGTTGCAACGACAAGGGGTCACATACACGCCTAGTGTCGTTGCATTTGAAGGCAGGGACGTCAGTCGAAGACCTGCCGCACCAGGTGCGAGTAGGGGAGGACCATGCTCTAGTCATCCTGCCAGGAAGGCCTTCGCTTTGCCTCCGGTGTCATTGTACTGACCATATACGTCGCGAATATCGCGTGCCGCGCTGTGGGCTGTGTGAGTGAGTGAGTGAGTGAAATAACTTTATTAGGTGCAGAGAAGACGCAGGGGAGACCCCGCGCCACCCGGCTAGTCCCACGTAGGGACCGCCAAGCCGAGCTTGACGGCCCGATCGCGGGCACTCTGGACGGCCAGGGTTTGGGCACTGAATTCGGGGCTGGTCACTGAGTACCGTGCACGCCGCCTTCCACTGTGTGGGGACCTGTCCACTGCGCCAGACTTCATTAATCCTTTCAGTGAGAAAGTTGATCGACTCATCATCGAGATTCCTGAGCATCCTGTTAGTGACGCCATCTGGGCCAGGGGCAGATTTGACGTTGAGTGAGAAGAAGACATCTCGAATCTCGGCCGCGGTAAAGTCCTGGTCCAACTCCGGCACCGCACACCCCGCGTAGTCCGGGAACTGGGTAGGGGCAGAGCTACCCGCGACCGGCAGGTACCTGTCTATGAGCCTGTCGACAATCAACTCGTCCGGGGTAGAGTCGTTAGCGAGGTGGATGGCTCGCGCGAGGGATCGTCTCTGGCTGGATCTGGTGCTGCCCTCATCGAGAAGGTGTTTGAGCAGACCCCAGCTCTTGCCTGATCTGAGCTGACCCTCGACGGATTCACAGAGATCATCCCATTGTTGCTTACACAGGTTCTTGCAGTGCTGCTCAATCACCCTGTTAACCTCCGAAACCTTCTTGCGGAGCCTCCTGTTATGCTTCTGCCCCTTCCATCTCGTGAGGAGGGCTTGCTTGGCTTCCAGCAAGCGCGCCAACCTGCTATCTATCTTGTCAACGTCGAGCTCAGTGACGACCTCCTTAGTTGCCGCCGCGGCGTCATCCCTGATCCCTTTGCACCAACCTTCCAAATCTGTCTCGGCCATCGGTGCGCGCTCGGCTCTGATCTTGCGGTACACGTTCCAGTCGATCAGCTTGACTTTCCTCGTCTTATAGCGGGCAATCGGGAGAGAGACTTCGATCACGTAGTGGTCACTTCCGAGGTCTAGAGACGTGTTGACCCACTTGACCTCCCCTACGTTCTTGACAAAAGAGAGGTCTGCGGTAGTGTTCCGGCATGCGGAGTTGCCTCTCCTAGTGGGGAAATCCTTATCGATAATAAGGGTCAAGTCCAGCTCCACTGCAGTCTGCCACAGTTCGCGTCCCTTGGGCGTGTCATGGGTGTACCCCCACACCCTATGTGGGGCGTTGAAATCCCCGACGACGACAAGGGGGTGCCCACCAGCCTGGCTGACGGCCCTCTTTAGGAGAGAGTTCGCCCTCGCCCTGCGGAAGCTGGGGCTGCAGTATACGTTGAGGATGAAGAGGCTGTTTCTTCTGAGGCCCTTTCTGGGTGGGTTCATGAGGATTTCAGTCATGACGTACTCGATGCCATCACCAAAAGCGCCGAGGTCGCGAGAGAGGCAATTGTACCTTTTGTTGACAAGGGTAGCAACTCCCCTACCTCCTGAATGGGAGGATACTGCCAGATGACCTGCGAGTTTGATAGGAGTACTAGTTGCAACTTCCTGAATAGCGATGATTTGGGGCTTAACGGTGAGAGTTCTTAAATATTGCAGCAGAAGCGGCTTCTTATTGGGAAACCCTCCGCCGTTCCATTGCCAGATACTAAAGTTCTCGTCCGCACTATCCATGGCTAGGCTGAGAGGAGGCGTGAACGGCCCTGAGAATCGCGCCCTCCGTCGGTGGTGCTAGTACATGACGTCGTGCTGCGACCTGCGAAGGAGCGGGGCTGGGTTCTCTCCTGGCATCGACCTCCTCTAATTTGCTTATTCGTTCACTGAGTGCACCTAAGCCCATTTTTGGTTGCGCTATAGCTTCCTCGACCTTTGCTAAGCTAGCCTGCATGCTGGCGAAGGCATTCTTGAGTTCTGAGAGCAACTTTACTTTCTCGTCTTCCTCTCTGTTCTCTACCGCTCGACGCTTGGGCGTGCGAGCCGCGTGGGATGTCTCGGACGTATCCATGGCGACCGGGGCCAAAGCGGGTTGCGGCGAGGAGGGTGAAAGCGCGAGCTTCCTAATCTTCGCCATCTCCGCAGCTAGCCTGCGCATTTCTTGTTTAACCTGCGCGTTTTCTTTCCTCAACTGCTCGTTAACTCGTCGCAACTCCTCGAGCTCGTGTGCGTGGTGCGAATCGCGAGGCGGGTCGTCACCTCTTGGACCTTCACGTCCCCCTCGAATCTTGTCGGCCCAGGAGAGTGTGAACTTGCTTCTAAGGGCGGTGGGCGTGCAGGAGCGGGACCTGGTCCGCCTCGACGTGTCGCGCCCCGGCCTGGAGCTGGAGCGAGGCCGAGAACCAGAGCGTCCCCGGGAACAGGCCCGTCCTTTGGACCCACGGCGGGAGCCAGAACATGCCCTGGAGGCGGAGTGGCCCCTGGATACGGAACGGACTCTCGAGCGGCCCCAGGAGCGGGAGCGTCCTCTGCGCTGAGCACCCGGAGTGGACGAAGCCTGGACGAGTTCCGCAGTGTCCGAGCGCCGCTGAGGGGACGGTGACGCGGCACAGGCATCTTGGCTCGCTCACTCCGACGACGACGCACGATGTATGGGATCTTGAACCTTTGAGCACAGTCCTTATTAGCCGTGAGATGCTGGCCACCATAGAGTTTACACTTGGGGGTACACTGATGCTGCTCATCGGGACTAGGGGCACCACAGCCACGGAAAATAACGTTACCTGGATTGGGACACACGTCGGCGCAATGACCGAGGCGGCCGCACGTATAGCACACGTCGGTTTGCTTGCGGTAGAGTGAGCACTGCAGAGTAGCGGTCCATACCTGACAAAGTTCGGTACACGATGCCCGTCGAACGCGACGATGACAGTGCCGGTTTGAGCTATTCTCTTCGCTGCTAAGGCGAGTGGATTATTGGCGTTGACAATCTTCGCATCGATGACGTCAGGGCCGTCCTGAAGAGGGACGTTGCGGATCACCCCCTTGCACGTGGAGTGCGGGGCCGTCTCGTAGGCACTGAGCTCATATACCTTGCCCGAGATGAGCATCTGCCTCATCCGGACGTAGCGGTTCGCATCCTCGCGCTTGGGAGTACTGGCAACCATAATATTTTGCTGCAGATTCGGGCATAGAGTATCTTGGCATAGATCTTCCTGACTGATGCCAGTGGCTGCGAGTATTGCGTCAGCCGCCGTAACAACGCCAATCTTAAAGATATTGAGTCCACCTTGCGGCCTGATCACAATCTTGATGTCATCTCGAGGAAGTGAGGGCATTCGTCCCGCTCGTATAACTTTGGATTTTAGCGCAGCACCGCCTGATTTGCCACGGCGCGCTCCCGGCTGGGGCGATGGCGCATTAGTGTCAGCCGTGCGCGTTTTGGCGCTAACTCTTCTGGCCCCCGCAGACTACCAGCCTTGATCTTGGGTAACCTCTTCCGGGGAGATATCCTCCCCCGCCACTTGATACTCCATCTTGAGTATGAAGCGTACCCCGCCTTCAAAGGGCCAGTACGCGGCGGGCAGATGCTTCACGAGGCGAAAAGCTCGGTCTCAAAGCTCGGGCACGGGCAGGAGGCTCGTGGCCGTGGCGCGAGGCGCGTGGCCTCGGGGAACAAAGCTTGGCAATCCTCCGTAGGCTTAGCTTGGCGGCCGCCGCCTTGCTGCTGTCAAAGCGTGTAAATCTGTGAAAAATGAACTCACAGCGCTGCGGATGGTCTCTCTGAATGCCGCTTTTCGAGCTGCGTCGAATGATGCAGATGTTCTGGCTCTTCCAGGTTGCAGTCCGCAAGAAGTACTCGTTGAATCGGGAGCTCATATGGAACAAGTCCGCTGAGTTGGCCCCCTTGCGGTGGTACCTCACGCTGTGGGCTGTGTCACCTTTACGGCCACGAAGAGACCCAATGCGTGCGTAGCTACGCGAACGTCACTGGGCCGCGTCGTAGTGAGATATTACACGAACACCTGATGGATCAGGTCGACGCCGAAGAGACAGCAGCAGCAAGCGAAACACATCCCAGCGAGGACAAGACGCCTGAGGCCACGCCCCCCGATGTAGACGAAGCGCAGAAACTTCAGAGTGCCACTGAGGAACTACCGCAAGAGCTTACACCTGCAAACGATACCGTAAGCGTAATTACTGTCAAAGAGCCTGGCGTCATTACTGTCAACCCAGCGAAACACGGGAAGGCAAGAAGGAAGAAACGTGCACCGACGTCACCATGGCAATGCCGGTTACGGCAGTTACTAAACGCCCGCGAGAAGAAGCGAGCAGCGACGACCAGCGCTCTGACTCAAAGTGTGCAGAAGAACCTCCCTCCAAAACAGCGTCAACCCGTAGGTCTAGCTTCAAGCCAAAACCTACCGTGCCACCAGACAGGAAACCAACGCCGTCTATGCCCCCGCATTAGCGGGAGCATGGTTCGGCTAATCACTTCGTTGCGGGACCGGTGAAAGACTTACATCTAGAATGGACAATCACAGATGGCAACTCAACCAAGCGGCGGGCTGCGTCGGGAGCAGCAAAGACAGCAGTGGTCACTGCTCTAGCGTTGTAGGAAGGAAGGAAATCAACTTTATTCAGGTCCTGCAGGCCACGAGAGCTTCGGGCTCTCATGGAGTGGGCGTCTCCCACGACGGAACCGGGATGTTGAGTTTCCTGGCGGCGTCGTGGACCTGCTGGACGGCCCAGAGTTGGGGAGCGAGTTCTTCGCTCCGGATTGCCTCTTCAAACTTGCGCTTGTCCTGTTCGTAGTTTACGTGAGCTTGCGAGCACGGCCAGAGTAAATGATAAACGTTAAGGGATGTATTGCAATTGGTGCAATAAGACTTGTCGTAGAGCTCAGGCATGTAATGGTGTAATCTGTTTTGAGTGGGGTATGTGTCTGTTTGTAGCATTCTGAGTGTAACTGCTTGAGCTCGAGTGAGCGTGCGGTGTGGCGTGCTATATTGTCTGCGTTGTAGGTAGTAGTGTTTAGTGACTTCGTTGTATGTAGTGGGCGCGTCCTTATTCTCCGAGTGGTCGGGTGTAGCCGCGCGGTCTGTAAGCGCGCGCGCAGCCTCGTGTGCCGCCTCGTTAAGGTTGGGGACGTCGCCGAGCTTTGGTCCTAAGTGTGCCGGGAACCAGTATATGAAGTGTTTCTTAATCTCTTTCTTTGAAACAATTTTGAGAGCCTGTGCGCAGACCGTGCCCTTCTGGAAAGCGCTGATAGCGGCTATGGAGTCGCTGTAGATATGGGAAAGATTGTCGTCGGTGAGCGCAACAGCGATCGCAACCAGTTCGGCCTGTTCAGGCTTCCTTGCAATTACCGTGGCTGCATATCTTGTGGATCCGCGGCCGTCCACAACCGCCACTGCGAAAGCTTTGTTTCCCGCGTATGCCGCCGCATCCACAAAAGCTGAGTGTTCATGGTTCGCCAAGGCTTGGTTAAGAAGGAATTGTCCTCTCGCTTGTCGTCTGCCCCTGTTGTTTTCGGGGTGTACGTTTCTGGGTATAGGGCGGACCGTGATCATGGCGCGTATGTCCCGTGGGAGGTCCGCAAAGTCTTTTTCTATGTGTCCTTGTGCAAAGCCTAGCTTCTCTAGGATCGTGCGCCCTGGAGGGGTCGTCGAAAGCCTAGCAAGCTGGGCGCGCTGCTGGGCTTCGGCAATTTCTTCCAGGGTGTTGTGCATGCCCAGGTGCCCCAGCTTCTCGTTGCTGGTGCTGGTTGGAATGCCGAGGGCTTGCTTGGTGACCTTTCTGATTTGGGCATTCAGTCTGTCTCTTTCGGATCGTGTCCAATTGAGCATTGCCGCAACGTATGCGAAGTGAGGGGTGACGAACGCGTGTATGAGTTTGATGAGGTTATGTTCCTTGAGGCCCCTGTGTCTATTGGCAATTCTTCTGATGAGTCCAATAGCGTTGTTGGTTTTGGTGATGAGCTTCTGAACCGTAGAGGCATTGACGTCTTTAGTCTCTACGATCATACCCAGGACTCTGATTTTGTCGACGCACGGTATGGCGTGTCCCGAAGTGGTTCGTACGATAATTTCTTGATTGTAAGTTTCCACTCATCTGAACAGTATCTTGTGTCGGTTTGTGTAAACTTTACTTACAATGGCCGTTAATCCTGGAATAGCTCTTCGTGTTGCAGCACTAAACGTACGCGGTTTCGGTGCCCGAAGGCGGCAACTTCAACTGAGCCGCCTGTTATTAGAAAATGACATCGATATTCTAGCTATCCAGGAAACAAAAATTGAAAGCCAGGAACAAACTGATGAGATGGTGGAAATCTTTCGGTCAAGAAATAATCTCGGTGTGTGCCACGCCGTGGGTAAATCAGGGGGGTGCGAAATTTTCTTGCGTAACTCCGTCGCAATTGTAGAGCAGTCTGTCATCGCATCTGAAAGTGGTCGTTTAGTAGTTTGCGACTTTTATGTTAAAGAGGCACTATGGCGAATTATTTGCATTTATGCACCAAACAAAGCTAGTGAGCGTTTAGATTTTTTCCGATACGTCGAAACCTTCTTGAAATGCGAAAGAAATGTGTTACTATTAGGAGACTTCAATTGTGTATGCATGGCTGAAGACAACGCCAAGAACATACCGATACATGATAAGAGCGCATTGCAACTTTGTGCAATCGTTCAGGAATACGACCTAATTGATATAGGCGATGTACTGCGAGAAAAGCGAGTTCAGTTCACGCATTTCCAAGGCGCAAGCCACGCCCGACTTGACCGAGTGTATCTGACAGCAAGCCTCTTATCTTTTTGCACAACATATGCCGTTAAGCATGTAAGCTTTAGCGACCATAGCTTAGTAACTGTTACACTAGGCACAAAGCGTAAAACGAGCACCTTTAATTGGGACCTGTGGAAATTCAATGATAGCCTCCTGCAAGACGAAATCTTTATCGAAGTAATAACGGCAATAATTAAAGAAATGCAGGAAAACGACTTCATCAGCCCTGTCGAGTTGCGGGAGCACTTTAAGTGTGAAGTTAGGATCAGCGCAATCGAAAGAGCTAGTGTGGTGCGCTACGAGGCGAGACAGAAAGAAACCGAGTTGCAGCGTACTCTAGACTACCTCTTAAATGCGGAAAGCACCGTTGCTCGCCTGCTTACAAACAAAGTTAAAGAAGTCAAAAGGCAACTTGAGATTATTGATACGGAAAAATGTCAAGGTGCGATGGTAAGGTCGCGTGCCGAGCGGCTCTGGATGGGCGACACACCTGCCAAGCGAGCGTTAAGCGACGAAAGAAGCTACGCTGCGAGAAATGCAATGACAAAGCTGCGCTACCAAGGCGCGCTTTCCACAGACCAAAAGGTTATCGAACGAGCGCTAGTGCAACGTTTCAGAAACTTGCTAGGCTGCGGGGCGAATGTGCGAGAGGGCTTTGAAACCAATTTTCTGAAACTAATGCCACGATTAGAAAATGAAGTAAAAACACAACTTGAAAGACCACCCGCCGTGGTTGCTCAGTGGCTATGGTGTTAGGCTGCTGAGCACGAGGTCGCGGGATCGAATCCCGGCCACGGCGGCCGCATTTCTATGGGGGCGAAATGCGAAAACACCCGTGTGCTTAGATTTAGGTGCACGTTAAAGAACCCCAGGTGGTCAAAATTTCCGGAGTCCTCCACTACGGCGTGCCTCATAATCATAAATTGGTTTTGGCACGTAAAACCCCAAATATTATTATTATTATTACAACTTGAAAGACCAATAAGTGTTTGTGAACTGGAAAATGCGATAGATGACTTGCCTACAGGGAAAGCTCAGGGGCCCGACGGGCTTGGTGCCGCTTTTTATAAATTCTTTAAGCATCAAATGGCAAAAACGCTCCTCAGAGTTATAGAAGAAGCTTATGAATCCAAAATGATGCCTCCGTCATTTAAAAGAAGCCATGTCGTACTACTCGTAGCTGGCGCAAAACGGCCACACTTCACTCATTTCCAACGCACAAGCCATGCACGCTTGGACAGATTATACGTATCTGCAAATATAGTGCCGCTGTGCCTAGATTATAACGCAAAACATGTTTCATTCAGTGATCACAGTTTGGTTATGGTTTCCTTAGGAGCAAAGCACAAAGGGTCGTCTTTCAGTTGGATACTTTGGAAGTTTAATGATAAGCTTCTAGACAATGATAACTTTGTGAGCAAAGCAAAAGACTGCATAGAAAGACTACTGTCTAAAACGGATAGTCTCATCGCTGAATGGGAGCTGTTCAAACAAGAGATTAAGATCATTGCAATCGAGAGGGCATGCGCACTACGCCGCAGTGAACGAAACGAAGAAAATGTGCTCCGTAGTCAATTAGACTATTTGCTGAACGCAGAAAGCACACAACCAGGCGCATTAAATAATGAAATTAAAGATGTCAAAAACAAACTGGAAGCAGTAGATGTCGAAAGATATAAGGGAGGCATTGTCCGCGCTCGTGGCGAAAGACTGTGGTTGGGAGAAACGCCTACTAAGCGCTCGCTAGCGGATGAGAAAAGTTATGCCGTCAAAAATGAAATAAAAGAAATGCAGTACGAGGGCGTTATTACAAAAGACAAACGGATAATTGAACTTGCTTTTGTAGAGTACTTTAAAAATCTGTTAGGTCATAACATTGATATTGCAACCGGCTTTCAAAATGAGTACCTTCACTTAATGCCAAGGTTAGATGATGACGTGAGGACCCGCCTTGAAGCAGACATTACCGTACGCAAAATTGAAGACGCAATTGATGAGTTATCCGTAGGCAAATCTCCAGGCCCGGATGGTTTAAGCAGTTGTTTTTACAAAGCGTTTAAAGTGGATCTGGCAAAAGCCCTGCATCATGTAATAACCGAAGCATACAATGAAAATGCAGTGCCCCTATCTTTCAACTGTCCTCACGTTGTATTAATACCCAAGACAGATGACCCAGTTAAACTTCTATCGGTCTCGTCCTATCGACCGATAAGCTTAAGCAATGTAGATTACAAAATATATATGAAAGTACTGGCAAGAAGATTACAAACCGTGATCACAGTTTTGGTAGGACCCCACCAGACATGTGGGATAAGGGGACGCTCGATATTTACTAACATTCATGTCACCAGAAGTGTACTTGAATACTGCGATGACTTTTCAGAAAGGGTAGCAATGTTACAGCTTGATCTAGAAAAAGCTTTCGATCGTGTATCACATCAAATTCTTTTTAGTCTTTTGTAATATATTAATGTTGGGTTTGTGATTGCGACTGGTGTGAAAATGTGATACACTCACACTTCAGCTAGCATAATCGTAAACAAAAGTGTAAGCGAAAGTTTCAAAGTTCAGTGTAGTATTAGGCAAGGGTGTCCATTATCATCATTATTGTTTGCAATTTTTCTCGAACCTTTCTCCTTAAAAATTCTTAATAATGACACAATACATGGTTTCAAATTACTCGCAAGTGAACTTAAAATACTGTGTTATGCTGACGACATACCAGTCTTCTGTGGCGATAAGGAAAACGTTAAGGGGACCGTTAAAGAAGCAGAACTTTTTTGCTCGCTCACGGGCAGTATGATAAATTGGAACAAGTGTTTAGGCTTCTGGCATGGGCCATGGGAAAACACGTTAGATTATTTGGCTAACATGAAATGGACTGTGACACCTGTCAAATATCGCGGAGTGCCCTTAGAACATTATCGCGATAGCACGCAACACTGAAACGAGGAAACCAAACGAGTTAGGGAGCAAACAGATAAATGGGGTGGGCGGGATATCTCCGTTTTCGCACGTGCTACAATTTGCAACGTGTTTTTAGTCGCGAAAGTGTGGTATGTCCTTCAAGTGCTTTGTATGTCTCCTACCAACCTGCAGAAGTTGCACAGAGTCTTTGCAGTTGTCGTGTGGCGTTCAACATGGGAAAGCTGCAGCAGAACTAATTTATTTCGATCAGTCCATAGCGGCGGACTCAGTCTATGTCATTTATTTCTCAAACAAGTTGTGTCAAGATTTATTTTTTTGCGCGGCCAAAATAACGGCTTTCTGCGAACAATTTTACAATTGCGGATGAGTGATGTAATTCCTGAATATGTTGTATCAAATGTACAAAAAAAAAGGGAGTGTTCGCGGCTTTCTTCATGAGGTCGTTATGTCTTTTCGAATGCTGAAAGTGAGATTCTCAATGGAGTACCTAAGTAATGTACCAAAAAAAAAAGCGTTTATACAGGGATCTCATTGATATTATGTTGCCAGTGCCCATATATCGTGCCATGTATTGTGTAGGCTCGGAAGGAGACGTGATCAAACGTGTTAAAAGAATGGCAGTCCGCTCCTCAGTTAAGACGTTCTTCTTTCAGCTCCATACCAATACCTTGCGTGTTAAACCATGGCTGCAAGAGAGAGGACTGTTCGTACCGTGATCAGTTAATTATCCCATTTGTTCAAAGCCTGAGACAATCGAACACATTTTCTTAGACTGCAGGGATGCAATATTCCACTGGGATGTCTTACAGAGAACGCTGAAAAACGAGCTCCCTATATCACCCTACGGTATCCGCTTTCTCCCAGTTGAAAAAGAAAACGACGTGCCCTATGACATGATCATGACGCTGAGCCTACACAGCATATGGAAAACACGAATGGCTGTACGAAATGCTGATGCGGACGCCAAACCAGCCAGACAATATTTTATTGAAAGTGTTTCACAAATAAGAGACGTGTATAAATCTCAGGCTGAACCACCGGAGTGGTTACCTGTGCTGGATACACTGGTGATCTTAAAGCGTTTTTGACACGAGCATTTCGAGAAGTATATGTAATGACTATGTAACACTTTGTTTTGTTCTTACCTTAGTATGGCCAATGTCCTGCATCTGTGATTATCCGGCAACAAAAAAAATTCCTCGTTAGTATAGTGGCCAGTACCTAACTTACCTCACGGAATTGCACAACTACCTCCTCCAGAAAATGCATGATTGGACGAAGCTAGTACTTGTTGGCGACTTCAACTTGGCAGGAATTGACTGGAATAACCTGACCGCCAGCAATAGGGAAGTAAACAGCTGCGAACGGCTTTTTGATACCGTGTTAAGTTTTTCTTTATCCCAACGCGTAACGCATCCGACACGCGTCCAAGGGCTTGTTTCTAATATTTTAGACCTTGCTTTGATTTCCTGCACAGTAGACACTGAAGTTGAGGTGGAAGATGGAATATCTGATCACAAATTGATTCTAATTCATTTTCCTAATCTTAGCGTGGCAAAAAGTAACACTGAAAATTCACATATAGTTATTAAAGATTATTGCAGAGCAAACGATGAAAGCATTATTGATTACCTGGAAATGAACTTAGACGATTTTTACGCTGAAGCTTCCGATGATGTCGACAACTTATGGCTAAAATTTAAAGCGGCAATTTTTCACTGTGAGAAAACTTATATAGCTACGAAACGTAAGAGGACAAGGCGAAGAAATCATTTGATAACGCGAGAAATTATTCATATGAAACGGAGGCTGAAAAGGATCCGGAAGCCTAAATACGATCCAACAGTAATAACTAGATATTACCACGAATTTAAAAGCTTGTTACGGCAAGCAAGAAATAACTTCTTTTCACACACTTCAACAGATTTCATGACAAAGCAACCAAAAAAATTTTCGCGTTACCTTGCTAAGCCGGACCGCCCAATCCGTAAGATGAAAATCAACAGCATCATTACTGAAAATATGCACACAATAGTTAACTCATTGAATTCTTTTTTCCAGTCCGTATTCACCCAAGCATGCCCAGTACAAGTACCGCTTGTTCAACGTGACTCGGCTATGCCGGAAATCAAGATAATCGAACGAGGTATCTTGAACCTGCTTCTACAACTAGATGTTAAAAAATCCCCGGGCCCAGATAAAATCCCAAATGCGTTTCTTAAGCGTGATGCAGAACAACTTGCCCCCTTTTTGCATAAAATATTTACGCTTTCACTGAAAAATGGTGCAGTTCCGACAGACTGGCTTCGCGCTAGAATAACCCCAATTCATAAAAGTGGTAACAAACTTTCTGTGGAAACGTATCGACCCATATCACTAACTACTTGTTGTTGCAAATTGATGGAGCATATTCTCAACAAAGTCATCAGGGACTACCTAGAGTCTAAGAATATACTGTATCCTAAACAGCACGGCTTCCGTAGTGGGCTGTCCACGGTAACGCAACTCGCGGAAATAACTCATGACATCGCTCGCATAATTGATTCTAAACTTCAAACTGACGCAATACTCATAGACTTTGCGAAAGCATTCGATCGCGTACCTCATTCTAAATTAATAGCCAAGCTTGAATCGATTGGTATTAATAGCAAAGTAATAGGATGGATTTCGGCTTACCTTACAAATCGTACCCAGTATGTAAATTTAAACAATGTAGATTCTGACTGCCTAAGCGTTTTGTCCGGTGTACCCCAAGGGTCTGTTTTAGGGCCAACATTGTTTCTTATATACGTTAATGACATCTCTTCTTGCGCAGAACCAGGTGTAACATTGCCCAATGGTGCAATACGTGGGGGATGGAAATAAATATCTCTAAAACAGCGTTCATCCGCCTAACCAAGAAAAAATGACCTTTATCATTTACGTACAATCTTAAAGGCTTCAATATTACACAAGTTGACAAAGTAAAATACTTGGGTGTCACATTCTCGCAAGACTTAAAATGCGATAAGCACATCACCGATACATGCGCCAAGGTATTCAAGCAATTAGGATTTCTACGCAGAAGACTGAGTAAAGCACCTCAGGCTGTAAAATTAACGGCCGATAAAACTCTGGTCCTACCTATTTTGGAATACGGAAGCATAGTGTGGGACCCTCATCAAAAGTACCTTCGCGATAAACTTGAAAGATTACAGAATAGGGCTCTTAGGTTTATCTATTCAAAGTATTCTTGGCACGACAGTGTAACCGACATGCGCAATCAAGCGCATTTGGCAACTCTTTCCTGTCGGCGTCATGTTGCATCTATGAAGTTTTTTTATCTCCTCTTTAACGGACACACCAAAATCGGAAAAGACGACTCCGCCTGGCCGTCGGTCTAGTAGGACAAACCACGATAAGTGCGTCCGGCCATTTAATACGCATTGCAATACATTTAAGTTTTCCTACTTCCCTCGCGCTGTGAACGCTTGGAATGCGCTACCAAGCGAAGCTGTAAATATTCCAAATTTAGATCAGTTTTGCTCTCTAGTGGAGCAGCTAATGGACCCTGTACAACTACTCTTACTGTTGTAAAACGCCAGAAAGTATCTTGTAGTGTTGTATTATTTTCGTGTGTACAGTTTTCTGATGTATAGCTTACGATTCATAATGCTATATTTTCTGTTTTCGTGTTCGCTAAGTGTAATCATGTAGGTAATATAATATTGATGCACTTGTTGAAAAGTGTTCCGATCTACCTCATGTTTATCTCTTGTCTTTTTGAGAACTTGTTGCATTTTATTATTCATTTCATTATCGCTTCATGTCCCCTATAAATATTAGTGCTGAAGGCATTTCAAAACTAATACGCGATTTAAAGGTGTCTACATCATGTGGCATTGACAATATTAATTCTAAAATTCTAAAGAACGCGTCAGCTACATCCAGTCAGATATTGTACTACATCTTTCAGCAGTCTTTATAAACAGGTCTTCTACCTGCTGACTGGAAGATAGCCAAAGTTATTCCTATATTCAAAGATGGAAACAGACACTCACCTGGTAACTACCGCCCCATTTCACTAACATGCATTTGTTGTAAGCTTCTCGAGCACATCATTGCCTCCCATTTATCCCACCATCTTGAATCTAATAACTTTTTCTTTCAAAATCAACATGGTTTCCGTAAAGCGTTGTCTTGTGACACCCAACTATTGGAATTTACATCAGATTTACATTATGGCATGAATAACATCAAAATGATTGATTGCATCTTTCTCGATTATGCAAAAGCATTTGAGAGAGTGGCTCACTGTCGTCTAATACCTAAATTAACTGCTCTTAAGATTGACTCATTAACATTATCTTGGCTTCGCAATTTCTTATCTAATCGGCACCAGTTTGTATTTGTGAATAACTTCAGCTCCTCCACGTCTGTTGTAACATCAGGTGTACCCCAGGGTAGTGTGCTAGGCCCTCTTCTTTTCCTAATCTTTATAAATGATTTACCGAGCAACATTTCCTCCTGCATACGACTTTTTGCGGATAATTGCGTCATTTACAGAACGATTAACTGTCATAATGATCACCTAACTTTGCAAAATGACCTTCACCTAGTTAATCAGTGGTGCGACCGTTGGCAAATGACACTTAACACATCTAAGTGCTGCGTTCTTTCCTTCACTCGTACGAAATCATATCCTAAGTTTCCTTACAAAATCTGCTCGTCTGAAGTTCCCCGTGACTCTACTTACAAATATCTTGGCGTTCATTTTTCTACTAACCTAGCCTGGAGCTTTCATATCGAGAAAATATGCGCTAAAGCTAACAGAACTTTAGGGTTTTTACGTCGTCATCTACGCCTCTCGCCATCTACCATCCGTCAACAGGCCTACCAAACTTTTGTACGCCCTCAACTTGAATACGCTTCTTCGATCTGGTCTCCTCATCAACAATACCTAATAGATAAATTGGAATCCATCCAAAATCGTGCTGCCCGCTTTATAACTTCTAACTACAGTCGTCAATCTAGCATTACCCAAATTAAACGCGATGTTCTCCTGCCGGACTTGGATTCCCGCCGCTCTGTTGCTCTCCTATGCCTCTTTCATAAATACTACTATAAGTCATGGTCTAGCAGCTTGTCGCTTGAAACTCCTTCTCGCACATCTACTCGACTTCATAATCATCTCAGTTTCAGGCGCATTTTTGGCCGCACACAGTCATTCAATAACTCTGCATTACCGCGCGCCATCGCACTATGGAATAGCCGTCCAAATAATATTGTCTCAATAAAAGATCCTGCGAAATTTCGTGAACATTTGGAACTTCTCATGTTCGCTTGACTTTGTTGTACGACTTTGTATTGTACTCGCCTTTGTATTGTTTTTGGACTTTGTTTTCCATTGTATTTCCTTGAATTTGTATGTACTTTTTCCAATGTTTAACAGTGTTCCTTTTTTTCCAATGTACAAATTTATTTGTTTCTCTTACTATGCAGTTCCTTTCTTTGCGTTAATTATTTGTCATTTTTCTCTAACCCCCCCCCCCCTACTCAATGCTCATCCGAGCCTCTAGGGTAAACTGAATAAATAAATAAATAAATAAATAAATAAATAAATAAATAAATGCCTATGCTGATGTAAGCCCGCTCCCTGTATGGGTCTGCAGAAGACCTACACTATTGATAAATCAAAATATACTGCTTTAGCTGGCACCTCGCATGTCTCCTCGTTAGTATAGTGGCCAGTATCCCCGCCTGTCACGCGGGAGACCGAGGTTCGATTCCCCGACGGGGAGTGTTTCTTTTTTCCTTCTTCTTTCTACGCGCACGCGACGGCGCACTCGACACTCCTCCACAGTAGCTGTCTCTATTTTTTCCCACTTGTGCGCAAGATTGCGTCAACGCTTTTGCGATTTTTTTTTTAAATCGTGTATATACTGCTTTAGCTGGCACCTCGCATGTCTCCTCGTTAGTATAGTGGCCAGTATCCCCGCCTGTCACGCGGGTGACCGGGGTTCGATTCCCCGACGGGGAGTGGTTCTTTTTTCCTTCTTCTTTGTAGGCGCACGCGACGGCGCACTCGACACTTCTCCACAGTAGCTGTCTCTATTTTTTCCCACTTGTGCGCAAGATTGCGTCAACGCTTTTGCGATTTTTTTTTCAGATCGTGTATATACTGCTTTAGCTGCCACCACGCATGTCTCCTCGTTAGTATAGTTTTTTTTTTTTTCTTTATTGCCGACTTCAACACGTCAGTTTACAAAATCAGTCCGCGCGAAGAACACAACACGTATGCTAAAAATACGTCACCCTCACTTGGGGTTACGTGATGAGATTAAAATTCACGCATGTGTAGCAAAGCTTCCATTCTTGGAAGCCACTCAGGCACTGGGTCTTGTATCTTGTATCCTTCAATAGCTCTGCTAACAGATTCACAAAAATACTGTCTTATCGGCCTGGCATCAATGTCTGCGTGGCTGACCGCCATCCTGGATCGACAAATACTGTACAGGCCCAATATCATAATCATGTCAAAAGGAACCCCGTCTTCACTCTCGACGTGCAGAAATCTAATTCCGAAAGCATCCACCGGTAAGTCTTTTTTAATCGTGCGTTGGAGAATGTCCCAAAAGAAAAGGGCTTCCCAACAATCTAAGAAAACATGTTCGATAGTTTCCGGCTTCCGGCATATGAAACAATGATTTCCCCAAGGCACAAAGAAACCCTTCGCTTCCAAATACGTCTTGACTTCAAGAGTGTTCGTATGGCCAGTATCCCCGCCTGTCACGCGGGAGACCGGGGTTCGATTCCCCGACGGGGAGCGTTTCTTTTTTCCTTCTTCTTTGTAGACGCACGCGACGGCGCACTCGACACTCCTCCACAGTAGCTGTCTCTATTTTTTCCCACTTGTGCGCAAGATTGCGTCAACGCTTTTGCGATTTTTTTTTCAAATCTTGTATATACTGCTTTAGGTGGCACCTCGCATGTCTCCTCGTTAGTATAGTAAAGGACTAGGTGCTGCGGATCCTTTAAGTGAATGATGAGTAGCGCATTTGGTAACGTCAAGCCTTCGCCGTATGAGACGGAGCTTATGATGGTGCAGGGTTTTGTTTTTTGTAAGTTTGGCGCTCTTTGATTTCCGAAATGTATTGTAGTTTGTGCTTGCTCTTCTCTTTCAATGGCAAATAATCATGGAATAGCAATACGTATTGGCACGCTTAGCGTACGAGGGTTAACGGCTAGACGGCGACAAGCACAATTAAGTCGCCTGATGCTGGAAAACGACATAGATATTCTTGCTGTTCAAGAAGCTAAAATTGAAAGCGAAGAGCAAACGGACAAAATGGTTCAGGTTTTTAAATCCCGTTACAACACTTGTGTTTGTCATGGAGTAGGTAAGGCCGGTGGCTGTCTTTTATTTTTGCGTAATTCAATAGGTATTGTTGCGCAGAGTGTAATGTCGGCCCAAGATGGGCGATTGGTCCTATGTGATTTCTCTTTCAATAATATTGATTGGCGAATTGTCTGTGTGTACGCTCCAAACAAAATTAGTGATAGGAAATTTTTTTTTAACTTTGTTGAGTCACACCTGACGTGTGAAAGAAATGTTGTTCTTCTTGGTGACTTCAATTGTGTTTGTATGTCCGAAGATAGGGTGCCCAGTAAAATAATACGGGATACAAGTGCGCATCAACTCTGCGCAATCGTGGCAGACTATGATTTAGTAGACGTTGGAAGCATATTAAGCGGTAACAGTGTTGTTTTTACTCATTTCCAAGGGCAGAGTCACGCTCGACTAGATCGTTTGTACGTATCAGCAAACCTTGCGCGAACGGTCACTAGCTACGCAGTAAAGCACGTGAGCTTCAGTGATCACAGCCTAGTAACGTGTACATTGGGCACGAAACATAGAGGGTCTCACTTTAACTGGGAACTGTGGAAAATGAACGAAACGATCTTAAGTGATGAATGGTTTGTCAAAACGGTAAAAGGAAAAATTGACGTAATGCAAATAGATGCTACAACAAATTGGGCTGAGCTGTGGGAGCAGTTTAAAATTGAAGTGAAAATGAGTGCGATCGAGAGGGATTGTGTGATGCGTCATAAAGCTAAACAAAGAGAGAAAGAACTGCAAAGCATGCTCGATTATTTTCTAAACGCGGAGTGCACAATACCGGGATTGTTTTCGAAACAGATTAGAGAAATTAAACGCGAACTTGAAAGGGTGGACGTTCAAATTTACCAAGGAGCCACGATAAGAGCACGATCCGAGAGGCTGTGGCTGGGAGAGGCGCCAACTAAGCGCGCGCTCAGTGACGAAAAGGGTTACGCATCCAAAAACATAATAAAAGAAATTTGTTTTAACAACACAATGTCAGAAGACCCAGAAGTAATTGAAAAAGCTTTCGTTGAACACTACCGAGCGTTGCTCGGTAGGCAGGTGCCCGTAACAGAAGAGTTTGTCAGCACCTTTCTAACACTTCTGCCAAAATTACAAGACGAAATAAAAGAGGGACTCGAGAGACCGATCTCTGCGAAAGAAATTACAGAAGCCATAGAAGACTTGGGTAAAGGAAAGGCGCCTGGACCAGACGGCCTAGGAGCAGCTTTCTATAAAACTTTCAAGGCCGAAATAAGCGAGATACTGCACTGTGTAATATCAGAAGCTCATGAAACTAAGCACTTGCCGCCATCATTCAGAAAAAGTCATGTTGTGCTTATACCGAAAACCACCGATACAGTAAAGCTGAAATCTGTCGCTGGATACAGGCCCATAAGTCTTACGAATTCGGATTATAAAATCTACATGAAGGTGCTCGGAAAAAGGATGCAGTCAGTTATTAAATCCATAGTAGGCCCACACCAAACATGCGGTATCAGGAATAGAACAATATTGTCGAATATTCACATCGCTAGCAGTATATTGGAATGCTGTGATGCGAACCTCGAATGTGTAGCAATGGTTCAGTTAGGCCTAGAAAAAGCTTTTGACAGGGTTGCTCACAGCATACTTCTTGCCCTGCTAAAACACATTAATGTAGGCGAAGTGATTCAGGACGGAGTAGCCATGGCTTATGAGAACTGTTCCGCTCACCTAATAATCAATAAAAGACTCAGCGAAAATATACCAGTATTATCCAGTGTGCGCCAGGGGTGCCCTTTGTCGCCTTTACTTTTTGCGATTTTTCTTGAACCTTTCTGTTTGAAGGTACGAGAAAACGAAAACATTCGCGGCTACCGTCTTTTAACTGAGGAAGTAAAACTACTAGCTTACGCAGATGACATCGCACTTTTTTGCATTGACCAAGAGAGCATTCGGGAGGCAGTCAAGGATGCAAGAAAGTTTTGCAGTCTAACGGGGAGTGCCATAAGCTGGCCAAAAAGCTTAGGCTTCTGGCACGGTGAATGGGACAGCCGGCCTGCAGTGTTAGAAACAGTACCGTTCACAGATACGCCAACCAGTTATCTTGGTGTTCCTTTGGAATACTATCGCGATACCACGACGCAATGGACTGAACAAACTGAGCGGGCTAAAGCACAAACAACGAAGTGGGGAGGCAAGAATCTGTCAATATTCACGAGAGCCACTGTCTGCAATTTATTTCTTGTCGCTAAAGTGTTTTATATGTTGCAAGTTTTATGTATATCCCGAGTGTGTGTATAAAAGTTGCACAGGGTTTTTGCTATGTTCGTGTGGGGATCAGGATGGGAGCGCACGAGTCGTCTGAATCTGTTTCACGCTGTGCAGAAAGGAGGGTTGGGTTTGTCGCATTTATTTTTGAAACAAGTAGTGTCGCGTTTCATGTTCTTGCGCGACGAAAGCGATTGTTTTTTGCGGTGCGTTATCCAGACGCGATTAGGTGACGCACTGCCAGAATATGCTGTGACGTCGTGTGGCATACGTCAAGTGGTTGTCCGAGGTTTTTTCTTTGAAGTGATAAGCTCTTTCCGTTTTCTAAAAGTACACTTTTCTTTGGAATACCTGAACACAGTCGCAAGAAAACGATTATACCAAGATTTAGTTAATATCATGTGTCCAGTACCAATATACCGTGCAGTATATGCACTGGGGCGTGAGCAGAATGTCTTAAATAGAGTTAAGAAAATGCCTGTAAGAGCAACAACAAAAACTTTTTTTTTCATGCTACACACTGGCACGCTTCCTGTCAAGCCATGGCTGCAGGAGAAGGGGATCTTTGTACCCTGGAGTGTGAATTGCCAGATATGTCAGAAACCGGAGACAATGGAGCATATTTTTCTGGAGTGCAGGGACTCAGTCTTCCTTTGGAACATTCTACAAAGGACACTAAAAAAAGAATTTCCTTTAACACCTTTTGGAATCCGTTTTTTACCGTTTGAAGAGACAGAAGGCGTGCCATGTGATATGGTGATGTTACTCTGCATGCACAGCGTGTGGAAAACACGAATGGCGGTGCGTAATAAGGATGTTGACGCAAAACCGGCAAAAGAATATTTTGCTGAAAATGTATTGTACATTCGCGAAGCGTTTAAAGCGCTCAGCCAACCACCTGAGTGGTTAACAGCATTTGAACAGCTTGCAAACATTCAGCCTTTTTAAACCAAAATTAAACGACAAGGCACACCCGCACATTGAAGTGTCTTTTTTGTTTTGTCATCGCAGCGGAGAATAGCTGTGAATCGTGTATTTGTTATAAAACAGGCAATAAAGAAAAAAAAATCCTCGTTAGGATAGTGTCCAGTATCCCCGCCTGTCACGCGGGAGACCGGGGTTCGATTCCCCGACGGGGAGTGTTTCTTTTTTCCTTCTTCTTTGTAGGCGCACGCGACGATGCACTCGACCCTCCTCCACAGTAGCTGTCTCCATTTTTTCCCACTTGTGCGCAAGATTGCGTCAACGCTTTTGCGATTTTTTTTTCAAATCGTGTATATACTGCTTTAGCAGGCACATCGCATGTCTCCTCGTTAGTATAGTGGCCAGTATCCCCACCTGTCACGCGGGAGACCGGGGTTCGATTCCCCCACGGGGAGTGTTTCTTTTTTCCTTCTTCTTTGTAGACGCACGCGACGGCGCACTCGACACTACTCCACAGTACCTGTCTCTATTTTTTCCCACTTGTGCGCAAGGTTGTGTCAACGCTTTTGCGATTTTTTTTTCGAATCGTGTATATACTGCTTTAGCAGGCACCTCGCATGTCTCCTCGTTAGTATAGTGGCCAGTATCCCCGCCTGTCACGCGGGAGACCGGGGTTCGATTCCCCGACGGGGAGTGTTTCTTTTTTCCTTCTTTGTAGGCGCACGCGACGGCGCACTCGACTCTCCTACACAGTAGCTGTCTCTATTTTTTCCCACTTGTGCGCAAGGTTGCGTCAACGCCTTTGCGATTTTTTTTTCAAATCGTGTATATACTGCTTTAGCAGGCACCTCGCATGTCTCTTCGTTAGTATAGTGGCCAGTATCCCCGCCTGTCACGCGGGAGACCGAGGTTCGATTCCCCGACGGGGAGTGTTTCTTTTTTCCTTCTTCTTTCTACGCGCACGCGACGGCGCACTCGACTCTCCTCCACAGTACCTGTCTCTATTTTTTCCCACTTGTGCGCAAGATTGTGTCAACGCCTTTGCGATTTTTTTTTCAAATCGTGTATATACTGCTTTAGCTGGCACCTCGCATGTCTCCTCGTTAGTCATTCTGCTTCCGGCAGCCGAGCTGAGCGGTCAGCAGGATCATGGGCTCCAGTGGAGCAGCGACAGCGGCCACTTTTGGCCGCGGAAATAGGCTCAACGATGATAAGGATTATGCTTTTATTTTGCCGCAGCTGCCTAAAGGACAACTGGTGATTAACACCGTCTTTTTGCACGGTGATGTACGTGCGAGGCCGTACAAGGTGGAGGATTTCAGGGATGCCCTTCTGCCGACGGGCCTGCTGCCGGATGTGGTATGCATAGGGGCGTACCAAATCAACCACGTCTGGGCAGTGACCCTCTGCGATGCAACTGCAACGAAAAGGCTGCTTGCCCTGAAGGAACTTCAAGTGAAGGGACGACGGTGCCTCATCATTGACCCGCAGGACCAACAGGTGAAGCTTAGGCTTCACTGGCTGCTCTACGGCGTTGCCGCCGAGGACGTCCGGACGGCTTTCGCGGCTTTCGGCAAGGTGGAGGAGGTGAGCCGGGAACGGTGGCGCGTTGAAGGCATGGGAACCAAGACCTCAACCACCAGGACCGTCCTTCTCAAGCTGAAGGCCAGCATGAAGGTGGAAGACCTCCCCCATCAGATCCGCGTCGGTGGAGAGTTAGCCTTGGTCGTCGTTCCCGGTCGACCGATGCAGTGCCTGCGCTGCCACGGCACGGGACACGTCCGCCGTGAGTGCAGAGTACCGCGTTGTACCCGGTGCAGACGTTTCGGCCACGTCGACGCTGAATGCGTGAAGTCCTATGCCGCTGTGACAGGCCCACCAGTGAATGATGTTGCGGCAGAGCACCTCATGGATGTGGCCGAGGCGGAGGACGCGGCTAAAGGAACCGGTGACATGGTGTCGACAGAGACAAGTAGTGGGACGACGATTCTGGAGGTAGACGGCAACGGGGCTGAGGCTACTCAGAAGCCGAGTAGGACGGAACAGGATGCTACGACCCAGGGGCAGGCGACGGGAAACGTCAGTGAAGACGCAACTGACGACGCGACCGCAATGCAGCAGGACGAGGGCGTCACCGACGACGACCGTACTGGGGATCTTGCTGCCTCCGTCAAGCGCACCCACGACCAGACGAAGGACCGCGAGGATCGGGCACCCAGCACCAGTGAGGCACCACCGACGAAGACGCCTCATGGGAGGCGAATGGGCTACAAGCCAAAGCCCAATGTACCGCTTGAAAGGAAGCCTGCCGACAAAGCGGCCACGTCTAAGGACACCAAAAAACCGGGAGGTCCCGGAGGCGGCTAGCCGAGGGCTAGTCGTGAGCGGTAAGCACCATGCTCCGGGCCTACTTTACTTTTCTTTTAGATCAAGATGGCTCAAATACCGTCCCTGAGGATTGCCACATTAAACGTGAGAGGGCTGGCGGCTAGTCGTAGGCAAAGTCATGTCCTACGTTTGGTCACTCACCACGACATAGACGTACTAGCCGTCCAGGAAACTAAGGTTGAAGGAGAGGAGGAGACCGGGAGCATGGTGCGACGTTTCACGACTAGGTATTTTGCGGTGGTTAGCCATGCTGTAGGCACGGCTGGAGGGTGCGTTCTTCTTGAGAAGAAGCTGCCTGAACTGCAGATTCAGAGCATTTTTTCGTGTCAGTCAGGAAGGATTGTTCTTTGTGATATTGTTATGGGTGATTCAGAGTTCCGCATCATATGCGTATATGCGCCGAATTCAGTAGATGAGCGCGCCCGTTTTTTTTCGAACCTTTCACGATATGTTTGTTGTAATATGCGCGTGATGATGTTAGGGAACTTTAATTGTGTGTTGAGTGCTGGAGACAGAGTCAATAATGCAGGTGTGCGAGACCGAAGCAGTGAAGTGTTATCAAATTTAATTAATGAAAATGAACTCGATGATGTTTATGAATGTCTGGAAGGGGGACGTCAAGTGACTTTTACACGTTTTCAGGGCAGCAGCCATGCGCGTTTAGACCGAATGTACATTTCATTGGATATGATTCCAAGATGCCACGGTTACTGTGTAGTACCAGTGTCGTTTTCAGATCACTGCCTTGTGAAATGTAACGTAGGTATAATGAAAAAGCGACATGTATTTAAGTGGGATATGTGGAAGCTGAATGCCTTGTTACTAAATGACCAGCCCTTTTTACAAGTAGTACGGGATGCGATTAATGAAGTTCAATGTGATGCTGCGGGAACAATCGTCGAGAAGTGGGAATGTTTTAAAGAAAAGATTAAAATGAAAGCAATAGAAAGATCCAGTTGTAAAAAATTCGAGAAGGAAATGAAAGAAAAGGGTTTCAGAACACTGCTTGGGCAGCTGCTAACGCTTGAGTGCAAAGAGCCTGGTCCGTACAAAGACGATGTGCGAAACGTCAAAGAAAAACTTGAACTGTTTGACAAGGAACGCTATCAAGGAGCCATCGTGCGAGCACGAGCGGATGCACTAGCGGCAGGGGAGACGCCCACTAAAAGGGCGCTGGGTCTTGAGAAGGCGCATGGACGAAGAAACCATGTCGAGCAGATTTTAGTGAATGGGAATGTCGTTGAAGACAGTGATAGCATTCAGCGCGCCTTCTTTGAGTACTATCACTCGCTCTTCGCATTTCAGGAAGCGAATGTTGAGGGTTTTAAAGCAGGTTTTCTGCATCGCATGCCACGTTTGAGCGATGACGTAAAAAAGCGATTAGAGGAAAAAATAAGGGAGAGAGAAGTCGAAAAGGCAATCGACGATTTGAATTTGGGTAAATCACCGGGACCTGATGGACTCAGCGCGGGTCTATATAAAGCTTTTAAAAGAGAGCTGGCGCCTTTGCTTGCGCATGTATTTAATGACGCATACGAAAAGAAATCACTACCACCTTCCTTTGGGAAAACGCACACCATTCTAATACCGAAGAGCGATCAAATAGACAAACTCAGATTTGTGTCATCCTACAGACCGATTTCACTAACAAACGTCGATTATAAAATATTTATGAAGGTTTTAGCTAGCAGGCTTCAAGTCGTCATCAAGGAAATAGTCGCAGACCATCAAACTTGTGGCATCAAAGGGCGATCTATTTTTTCAAACATCCATAAGATGCGATGTGTGCTCGAGTGCTGTGACGTCATCGGTGGCCGTGTTGCAGTACTTCAGCTCGACCTAGAGAAAGCGTTCGATTGTGTCGCTCACGTTATTTTGTTTGCCATCTTAGATCATGTTAATGTCGGTTCCATCATCACTGAGGGCGTGGCCTTGGCGTACCAGAACTGCACAACAAGATTAATTGTTAACAAGTGTCTGGGGGCCCCCATTAACATCAGGCGTTCAGTGCGCCAAGGCTGCCCCCTTCAGCCCGCTGTTATTTGCTATCTACGTAGAAGAATTGTGTGCAGCAATTAATGAAAATGACGGAATACGTGGTTTCAGATTGGCAGCGACCGAAGTGAAGTTGCTTGCATATGCAGATGACATTGCAGTGTGTTGCACTGACAAACCAAGTGTAACGGAAACCATATCTGTAGTACAACATTTCTGCGCCGTAACGGGTAGCAGAGTAAACTGGGGCAAATCGCTAGGCCTCTGGCACGGGGACTGGTTTTCTGCACCCGACTATTTCGCGAACGTGAACTGGGTGAAAACTCCGACCAGGTATCTGGGTGTTCCCCTCGACAGGTATAATAGCAGCGACGAATACTGGAGGAACCAAACCAACGAACTGAAAGAAAAAGTAGACAAATGGAAAAGTACTAACCTGTCCATTTTTGCAAGAGCGACAATTTGTAACGTGTTTTTTATTACTAAGTTATATTACGTCTTGCAAACGCTGTATTGTTCTAGAGTAAATGTGCAAAGGCTGCACAGAGTGTTCGCAGTTTTCATCTGGGGATCAACATGGGAAAGGTGCAGCCGAACAAATTTGTTCAGAAGAGTGAAGGATGGGGGTGTGGGCCTGGCGCATCTTTTTGTTCGTCAAGTTGTAAACGGATTTTTGTTTTTTCGCGATGTTCGCGATCCTTTTCTGCGCGCCGTATGTCAGCTAAGGTTGAGTAACGCTTTGCCGGCACATGTTGTTAGCACGGCAAATTTGACTGGAACTCTGCGTGGTTATTTCAAGGAAGTTGTTGACAGTGTACGCTTCCTTTCTGTTCGTTTTACAAATGATTACCTTTGTGATGTGAAAAGGAAAACATTGTATAGAGATGTATGCGACATTGTTTTCCCAGTGCCCTTATACAGAGCCATATACAGTGGAGGGCCAGGACAGGATGTACTTAAAAGAGTAAAACAGATGCAGGTGCCACCAGGGGTAAAGACCTTCTTCTTTAAGCTACACACAGGAACGCTCTCCGTGAAGACGTTTTCTGGAGGAACGGGGTTGTCTCGTACCTTGGGGGTCGCACTGCTTGATATGCAAGAAGCCCGAAAATATAGATCACGTTTTCCTACATTGCTGGGCGGCAGTTTTCTTCTGGGACGTCTTAAAGCGAACCCTGAAGAAAGAGCTGCCGGTGGACCCCCAAGGTATCAGGTATCTGGCCATTAAAGATGACGACGGGGTTCCCTATGACTTTGTTATGTTAAATGCTCTACACTGTATATGGCGGGCTCGTATGGCAGGGTACCATTGCGATCCAGATGCTAGGCCAGCTCGTGCTTACTTCAAGGAATGTATGTCCCGATTTATTGAAATCCATAAAATACAAGAATGTGTACCGGATTGGCTGTCGAGGCTAGAACCCCTGACAGCCATGAAGGAATTTTAGTATGACAAAGCCAGTCCAATATGGACAGACGGCTTTATTGTGCGGTTTCTTTCCTTACGCACCTTCCGTTTTTTTTCCTCCTCCAACGGTTGGAATTTGTGATACACAAGTGTGTGCTAACTGTACCGTCTGAGTAATGTCGAAGACCGGCAATAAATAAAAAAAAAATGTCTCCTCGTTAGTATAGTGGCCAGTATCCCCGCCTGTCACGCGGGAGACCGGGGTTCCATTCCCCGACGGGGAGTGTTTTTTTTTTTTTCCTTCTTCTTTGTAGGCGCACGCGACGGCGCACTCGACACTACTCCACAGTACCTGTCTCTATTTTTTCCCATTTGTGCGCAAGATTGCGTCAACGCTTTCGAGATTTCTTTTTTCACATCGTGTATATACTGCTTTAGCAGGCACCTCGCATGTCTCCTCGTTAGTATAGTGGCCAGTATCCCCGCCTGTCACGCGGAAGACCGGGATTCCATTCCCCGACGGGGAGTGTTTCTTTTTTCCTTCTTCTTTGTAGGCGCACGCGACAGCGCACTCGACACTCCTCCACAGTACCTGTCTCTATTTTTTCCCACTTGTGCGCAAGATTGCGTCAACGCTTTCGCGATTTTTTTTTCAAGTCGTGTATATACTGCTTTAGCAGGCACCTCGCATGTCTCCTCGTTAGTATAGTGGCCAGTATCCCACCCTGTCACGCGGGAGACCGGGGTTCGATTCCCCGACGGGGAGTGCTTCTTTTTTCCTTCTTCTTTGTAGGCGCACGCGACGATGCATTCGACACTCCTCCACAGTACCTGTCTCTATTTTTTCCCACTTGTGCGCAAGATTGCGTCAACGCTTTTGCGATTCTTCTTTTCAAATCGTGTATATACTGCTTTAGCTGGCACCTCGCTTGTCTCCTCGTTAGTATAGTGGCCATCATTCTGCATCCGGCAGCCGAGCTGTTCGGATCGTAGGGTCATGGCCTCTTCCGGGGCAGCGACAGCGACCACTTTTGGTCGCGGAAACAGGATCACCGACGACGATAAGGATTATCCGTTTATTTTGCCTCAGCTGCCGAAAGGACGAGTTGCCTTTAACACCGTGTTTTTACACGGTGATGTACGCGTCAGACCTTACAAGGTCGAAGATTTTAGAGACGCCCTTCTGCCGACGGGACTGCTGCCGGACGTGGTATGCATAGGGGCGTACCAGATAAACCACGTCTGGGCGGTGACCCTGTCTGACGCCACTGCGACGAAGCGCCTCATGGCCCTTAAGGAACTGCAAGTGAAGGGAAGACGGTGTGTCATCGTGGACCCGCAAGACCAGCAGGTGAAGCTTAGGCTTCACTGGCTGCTCTATGGCGTTGCAGACGAGGACATACGGACGGCGTTCATGCCTTTTGGCAAGGTGGAGGAGGTAAGCCGGGAAAGGTGGCGCGTCCATGGCCTGGGCGACAAGACGTCGACAACCAGGACTGTGCTTCTAAAGCAGAAAAGCGGCGTGAAAATGGAAGACCTTCCTCATCAGGTCCGCGTCGGCGGAGAGCTGGCATTGGTGGTCGTCCCTGGTCGACCCATGCAGTGCCTGCGCTGCCAAGGCACGGGGCCGGCCGCCGGGAGTGTAAAGTTCCGCGCTGTTCTCGCTGCAGACGGTTCGGTCATGTTGACGCCGACTGCGTCAAATCCTACGCCGCCGTGACAAGCCCAGCAGTGAACGACGTGGCCGCAGAGCACGTCATGGACGTGGTGGAGACGGAGGACGCCGCTACAGGCATCGGAGACCTGGTACCGACAGCGGCAGTCGGCGAGACGGCGACCGTCGGCGCAGAAGGCACGGTTGCTCAAGGTACTGAGAAGCGGAGTGGGAAGGCGCAGGGCGCGACTGCTGTGGGGCCCGCGACGGGAACCATTAGTGAAGATCCGCCCGACAACGGTATGACGGCAATGCAGCAGGACGAGGCTGTGAAAGACGGCGACCCGACTGAGACTCTTGGCGGCCCGGTCAAACGCCCCCACGACCAGACCAAGGACCAAGGCGAGGGTGCGACCAGCACCACCGAGGGACCACCGACAAAGACGCCCCAGGGGAGGCGGGTGGGCTTCAAACCAAAGCCGAATGTGCCCCCTGAAAGAAAGCCTGTGATCAAAGTGTCGACGACAAACAATGCCGGGAAGCCGGTTGGCCCCGGAGGCGGCTAGCCAAGGGCTGGTCGTGAAGGGTAAGCACCATGCTCCGGGCCTACTTTTCTCGCTAGATGAAGATGGATGAAATACCGTCACTTAGTATTGCCACACTAAATGTGCGAGGGTTGGCGGCTAGTCGTAGGCAATGTCAGGTCCTACGGTTGGTAACGGACCATGACATGGACGTACTAGCCGTCCAGGAAACCAAGGTTGACGGAGAGGAGGAGACCGGGAGCATGGTGCGACGATTCACGACTAGGTACTTTGTGGTGGTGAGCCATGCGGTAGGCACCTCCGGGGGGTGCATTCTTTTTGTGAAGAAGCTGCCGGGTTTACATATTCAAAGTGTGTGGTCCTGTCTGGATGGAAGGATTGTTTTATGTGACTTTACGATCTCTGACTTTGAGTTTCGCGTCATATGCGTTTATGCGCCGAATTCTGTAGACGAGCGTGTCCTCTTTTTTTTGAACCTCTCACAATATGTTTGCTGTAATAAGCGCGTTGTGTTATTAGGGGACTTCAATTGTGTGTTGAGTGCTAGAGACCGAGCCAACAATGCCGGCGTGCGTGATAGAAGTAGTGACGTTTTGTCAAAATTAATTAATGAAAATGAACTTGATGATGTTTTTCAATGTCTGGAAGGGGAGCGTCAAGTGATATTTACGCGTTTTCAAGGCAGTAGTCATGCGCGACTGGATCGCATGTACATTTCGTTGGACACGATTCCAAGATGCCACGGTTATTGCGTTGTACCCGTGTCATTTTCGGATCACTGCCTGGTAAAATGTAACATAGGTATAAGGAAAAGGGAACATGCATTTAATTGGCATCTATGGAAACTCAATGACTTGTTATTAAATGATGCATCTTTTGTAAAGGCAGTGCGGGATGCGGTTAATGAAATACGCGAAGATGCGGCTGATACAATAGCAGAAAAGTGGGAATGTGTTAAACAAAAAGTTAAAATGAAAGCCTTAGAAAGGTCAAGCTGCCTCAAATTTGAGAGGGAATATAAAGAAAAGGGTTTGCGAACACTACTTCAGCAGCTGATAACGCTTGAGTGCAGAGAGCCTGGTCTGTACAAAGACGATGTGCGGAGCGTCAAGGAAAAGCTTGAACAGTTCGACAAAGAACGTTATCAAGGTGCCATCGTGCGAGCAAGAGCAGATGCACTGGCGGCAGGGGAGACGCCCACTAAAAGGGCGCTCGGTTTAGAGAAGGCACACGGAAGACGAAACCATGTCGATCAACTTTTAATGAATGGAGCTGTTGTTGACGACAACGAGAGCATAGCACACGCCTTCTTCCAATACTATCAGTCGCTCTTTGCATTTCAGGAAGCGAATTTAGAGGGTTTCAAAGCGGACTTTCTGCACCGCATGCCGCGTTTGAGTGATGAAGCTAAGGAGCGATTAGAAGGGAAAATAACGGAGAGGGAAGTCGAAAAGGCAATCGACGATTTAAACTTGGGCAAGTCACCGGGACCAGATGGACTCAGCGCCGCCTTATATAAGACATTGAAAAGAGAACTGGCCCCTTTATTAGTAGAAGTATTTAATGAAGCGTACGAGCAGAAATCATTGCCACCTTCTTTTGGGAAAGCGCACACCAGTCTAATTCCGAAGAACGATAAATTAGATAAACTGAGATTCGTATCATCCTATAGGCCCATATCACTAACAAATGTGGATTACAAGATATTTATGAAGATTTTAGCGACCAGACTTCAAAGTGTCATAAAGGAAATCGTCACAGACCATCAAACTTGTGGAATCGAAGGGCGAACAATTTTTTCTAACATCCATAAGATGCGGTGTGTGCTCGAGTGCTGTGACGTCACCGGTGGCGGCGTTGCAGTTCTTCAGCTTGATCTTGAGAAAGCGTTCGATTGCGTCGCTCACGTTATTTTGTTCTCCATATTGGATCATGTTAATGTCTGTACCATCATCACTGAGGGTGTGGCCTTGGCGTACCAGAACTGCACTACAAGGTTAATTGTTAATAAGTCGCTGGGGGCCCCCATTAACATCATGCGTTCAGTGCGCCAAGGCTGTCCCCTCAGTCCTCTGTTATTTGCTATATACATAGAAGCAATGTGTGTGGCCATTACCGCAAATAACAATATACGTGGTTTTAGATTGGCAGAATCCGAAGTGAAGCTGCTAGCGTATGCTGATGACGTTGCAGTGTGTTGCACAGACGAACCAAGTGTGACTGAAACAATTGCTGTAGTAAAACATTTCTGTGACGTCACGGGCAGCAAAGTCAATTGGGGCAAATCCCTCGGGCTGTGGCACGGGGAGTGGTCTTCGGCACCGGAATACTTCGCCAATGTCAACTGGGTGAAAACTCCGACGAAGTATCTGGGTGTTCCCCTCGACAGGTACAAGAGCAGCGATGAGTACTGGAGGAACCGAACTAATGAAACGAAAGAAAAAGTGGACAGATGGACAAGCACTAACCAGTCTATTTTTTCAAGGGCGACAATTTGTAATATGTTTTTTATAGCGAAGTTATATTATGTTATGCAAGTGTTGCATTGTTCCAGGGCAAATGTGCAAAGGCTGCACAGAGTGTTCGCGGTCTTCATCTGGGGATCAGCATGGGAGAGAGCTAGCCGAACCAATTTGTTTAGAAGAGTGAAGGACGGGGGTGTTGGCTTGGCACATCTTTTTGTTCGACAACTTGTCAACCGCTTTTTGTTTTTTCGAGATGTGCGCGATCCTTTTCTGCGCACCGTATGTCAACTCAGGTTGAGCGACGCATTGCCGGCGTATGTTGTTAGTACGGCAAGCATGACCGGAAAACTTCGGGGTTATCTTAAGGAAGTGGTCGACAGTGTGCGCTTCCTTTCAGTTCGTTTTTCAAAAGATTATCTATGTCAAGTGAAAAGGAAAACACTGTATAATGATGTGTGCGACATTGTGTTCCCAGTGCCCTTATACAGAGCCATATACAGTGGAGGGCCAGGACAAGACGTCCTTAAACGGGTGAAACGCATGCAGGCGCCACCAGGGGTTAAAACCTTCTTTTTTAAGCTCCACACTGGAACACTTTCCGTGAAGACATTTATGGAAGAGCGAGGCTGTCTTGTGCCGTGGGGTTCACACTGCTTGATCTGCAAGAAGCCCGAAACCATCGATCACGTGTTCTTGAACTGCTGGGCGGCTGTGTTCTTCTGGGACGTCTTGAAGCGAACACTGAAGAAAGAATTACCTGTAGACCCCCAAGGGATCCGGTATCAGCCAATTAAGGATTAAGAGGGAGTTCCATACGACTTTATTATGTTGAATGCACTCCACTGTATATGGCGGGCTCGCATGGCAGGGTACCATTGCGATGCCGACGCCCGCCCGGTTCACATATATTTTAGAGAATGTATGTCGCGGTTCGTTGATGTACAGAAATTGCAAGAATGTGCACCGGATTGGCTGTCGAGGCTAGAAGCTCTGACAGCCATGAAGGAATTTTAATTTGACGACGCCGGTCCCATACGGACAGTGGGCATTATTGTAATTTTTTTTTCTTTTTTTCTTCCCCGCAAGCTTGTATTCCTGACATGTGTGTAGTATTTGTATATTCAGTGTTATGTCGAAAACCGGCATTAAATAAAAAAAAAGTATAGTGGCCAGTATCCCCGCCTGTCACGCGGGAGACCGGGGTTCGATTGCCCGACGGGCAGTGTTTCTTTTTTCCTTCCTCTTTGTAGGCGCACGCGACGGCGCACTCGACACTACTCCACAGTACCTGTCTCTATTTTTTCCCACTTGTGCGCAAGATTGCGTCAACGCTTTCGCGATTTTTTTTTTCAAATCCTGTATATACTGCTTTAGCGGGCACCTCGCATGTCTCCTCGTTAGTATAGTGGCCAGTATCCCCGCCTGTCACGCGCGAGACCAGGGTTCGATTCCCCTACGGGGAGTCTTTTTTTCTTTTACTACTTCTCTATTTTAGGCATGAGTAGCTGCGCCAAGGACACTTATTCTCAGTATCGGTCTGTTTCTATCGCGCGATAGGGAGTAAGGTTGTTGCGAAACACTTTTACGCTTTCATTCCCATCGTGTATAGAGTGCATCAGCGAACGCTTCCCATGCCTCCTCGTTAGTATAGGACGCGTCTTGGCTACCGAAGTGGAAGGACGTGCGTTTCATGGGCTCCCAAGGAGTGGTGGTTGCGGCTAACAGCGGCCGCGGAGTCAGGATCGACGGAGTGGATACCGAGGGATACGAAGTGGTTTTGCCTACTCTGCCATCAGGTCGTAGTGTTTTGAATACTTTATTTTTGCACGCGGATGTCCGGTCGAGGCCTTACCGAGTCGAACATTTCCGGGACACGTTGGCGCGTCTTGGTTTGCTCCCTGAAGTGGTAGCGTTGGGGGCATACCAGATGAGCCACGTATGGGCTGTGACTTTCAAGAGCATGGAAGGGATGAAGAAAGCTTTGGAATGCGGCGAAATGAAGGTGAAGGGCCAACGTTGTTTGGTTATTGATCCGGCAAACCAGGACGTGCGTTTGAAGCTTCACTGGCTTCTTTTCAATGTGGCCGACGAAGATGTGCGTGTGGCGCTTGCTCCGTTCGGAAAGGTGACCGAGGTCTCGAAGGAAAAGTGGAGAGTTCAAGGGATCCAAGACAAGGGGTCGACGACACGCCTGGTGCGCCTCAAGCTCCATAACGGCATTAAGGTTGATGACCTTCCACACCAGCTTCGCGTAGCCGGTGACATGGCCCTCCTAGTCGCGCCTGGAAGAGCGCCATTGTGCCTGCGGTGTCACAGTAAGGGCCATATCAGACGAGAATGCCGAGTTCCTCGCTGCACGCACTGCCGTCGTTTTGGACACGAAGAATCTCAGTGCGTGAAGACGTACGCAAGTGTTGCGGGGCCGGTTGGAGGAGAAGACACTGCGGAACTCGTCATGGACGAGGCTGACGCTGAAGAAGCCGCAAGCGAAGCAACGCCGAAGCTCGAGGAACTTGATGCGGCAACGTTAATCCCGCCCGACATGCCCCACGTCGCAAGTGTTAAGAAGGAAAGCCGAAAGCTGAGCGACGCAGCTGGCGACGCCACCGGCGTCGTGAAAGTGCAGGATGCCTCAAAGCCGTCGAAGTCACCTGAGGAGCCAGCAGTCATGGAAGTAAGCGAGGGAACAAGCGGAGCCTCAGTCTCCAAGCGCGGCCACGACGCTACGCTGGACGAGCATGAGGCCCTGGCTGCAAGGATCTCGGAAGGACCGCCGCCAAAGGCTGCGATCATTCGGCGGTCAACGCTGAGGCCGCGTCCGAACATACCTCCGGACTGGAGGGCGGCGGAGACGCCGCCGACGTAGCCGCGAGAGCGTGTGCTTCGCGGCGTCTCATCTAGGCCACCTAGTGATCAAGCCAAACTCAAGGGACGATGGAACGCTATGACAGGGACATCAACTGTGCCTTCCTAAGGCTGCCATGGCAGCTGCGGAAGGCTTGTGCAAAAGGCGAAGGCAGCTTTGGCCCAAGACGCATGAGGTGGGTACCATGCGGTTCGTTTGTTCGTCAAAAAACATAACAATGGCTCAAAACACTGCACTTCGTTTTGCTACTCTAAATGTCCGCGGTCTTTGTGCCAAAAAGCGGCAATACCAGCTTAGCCGGCTTTTCTTAGAAACAGATGTTGATATAGCAGCGGTGCAGGAGACAAAGATAGAAAGTGAGGAACAAACGGATCGCATGGTGCTGCAGTTTCGCAATAGATACAATGTTTGTGTATCACATGCTGTTGGGACTTCCGCGGGGTGCGCTATCTTCATTAGAAACAACCTGGGAATTAGAGAAGAAGGGGTCTTTTCTTGTGAAAGTGGAAGACTGGTTTTTGTGGATTTTTCCTTTTTGGGTGTAGGTTGGCGCGTGATATGTGTCTACGCCCCAAACACTGAAAGTGAGCGTGTGCCTTTCTTTGAGACAGTAAATCAGCATTTACAGTGTGACAGGAAAGTCGTATTGCTAGGAGATTTTAATTGTGTATGTTACGCGGCCGATCGAGTGAAAAACCTTCCAGTGCATGACAAAAGTGCTTTACTTTTAAACACACTAGTGCAAGAATCTAATCTCGATGACGTCGGTAATTTCCTGTGTTCTACCGGCACGCCTGCATTCACACATTTTCAAGGGCAAAGTCACGCAAGGCTAGATAGAGGGTATGTCGCACTGGAGCTTGTTCCGATGTGTGGCAGCTATAGTGTGAAACACGTCTCATTCAGCGATCACAGCCTTGTAACTTTTAGTGTAGGTACCAAAGAAAGAAAATCGAAGTTTAACTGGAAGTTGTGGAAGTTCAACGATGGGCTGTTAATGAACGAATCCTTTTGTGAAAGCGTGAAGCAAAAGTTAGATAATTTGATCGAAGCCGAAGATGGCAACATGCTAGAATTATGGGAGAACTTTAAACAAGGAGTCAAGATGAGTGCTATAGAAGAAGCCACTAAAGAGAAATTTCTTAAAAGGAAAAAAGAAAATGAACTGCAACGTGAGCTTGATTTTTTGTACACCGTGGAAAGCGACAGACCCGGGAGCCGAACAAAAGAAATAAGACAACTGAAAAGCCAGCTTGAGCTTATCGAAGAAGAGAAGTTCAAAGGAGCAGTTATAAGGGCACGAGCTGAAAGGGTTTGGCTAGGTGAGACACCGACTAAACGAGCCTTATCTGACGAAAAGGCATACGCGAGGCGAAATGAAATCAGAATGATTCAATAAGAGAACGAGATCACGAGCCGACCTCAAAAAATTGAAGAGGCGTTTCTTGATCATTATAGCAAATTATTCGGGACTGTTAAAGACGTCACAGAAGAATTCAAGACGGACTTTTTGTCAAACATGCCGCAATTACAGGAAGACATTCAAAAACGTCTGGAGTGGCCTCTGAGCATCACCGAAGTGGAAGGAGCCATAGATGATTTAGTTGTAGGCAAGTCTCCGGGACCCGATGGACTCGGAGCGGCCTTTTATAAAGCCTTCAAAAGAGATGTCAGTGAGATCCTGTTACGGTTGTTTAAGGAGGCCTATGAGCAAAAACAGGTTCCTCCTTCTTTTCGGACATCGCACGTAGTTCTGATACCGAAATCCGAGGACCCAGAAAAATTGTTAGCTGTCGATGCTTACCGGCCGATATCACTAATGAATGTAGACTATAAGATATTTACAAGAGTGCTCGGAAAGCGATTACAGGGAGTGGTGACCAGAATAGTAGGGTCGCATCAAACATGCGGCATTAAAGGAAGGTCTATCTACACAAACATTCATATTGCCAGAAGCATTTTAGAATACTGTAACGACCTAGGTGAACACTGCGCCATGTTACAGTTAGATATGCAGAAGGCTTTCGACCGTGTGGCCCATAAAATTCTTTTCAGTATTCTAGAACACATAAAGGTAGGGGATTTGATCTTAGATGGGGTAAAGATGTGCTATCAAGACTGTACCGCCAGCCTCATTATAAACAAGGAGGTTACCAAAACCTTTAGCGTCCGGTCATCTGTGCGCCAGGGGTGTGGTTTGTCGCCTCTTTTATTCGCGATTTACCTAGAGCCGCTTTGTAGGAAAATCAAGAATGACAATAGAATATCGGGTTTCAGAGTGCAGTCCGCGGAAGTGAAAGTGCTGGCATACGCGGATGACATCGCGTTGTTTTGTCGGGATAAAGAAAGCATCGAAATCGCGGTCGCAGAGGCGTTATCATACTGCAGAATGACAGGCAGTGCTATCAACTTTGATAAATCCCTAGGGGTATGGATCGGCAACTGGGAAGACCATCCGAGTACGTTTGCAAATATCCGCTGGACAGTCACGCCGGCAAAGTAGCTAGGGGTGCCGCTTGAGCACTACCGTGACGCCGTTGATTACTGGAATGCCGAAACTGAAAGGGTTCGTGAAGGTACACTTAAATGGGGAGGCCGCAATTTCTCTATGTTTGCTCGTGCGACAGTGTGCAACCTGTTTGCCGTCGCTAAAATTGCTTACGTGCTCCAAGCGTTGTGCATGTCAAGGGCTAACATACAACGTTTACACAGAGTGCTCGCAGTGTTTGTGTGGGGTTCAAGCTGGGAGCGCACCAGTCGCACTAATCTCTTTCGTTCGGTTAAAAATGGAGGATTAGGTCTGGCACATTTGTTCATTAGGCAGATTGTGTCGAGGTTTGTTTTCTTGCGGGACCAAAATGACCCATTTTTAGTAACTATGTTTCAAACAAGGCTGAGCGAAACCATACCTGAGTTTATTGTATCGTCACATCAGTGCAGTCAAGGCAGAGCGCGTGGTTTCCTAAAAGAGGTAGTCTTGGCTGTTCAGCTATTAAAGATTCGGTTTTCCATGGAATACTTAAGTAGGGTACCACGAAAGCGCTTATATAAGGACCTGGTAGACACAATGTTGCCGGTGCCATTGTACCGCTCGATGTTCTGCATTGGACCTGAAAAGGATGTACTAAAAAGAGTAAAACGAATGCCAGTACGCCCGTCGGTAAAGTCCTTCTTTTTCCAGCTCCACACCAATACTTTACCTGTGAAACCGTGGCTAGATGAAAAAGGCCTTTCCGTGCCTTGGAGCGTCAACTGTTTACCATGCCGGAAACCCGAAACAGTAGAACACATTTTTCTTGACTGCTGGGATGCTGTGTTCCATTGGGACATCTTACAGAGAACACTAAAGAAGGACTTGCCGAATACACCATATGGGATTCGTTTCTTGCCTACTCTAAATGAAGGCAAAGTACCCTATGACATGTTCATGCTCGTGTCTTTACATAGCTTATGGAAAACTAGAATGGCCGTGAGACATGCCGATGTCAATGCCCGGCCTGTTAGAGAATACTTCATTGAAAGCATTTGTCACATTAAGGAAATGTATAATTTACAAAAAGAAAAACCAACATGGCTCAGTGTGATGACTGAGCTAGCGAATTTCAAGCGTTTTTAGCCCTGTGACTGCCAACCAATGGCAGAGATTTTGTCGTGACCGTTGTGTACTGTTAAAATGTCGTGTTTTGTAGCCTTGTTGCCATGTCGGTAATAATAAAAAAAAAAAACTCGTTAGTATAGTGGCCAGTATCCCCGCCTGTCACGCGGGAGACCGGGGTTCGATTCCCCGACGGGGACTTATCTTTTTTACTTCTTTTTTTTTTTAGGCACATGTAGCTGCGCCCGCGACATTTATCTGCAGTATCTGTCTGTATCTTTCGCGTGCTTGTGAGGAAGATCGTGCGAGAACTTTTGCGCTTTTATTGCCATCGTGTATATAGTGCTTTAACTGACGCCTCCCATGTCTCCTCGTTAGCCAATTCTCTTTCTAGTGACTTGCCATTATTTGCTGCTTGGGAACTCTTTAAACAAGAGGTTCGTGCAGTGGCTATAGAAATTGGATCGGTGAAATCATTCTATAGAAAGAATGAAGAAAAAACGCTTCTTAAGAGCCTGTGTAGCCTTTATGAGATTGAATGCGAAATGCCAGGCACTTACATTGTTGACATAGAAAACATTAAATGTGAGTTACAAAAGTATGACGCGCTACGTTACAGAGGTGCGCGAATTCGATCTCGAAACAGGCGTGCTCTGCAATGTGAGCAACCAACACGTCAAGCTTTACTTGACGAGCGACGTCACGGTATTTCCAAAGCAATTCCGGAAATATACTCCGAAGGTAGTCTTGTAACAAATACTAATGACATAATTTCGCAGTTCGAAACTTTCTACACTATGTTGTTTAGTGCCCCTCCGGACGATCACGATGCAAAAGTTTTAGAGAGTTTTGTATCTCTTGTTAAACCATTACAGGATGATGACTGTGCAGTCATCAGTGGTAGCCTTACGATTCAAGAAATTGAGCTAGCTATTGATCAGCTGCCTTTGTCGAAAACACCCGGCCCCGATGGACTTTCATGTGAATTTTACAAAGCTTTCAAATCAATTATCAGCCCCATATTATTGGATATTTTTATTTCAAGTTTAGAGATTGACGCCCTTCCGCAGTCTTTTTGCAAAACCCACACAGTTTTAATTCCCAAAAGTTCAGATAAAGAGAAACTGCGTTCCGTTGAAGGCTATCGACCAATCACATTGTCAAACGTGGATTACAAAATTTTTGCGAAAGTTCTATCTAATAGATTGCAATTTGCGATGTCAATTCTAATTGGTTCCCATCAGACATGTGGAATCAGGGGCCGATCAATTCAAACCAACATACATATCGCCCGTACCCTTCTTCAATACTGTTATGGTTCCACTGAGCAGCTCGCAATGCTCCAGGTAGACCTTGCTAAAGCTTTTGATCGTGTCAGTCACTCCTATTTATTTTCCCTTCTGGAGCATGTCAATGTTGGCTCCATTGTGCTTAAAGGCGTTAGGCTTTGCTACACCTGTTGTACTACTCGTTTAGTTATTAATGGCCAACTCTCCGAACCCATTTCTATTTGCTCATCAGTAAAACAGGGCTGCCCGATGTCCCCACTACTATTCGCCCTTTACCTGGAACCGCTATGCTTAAGCGTAATTCAGTCGAGTAACATCCATGGCTTCAATATACTGGGTAATGAAGTTAAAGTCTTAGCTTATGCAGACGATCTAGCGTTCTTCTGCACGGATAAGTCCAGTGTTGAAAAAGTAGTATCGAAAATAGAAGAATTTGGCAGCGTATCAGGAGCGCGAATGAACTCCTCAAAAAGTTTAGGCTTATGGTTTGGCTCATGGTGCTATACACCAGAACAGTTTGCAGGTGTTAAGTGGACTGATGTCCCGCCAAAGTATCTTGGCGTGCCGCTAGACGCATATAAATTAAGCGCACACTATTGGAAAGAACGGGTTTCGGTACTGCAAAGTTACGCCCAGACATTCGTTCCACAACGACTTTCTATTTTTGGGAAAGCCGAAGCCTGCAATAAGTTCTTGGCAACAAAAATTTTCTATGTATTGCAAGTTATCCATTGTGCTAGGCTATACATCCAACGCTTTCACCGTATCTTTGCAACCTTCGTATGGTCTTCAACTTTTGAGCCCATGAGGCGCGATAATATCTTTAGGCCTGTTAGTGAAGGTGGGCTGGGCTTAGTACATCTTTATGTGCGGCAAATAGTGTCTCGTTTCTTCTATTTTCGCGATACTTCCCATCCTGTAATTCGTTCATACATGCAAGTCACACTTGTTAATGTGTTACCTGATTTAGTTGTTTCTTCAAGTTTTTCTTCGCGCTTATGCTTGTGGGGGTTCATGCAAGAAGTTTACTTGGCGGTTCGTTTCCTGACAGTTCGGTTTTCCACTGAATACTTGTACTCTGTGTCGCGCAAAACGTTGTACAAAGACTTACTATCCATGCTATTTCCGCCTCCACTTTACCGATCAATATACATTAAATTGCCAGGCCACGATGTGCTAAAGCGAGTTCGCAAAATGTATTTATCCCCTTGCTGCAAAACATTCTTTTATAAAGTTCATAGTGAAACCATACCGGTTAAAACATGGCTACAAAAAAAGGGTATCTTTGTCTCTTCTGTTAACTGTCGCCTTTGTGATGTACCAGAGACAATTGAACATTGTTTTATTAGCTGCACCGACGCCATCCTATTTTGGGATGTCCTCCAACGGACTTTAAAGAAAGACTTTGAGATTAACGCTCATACTGTGCGATACCTGCTACCAACCTGTGATAATAGTGCGCCTTTCGATATGTTTTTTGTAATGGGAATGCACAGTTTGTGGAAAACGCGAATGATGGACCGCAACGCCGAAACGGTTGTACCTACAAGGGCAAATTTCATCCAAATGACACTACACCTAAAGCAGGTTTATGATGGACTCGGTGTACAACCGGACTGGTACCCTATTTTGTTGAGGTGCTTATCCTTGCCACCCTTCTAAAGTGACACGAACGTTTCTACTCACAGTATGAACGCTACCTTTTCTGTGTGTGACTTTCATTGTGCCCTCCATTCTCTGACTATGCAGAACTGGTGAACGTCTGGTTGAATGGTTGACTGCAACTATAATAAATACCATGAAAGAAAGAAAAAAAAAAAAAAAATCCTCGTTAGTATAGTGGCCAGTATCCCCGCCTGTCACGCGGGAGACCGGGGTTCGATTCCCCGACGGGGAGTGACGTTATTTACTTTTTTTTTTTTAGGCACATGTAGCTGAGCCCGCGAAATGAAACACAAAAGCTTTAGGTGAGCAAAACGGCTCCCGCCTTCACCCTCCCCTTATGTGTAGCGACACTCAACGTACGTGGGCTGAGAAATATAAGGCGTCAGCAGCAGTTACTACACGTGCTTAGGCAGCATGAAGTTGATGTTGGTGCAGTGCAAGAGACAAAGATATCGTCTGCTGGTGATGTCAACCTTGCGCTGCAAACTTTTCAACCTGATTACGAGGTGTGTATTAGCCGAGGTGTGTATTAGCCGAGGTGTGTATTAGCCAAGCATGTGGTGCTTCCACTGGATGCTATTTGTTAGTCAGAAAGCAGTTACATCATTCTTCATTGTCGCTGCGTGTTGATGGGGAAGGCCGCCTTATATGCTGTGACCTCTCTTTTCATTCCCGTAATTGGCGATTTATTTGCGTTTATGCTCCCTCAAAAGTGAGTGACAGGTAGGCGTTCTTCCTCTCACTTGCTCCGCTCCTAGATACTAATAGAGATTTGGTACTGTTGGGAGACTTCAACTGTGTTTGTCATTCCAGAGACCACTCATACCTAACTAATCGTTATGATGCAAGTGCTACTTTCTTGCATCAGTTAACGGAAGATCACAATCTCATAGACGTGGGTGCCTGCACACCATCTTGGGTGCGGTTCACGCACTTTCAAGGCCTCTCCCCTGCTCGACTTGATCGTGTGTATGTTTCGACGAATCTCTGGTCTAACATTCATAACTACGCCGTGAAGCCTGTATTTTTCAGAGACCACTGTTTAGTAGCTGTTTCATGGGGTCCCTGAAAATTTCGCAGGTTTGCTCCAAACTGCTTAATACACAACTTTTGCGAGAGGAAAGTTTTGTAAACAAAGTGAAAAAATTGTGGCTAGAAATAACACAATGTCAACAGCTTCTTTTGTTTGCTCAATGGGAAATGTTCAAAAATAGAGTAAAAAATTAGGCGAATGCAATTTCATGTGAGCTGTCTCAAAGAAAAAAAGCGGAAAAGCATTACCTTCATGATCTACTTCACAAGCTGCACGCTTTCGAAAGCCAGGAAACAGGGTTGTATAGCGATGAAATAAACACAGTTCGCGCACAAATACAGAAATATGAGACGGAAGTGTACAAAGGAGCAATGGTGCGTTCACGCACGACTCGCTTCACAGAGGAACAGCCCACAAAAAGGGCTCTCGGTGATGAGAAGCGATACGCGCTTTCCAAGCAAATATTAGAAATTGAGTCTGGTGGGTCTATATACACAGACACGTCCCAAATAATAGGCCTATTTGAAGCTCACTATAAAGATCTTTTCGCTGCAGTTAAGCCTCAGAATGGATAGAAGAAAACGCTGATCAGTTTATTTCGCTTATGCCACACTTAGAAGAAAATGATCGACTCAGCGTTGATGGGCCAATAACTCGAGAAGAAATTAATTTTGCCGTCGAAACGCTGCAGAAGAACAAGACGCCTGGTCCTGATGGCCTTATTGCTGAATTTTGTATAAAATTTCAGGAATTCCTTTGTCCTTTTCTGGAGCAGCTTTTCGAGGAAGCCTATCAATATGGTGAGCTTCCTCCATCTTTCTATCAGGGCCACACAACCTTAATACCAAAAAGCACTGATGATGAAACAATAAAGAGAGTAAACGGATATAGGCCGATATCGTTAATGCAACGTAGATTTGCAAGTATTTGCAAAAATACTGACAAATAGATTGCAGGCAGTCATTACTAAATTAGTAGGTGATCATCAAACATGCGGAATTCGAGTTTGCTCTATACAGACAAATGTTCATATCGCACGTTCGGCCCTTGAGTGCATAGAGGGTAGTACGGATCAAGTAGCTCTTCTCCAGATTGACCTCGCCAAAGCCTTTGATAAGGTTCAACAAGAATTTTTGTTCCAACTACTGCGACATCTTCAGCTAGTGGATGTATTATACAAAGGTATAACACTTTGTTATAAACATTGCACCACAAAGTTAATTATGAACCGTACCCTCTCAGATATAATACAAGTACAGTCATCCGTTCGTCAAGGTTGTCCGCTCTCGCCTTTACTCTTCGCCATATACTTAGAACCGCTTTGCTTAAGCGTGCTTTGCAACTCTAGCATTAAAGGATATATGTATGCCAATGAGGAAATTAAAGTGCTAGCTTATGCAGATGACATTGCCTTCTTTTGCGTCGATAAGCCAAGCATTACGGACGCTATAAACGCTACCCTGCGTTTCTGTCAGACTGCAGGAGCTACTGTAAATTTTGAGAAAAGTAGAGGCTTTTGGCTAGTCATGTGGGCGCTCACTCCCTCTGCATTCGCGAATATTCATTGGAATCAGTCTCCGTTGCGATATCTTGGAGTACCTCTCGATAACTTCCGTAATAGTGGACCTCATTGGGCGTCCACGGTAACCACTATCCGTCGAAAGGTGACAAACTGGCAAGGACGTGATCTCTCCATTTTTGCGAGAGCTAAGGCATGCAATACATTTCTCGTTTCTAAGCTGCTTTATGTTCTGCAGGTCTTGCACTGCTCACGTGTCCATGTCCAGGTATTTCATAGAATATTTGCATGTTTTATTTGGCATTCATCATGGGAAGCCATGAGAAGGGACAACTTTTTCTCCCACTTGAAAAGGGAGGCCTGGATCTTGTGCATTTGTTTGTGAGACAATTGGTCATGAGCTTATTTTACCTTAAAAATGTCCGTCATCCGTTCCTTCTCGCAGTTAATCGAGCACGTCTTGCGTCACACCTCCCTCTTCTTTTCGTCACGACAAACTTTGCCCAAGAACTACCGTTATGGGGCTTCCTAAAGGAACTTGTCGGCACTATTTCATTCTTAAAAGCCAGATTCAACCTTGAATATTTGTTTACCGTTAATCGCACGTCGCTAAATGCAGCACTTATAGATAACCTTTTCCCTGAACCTCTGTGCCGAAAGCCGTATCTGTCTCTATTTGGTCAAGATGTCCTTTGCCGTGTCCGGAGAATGTGCATTACGCCAGCAACGAAAACGTTTTTCTTTAAGCTGCACACCTCCACACTGCCAGTTAAAACGTGGCTTCAGGAAAAAGGACTGTATGTACCCTGGAATACAAATTGTAGACTATGACATCAACCCGAGACAATAGAACATTGCTTTATACTTTGTCGTGACGCATTTCATTTTTGGGACATCTTACAAAGAACTATCGAAAAAGACTTCCCTCTCAGACAATATGGTATCCGGTTCCTTCCTTTCAAAAAGACAGCCAGTAATACACCATACGATTTGTTTATGTTATTAGGACGTTATTCATTATGGAGAAGTCGAATGATCGACAGACATGCCGAGCCACCTCGCTCGACAAGGTCTATCTTCCGAGAAGAGACTGCTCAAGTCCGTAGTGTGGTGGCTACCATATGATCCCGTGCCTGAATGGATTTCGCGTCTGGACGCTTGTGTTTGCCAAAATTTTGAACTGTCATTAGACTGCATACTATCTGTGAATTTGTTTCTCATGTATGTTCATATGTAAAACCGCATTGGTTTGACAGTACGGATAATTCCATGCAATAAACAAAACAAAAAAACTCCTCGTTAGTATAGTGGCCAGTATCCCCGCCTGTCACGCGGGAGACCGGGGTTCGATTTCCCGACGGGGAGTAATGTTTTTTTACTTCTTTTTTTGGCACACGCAGCTGCGCCCGCAACACTTATCTGCATTATCTGTCTGTATCTTTCGCGCGCTTGTGGGTAAGGTTGTGCGAAAACTTTTGCCTTTCACTCCCATCGTGTATATAGTGCTTTAGCTGACGCCTCCCGTGTCACCTCTTTAGTGTAGTGTTTCTTTTTTTTTCTTTATTGCCTGGCTGTGGTACATAGTTTCACAAGAGACAACAATCACCATAACGAACACAAATGTAAAATACACATTTACTGAATATGCACATATTCAAGCAGCATTGTGCTGGCTCAGTCTAACCAAAATTCGCGCAATTCTACCAACGGTTCTACTCTTGGGAGCCACTCGGGTGGTTCCTCTGCCGCTTTATGGATAGCGACAAAGCAGTGCATGTTTCCCTGAAATACTATTACGATATCATCGAGCGATGTTCAAGGGACGAGCCGCAGCGAGAACGACGACGAAGTGGGTGTGTGCCCTAGGCGCAGGCGAGTGTCGGCCTGGTGATCTGGCTCCAATGTAAATACCCTGTATATAGCCTCTTTCATCTGTGTTTTTCCACATGTAACATTCTGGGGGAGGTCAGCTATCCCCGTCCTCACCACGAAACTCCGGAGTTGTCGGTACATCGAGCTTGTCACCATGCCTCCCGGTGACGATCCCGCCTCTGCAACGGCTTCGGCTTGTCCGACTGCTCCAATCATCACGGTTGCCCAACATCGCGACGCTGGTGTGTTCTCTGGCCTGGAGGGAGAGGACGTTAACGAATGGATCAAGCTCTATGAACACGCCAATACTAATAACAGGTGGGATCCAACGATCATGCTCGCCAATGTCATGTTTTATCTCGGCGGCACCCCACGCGTGTGGCACCAAACGCATGACGACGAGGTAAACAGTTGGAACAGTTTCAAAGAAAAGCTCAGGGAACTGTTCGGCGACCCCATTGGGCGCAAGGCTGCCGGGAGAAAGGCTCTTGCGTCTCGTGTTCAGACATCTACAGAGCCGTACGTTTCATACATCCTCGACGTCTTGGCTCTCTGCCGCAAAGCTGACGATACGATGTCTGAAGCAGATAAAGTGTCGCATGTGCTAAAAGGCATCGCCGACGATGCTTTCAATTTGCTTGTTTTCGGTGACGTCTCGACTATCGACGCCATCATCAAAGAATGCCGTCGCCTTGAACAAGCTAAGAGCTGCCGTATCACACATCACATCACGCGGCTACCCAACACTGCTGCTACGTCGACATGTGAGGGTCGACCGCGTCAGACCACCCCCTGTGACGATGTAACCCGTATTGTTCGCCGCGAGCTCGAGGCCGCCTGTTTGCCAGCTTTCTCCGCGACGCCTCCCGACTCACCAGCAACCACGATTGCGCTAATTCAGGCCGTCGTCAGACAGCAATTTGAGAACATGGGTCTCAACTCCGTGTGTTCATCGTCTCCACCCACGGTTCCCCAGTTCTCTAGCAGCCCTCCTCGTCTCCGGCAGTCCTTTTCTGCCACATCTCGCCGCAACCCGTCCGAATGGCGTACCCCTGATGAGAGGCCGTTCTGCTTCCACTGCTGTCGCATCGGCCACGTCGCTCGTCACTGCCGCAACCGATGGCCACCACCTCCTCGTATATACACCGCCGCTCATTCCCGCCGCTTTGGATCTTCTGTTCCCTATGCCACCCGCCATGAACCCATTGCCGCTGATGCTCCTGCCTCGAACCTTCCATACAGCCGCTCTCCCTCACCACGACGCCATCAGTCTCGTTCGCCCCAACCCCGTCGCTTCTCTCCGTCGCCTATCGCCTCCTGGAACCAGCCGGAAAACTAGGCACTGAGGCTTCTGGAGGTGAAGCTGCGTTGTCCACCCTGCCCTCAAATCCTCTGCTCACGTTACACACGAACCAAAACCTTCTTGACGTTGACGTTGATGGCTACCCTGTCACAGCACTCATCGATACAGGTGCGCATCTTTCTATTATGAGTGCTGCCTTCCGACGACGACTGAACACGCTCCTCACCCCAACGTCGGCACGCGTCGTCCGCGTTGCGGATGGCGGTACTGCGCCTATCATCGGCATGTGTACGGCACGTGTCAGCATCGCCGGCCGCCACACTCCTGTCCTCTTCACCGTGATTGCTCATTTCCCCACACGACCTCATTTTTGGCCTCGATTTTCTCTCCGCGCACTCTGCTTTTATTGACTGCTCTTCCAGTATCCTTCGCCTTGAGTTGCCGATACTCGCAGAACCTTCTGACACACCCCAGTGCCGCTTACGCCCCACCGGCTTTATTCGCCTGCCGCCAAAATCAATAGCCTATATTGAACTCTTGTCTTTCCCCCCCCCCCCCAGTCCCTGATGGCGAGTACCTCGTCACTCCTCTGCCCGACATTCCACTACAGTATGACGTTACCGTGTCTCACAATGTACTTACTATTACTGCGAACCGCACTTTCATGCCTATCTTTAACTTTGGATTGGCAAAGCAAATTCTTCCGCAAGGTATTTGCCTTGCCAACGTTGATTGTCTCGGCGACCATAACAAGGCAACATTATCGACCGGTGCTTCTTGCGAGCTTATCAGGCCCATCGTGCCAGCCTCGGCCGCCGATTCCAAGATACAGAAAATGGTTGCGACGGACCTGCCTTCTGCGCAGGCTGAAGACCTTTGCCAAGTATTATCGTCCTAGAGAGATATTTTCGACTTCGACGATCGCCCTTTAGGCCAGACGCTCGCGGACAAGCATCGGATTCTTACTGGCGATGCTACTCCTATTCACCGACGACCGTATCGAGTTTCTGCGTCGGAACACCGAGTCATTCAAAGTGAAGTCAACAAGATGCTAGACAAAAACATCAGTGAGCCTTCTTCGAGTCCCTGGGCGTCACCTGTAGTGTTGGTTAAGAAGAAGGATGGCACGTGGCGCTTCTGTGTAGACTACAGCCATCTGAACAACATTACTAAGAAGGACGTCTACCCGCTCCCACGTACAGACGACGCCCTTGACTGCCTCCACGGTTCCAGCTATTTCTCTTCTATTGATCTTCGTTCTGGATACTGGCAGATTGCTGTTGACGATATGGACAGAGAAAAAACTGCGCTCATCACACCTGATGGCCTATACTAATTTAAAGTAATGTCGTTTGGATTATGCAACGCACCTGCCACCTTTGAGCGTATGATGGACTCGTTGCTCCGTGGTTTCAAATGGTCCACATGTCTCTGCTACCTCGACGACGTCATCGTCTTCTCGCCCACGTTCGACACTCACCTTGAGCGTCTAAGAGCAATACTTGATGTATTTCGAAAGGCGGAGCTGCAACTTAACTCGTCCAAATGTCGTTTCGGCCGCCGCCAAATTAATGTTCTGGGCCACCTCGTTGACGATTCTGGAGAACAGCCTGATCCCGGCAAATCTTTCCGGTTCCGAAGACAGCCGCAAACGTTCGAAGTTTTGTCTGGCTATGCTCGCACTTTCGTCGTTTTGTTCAAGATCTTGCGGCAATTGTTAGACCCCTCACTAATCTTTTGAAGAAAGGCGTACAATTCTCGTGGGGTACTGCAGAAGCCGCCACCTTCTCTCGTCTCGTCCCTCTTCTCTCCTCACCACCCATTCTCGCCAACTTCGACCCTGAGGCCCCTACAGAACTGCGTACAGATGCCAGCGGTCATGGCGTAGGTGCCGTCTTAGGCCAGCGTCAGCGTGGCCAGGATCGCGTTATTGCTTGTGCGAGCCGCCTCCTCACACCATCGGAGCGCAACTATTCCATTACGGAATGAGAATGCCTTGCTGTAGTCTGGGCGGTTGCGAAGTTCCGTCCTTACCTCTAAGGTCGCCCTTTTTCCTTAGTCACTGACCATCATGCTCTCTGCTGGCTCTCATCCCTAAAAGATCCTACAGGCTGGCTTGGTCGATGGGCTTTGAGACTACAAGAATTTTCGTATTCCGTGGTCTACAAGTCTGGCCGCCTGCACCAAGACGCTGACAGCTTGTCGCGTTACCCTGTTGACGACCCTGACTCCTCCAATATTACCAGTGGTGCTTGTGTATTCTCTGTGTCGCAGCTGCTTCATTTCGCCGACGAGCAACGTAGTGACGCCTACATCAGAGCACTCATCGACCGTTTTGACCACTCTCCGGCCGATGTCACTCTACGCCTCTTCGTCCTCCGCGACGGTACTCTGTACCGTCGTAACCTTCATCCGGACCGCTGTGAGTTCCTACTTGTCATACCTAAACACCTTCGCTCAACCGTTCTAGAAGAGCTCCACGACGCACCAACGGCAGGACCCCTCGGCATATCTCGAACCTATGACCGTGTACGTCGCCGTTTTTTCTGGCCGGGCCTTGCCCGTTCCGTACGACGTTACGTCGCCGCTTGTGAACTTTGCCAACGACGCAAGAAGCCTTCCCAGCTCACCTCTGGTTACCTGCAGCCGCTCGACATCCCTGCTGAGCCCTTCCATCGTGTCGGCTTGGACTTTCTCGGCCCATTTCCGGAATCTACATCAGGAAACAAGTGGGTTGCAGTCGCGGCGGACTACGCGACCCGCAACTGCGTAAACCGCGCTCTTCCGACCAGTTGCGCAACTGATGTTGCGGACTTCCTCCTCCATGGTATCATTTTGATTCATGGTGCTCCGCGTCAATTGCCAACAGACCGTGGCCGTACGTTCTTAGCCAAAGTCATTGACGACATCATGCGTGCCTGCTCAATACAGCATAAATTTACCACCTCCTACCACCCTCAAACGAACGGCCTCACTGAGCGTTTCAACCGCACCCTTACAGACATGCTATCTAAATACGTTTCAGACGACTACCGTGACTGGCACCAGGCTCTACCTTACATTACATTTGCGTAGAACTCTTCCCGTCTCGAAACTGCTGGTTTTTCGCCTTTTTACCTCTTGTATGGCCGTGAACCTACGCTACCACTGGACACTGTGCTTCCGTCCACCACAGCTTCAACTAGCGCTTATGCCCGTGATACTATCACCCAAGCTGACCATGGTCGCCAACTTGCGCGCACTCGTCTACAATCTCTCGAGGCAAACAAAAGCAACGCTACGACCTCCGTCACCGTGATGTCCATATTGTGCCCGGCACCCTCGTGTTCCTTTGGTCACCATCGCGTAAAGTTGGCCTTTGTGAAAAACTGCTTTCCTGCTACACAGGCCCATATCGCGTGCTTCGCCAAGTAACCGATGTCACCTACGAAATCGCTCTAGCCACGCCCACTACGTCCTCCGCTGTGACAACCAGTGACATTGTCCACGTCGCCTGACTCAAACCCTACAACTCTCCACACGCCTTGGATATTTAACAGCACCGTGACGGCACTTTTGCCGCCGAGGGGTAGTATTACGATATCATCGAGCGATGCTCAAGGGACGAGCCGCTGCGAGAACGACGACGAAGTGGGTCTGTGCCCTTGGCGCGGGCGAGTGTCGGCCGGATGATCTGGCTCCAGTGTAAATACCCTGTATATAGCCTCTTTCATCTGTGTTTTTCCACACGTAACAATATATACGTGCAGGCTGCGCATCCTTATTGACGTGTTATCCTGCCATTCTCGCGTGCCAAATACAATGGAGGCCCAAGAGCATAATTAAATCAAAAGGCACCCCGTCCTCATTATATATGCTTAAGTAACGGATGCCATACGGGTCCAGTGGAAATTCTTTCTTTAGTGTCCTCTGCAATATCTTCACAGAAGAACACGCCTTCCCAACAGTTTAAAAAAACATGATCTGTTGCCTCTGGCTGCTTGCAAATTAAACAGTGCCGCTGCGCGTTCCCCACGGTAAATATACTCCTTTTCTCTCCAAAACTTATTAACTGGTAACGTTCCCGCGCGTAATTTGGAAAAAGAAGGTTTTTGTTCCTGGCGGGACCTGCATTTTCTTTACTCTCTTTTAAACATCGCTGCTTGGGCCTCCACCGTACAAGGACCTGTACATGGCACTGGGAAAAGAACGTCGCACAAATTACAATACAGTTTCCTTTTGTTCACACCGTACAGGTAATCATTCGAGAAGGGCACTGAAAGATATCGGACACTCGATACAACTTCATTGTAAAACCCTCGAATCCCTCCCGAAAACTCTTCGGTTGAAATAGTGGCCAGTATCCCCGCTTGTGACGCGGGAGACCGGGGTTCGATTCCCCGACGGGGAGTGTTTTTTTTTTTTTACTACTTCTCTATTTTTGGCACATGTAGCTGCGCCCACGACACTTATCCTCAGTATCGGTCTGTGTCTTTCGCGCGATTGAGAGTAAGGTTGTTGCGAAACACTTTTACGCTTTCATTCCCATCGTGTATATAGTGCATTAGCTGACGCCTCCAATGCTACGGAGTCGCCATCTGTCGGAAGCGACTCCCGCGCATGGTATGAGGGATCACGCGGCGTGCTCCTCATAGCTTTCGCTTACGGCGCTCAATAAAACACCACGCGGCAGCCCTCCTGGACATTCATGTAGGTACTCTCAAAACGAGGGACGGGGAGGTTTTTTTTTACTACTTCTCTATTTTAGTCATGCGTAGCTGCGCCAACGACACTTATCCTCAGTATCGGTCTGTGTCTTTCGCGCGATTGGGAGTAAGGCTGTTGCGAAACACTTTTACGCTTTCATTCCCATCGTGTATAGAGTGCATCAGCGAACGCCTCTCATGCCTCCTCGTTAGTACAGTACTTTGTTACCATGGCTTTACAGGGAGAGTGTCGGTATATAATTGAAAAAAGAACGTTTTAGCAGAGGGTCTCATTGGCATTTCTTAACGCGCTTTAGCACATCGCGCTCAGGACCTAGCCTGTAGGCAGCTCGGTAAAATGGTAATGTTAAAAATACATCGAAAATATCAGAATACAAACGCTTTTTCTTGACATGACACAAGTATTCATATGAAAAAACCTTGCCTTGAGCTGGCGTACAGAAGTAACCACTTGACGCAAATAAAGACTGAGCGGTCCAGCTCCCAAAGAAATAGATGATACGACAAAGTCAGATAGATAATCCTGCAATCGTGCTTGGATCACAGTTCTCAAAAACACATCAGTTTGGTCCCGCACAACGAATCTGCTTACCAGCTGCTTGAAAAACAGGTGTGAGAGCCCTAGCCCACCATTTTTCACCTTGTGAAACAAATTGCACCGGCTTGTGCGCTCCCACTGCGATCCCCAAATAAAGGTCGCAGACACTCGGTGCATTTTCTGAACCGAAGTTCTTGCCATGGCCATCACTTGCAACACGTAGAACACTTTTGCAATTAAAAACATATTACAAACGGAAGCTCTTGCGAACATTGAAAAGTTATGGCCACCCCATTTATCGTTAGCACTTTTGACGCGTTTATTTTCCTCAGACCAATATTCCTCAGCATTGCGGTAGTTATTTAGCGGGACACAGAGGTACTTTCCGAGGGAGACGGTCCAATTCATATTACAGTACACTTCGGGCGTGCTCTGCCAGTTGCCATGCCAAAATCCAAGGCATTTCGGCCAACTGATTGCGCTACCAGTTGCTGTACAGAACGCCTTAGCTACACTGACAACTTCCTGCACACTTCTAGCATCAGTGCAAAACACGGCTATGTCGTCCGCGTACGCTAAGGCCTTAATTTCACTGCTCAGAAACGCGTAGCCTCGAATACATGGTGTTGCAAACAAACGTAAACAAAAAGGCTCCAAGTATATCGCAAAAAGTAGAGGGGACAACGCGCATCCTTGTTTCACGCTCGACCTCACAGGAATTGACATACTTAATTCTTTGTTGATCACTAATTTGGCTGTGCAATCATGATACACCATTTTAACACCTTCAGTAATTACAGATCCAAAGTTTACGTGCTCCAGCAATAGAAACAGAACTTCATGTACAACTTTGTCGAACGCTTAATGTAAATCTAGCTGAATCATAGCTACGCGGTCATGCATTGCGTCACCACATTCCAGAATACTTCTTGCTATGTGTATGTTCGTAAAAATTGTTCTACCTTTAATGCCACAGGTTTGATGCGGGCCAACAAGGGACTTAATAAAGTTTTGGAGCCTTCTAGCTAACTCTTTCATATATATTTTATAATCTGTATTGGTCAAACTAATGGGACGGTAGGACTCAACTGAAAGTAAAGGTCTTTTTGTACCTTGGTCGGTAAACTGCTTAACCTGTAATAAGCCGGAAACAATAGAGCATATTTTCCTTGACTGCCATGACGCCGTATTTCTGTGGGACGTCGTACAGATAACACTTAAAAAAGAATTGCCGTTAAGCCCTTTTGAAATCCGGTTTCTTCCACGTGCAGAAACAAGGGAAGTGCCGAGTGATATGCTAATGCTGCTTTGCATGCATAGCGTATAGAGACGAGAATGGATATCAGGCATGAGCATACACAGGCTCACTCAGCAAGACACTATTTATTTGAGAGTATTATATACACACGCGACTTGTTTAGAGCACTATGTGAACCCCCCGAACGGCTACCGGTACTAGACCAATTGGCTTCTGCGAAGCCCTTTTAATCGCCTTACACTGGCCGAGCTGTGGCTAGTGTTTTTAGCATATGTTCATGTCGTGTATTTGATCCCTTTTTTGCGTTTTTGAAAAGGCAATAAAGAAAAAAAATCCTCGTTAGTATAGCGGCCAGTATATCCCCGCCTGTCACGCGGGGGACCGGGGTTCGATTCCCCGACGGGGAGTGTTTTTTTTTTTTTACTACTTCTCTATTTTTGGCACATGTAGCTGCGCCCACGACACTTATCCTCAGTATCGGTCTGTGTCTTTCGCGCGATTGAGAGTAAGGTTGTTGCGAAACACTTTTACGCTTTCATTCCCATCGTGTATATAGTGCATTAGCTGACGCCTCCAATGCTACGGAGTCGCCATCTGTCGGAAGAGACTCCCGCGCGTAGTATGAGGGATCACGCGGCGTGCTCCTCATAGCTTTCGCTTACGGCGCTCAATAAAACACCACGCGGCAGCCCTCCTGGACATTCATGTAGGTACTCTCAAAACGAGGGACGTTTTTGACTGTCGATATAATAATCTTGGGCAAACTGAAAGCGCAGAATCGTTTACAGACGCTACCTCTTTACCGAATACGTACAGTGAACGCCACTGTGCGCGGTCGCCGCGATGGACTCTCGCGAACCGGCTCCTTGCGTGAAAGGTAGGCAAACGCTGACAGTAAACTATAGATGTGAAATATGTTCTTATAAAGGGCTGTCTGTATGACCGAGTGGGGCATAACAGAACGAAGCCTCAATGCAGCGATCGCACGGGTTTGCGGCGACCGACTGCGCATCTGCATGCATGTCCGCACACGATGTTTTGCTTTCGCTGTGAGCTCGTTTTCGCTCCTTGCCGTGAGCTTTAGGCCGCTATATAATTAGCATTTGACAGTACACTAGCAAACATTGCTGCGTGGACGCTATCAGAACTGTTGAAAAATCATTTCGTTATAGAGACTTCGACGCCAGCGGCGACTGTGATGTGCCGTCGCGACGATTCAATTTTCTTTTAGTCTTCTAAATATTGGACATTTCAATATTATTTCTCAAGTTGCGTCGCAGTGTATGTTTATTGGTTTTCTCAGCGTGCGATTTCCCTCTGCTTCTTTTTCGTAATCCAGTGCATTAATTCATAACACAAACATGATCATATGGCATGCCTTTTATTTAATGTGCGTCTTACCGCTTCCTTTCGGTTCCAGTGAACTTGCCAGTATCTAGCCTCAACAAGTTCATAGACAAAACTTTCATGACATTGGCCGGGCAGCGGGCGCGTGTCTCAGTGCGGGTTTTCTGCTACTCACCGAACATCGCGCAGTCCCGGCGCCGAAGCAGAAATGTTCCTCGCGTCTGTGCTTGCTGCATACCCGAGTTGTAACCGGTTGCTGTCTGCCGGTTCTAAGTTTCGCCAGCCAAGTTTCACGCAGCTCTTTGACCTGCGGCTACATGTGAATAAGGCTGACACCGAGCTCCCTTCCGTACGTCCGGCACTTCGACACCGAGCAGTAGCCTACCATGCTGCACGCCTCCAAAGGCAGCCACTAAGTATTATAGTGCTTTCAAATGTTGTCAAGCAGACACCCAAGGCGGTAAAGCCTCACCACTTAATCAGAACCGTAGGTGGCGCAGGTGAGACTATAAACTTTCGTTTTCAGCTCGCTTCAGCGCTTCCGAAGCAGCCGACGCGGCCGCTGTGTCCGCATGGTGAGATGCCACGTCACGCCGACGGTGGCGCCAGCTTTTCCAGTGGTGGGGCTCGCCCCCAATAGTGGCCAGTCACGGCCGGACTCGACTCACTGGCTCCTCCGCGCTCCCTAAAACGTAGGCGCGGAGGAGAGAGTCGAGTCCGGCCGTGGGCCAGTATCCCCGCCTGTCACGCGGGAGTCCGAGGTTCGATTCCCCGACGGAGAGATTTTTTTTCTTACTGCATCTGCTGCATCTTCGAAGCAAGCGCGCTTCTCTCCTATTCCCCGGTCCAGACAGCGCAGCGCAACAAAACGCGGAGACCCACGCAAACCTGCCCGCACGGCGCCTCTGCCACGGTACGAAACCTACGGAGCAACACGTGTGAGCGCACAGAACAATAACAAAGCCGCCATTGTGGCCCGAAAGGCGGGGCCGCTACAGCAAAGAAATAAAAAAAACAGCAAAACAAAAGAGAACCTACACGTCATTTCTTCCACACTTTGCTCCTAGCGCGCGGAGGGGGTAGGGCCTCTCCTCAGTTTCCTTCCTCCATGCCGTAGACGCTTTTCGAGCAAAAATGGCGCTGATGCACGGCGTAAGGACCCACGTGACGCTATTAGGCCAATAGCGACGCGGTGTCGGCCAGAGCGCGCGAGGAGGAAGAGGCGGCATTCTTCAAAGCGTGGCACTACCTTACGTAGCTTAAGGGGATTTACGTAAGTGACAGGGTATATGAGGGATCACGTGGACACTGCTTCCCTTTCCGCGAACACTAGGTAAAAATATGCCCCTACGAGTGACAGAACACTTCACAACGTGGCGTTGTCCACTGACGGCTGTGCCGACAGCCAGCGATAAGGCTGGTTGGGGCGGACACAGCGGCCGACGGCACTTGCGATCGAGCCCGAGCTCATCGAAGAGCGCTGATATTTTGCCAAAAAGATTAACACTGTACACTTAGGTCGCCTGTAATTAAATACAATTGGTTTACTCGACGCAGTTGGTGCGAAGGGAAACATTCAAGCGAAGAGAGCAACCTCGCTTAGACGGTCGGTGTGTGCTGTCTGTCTGCGAAATGCCCTGGCATCGCGGCTCCCGATCTGGCCAGTAGCTTAGTACAAGTGCACAAGGCGCTGCTTTGCAGAACAGGCACACGTTCGAGATAATTTTACTGAACTGGTAGCTATTTCGTATCGAAAACGTACAACAGCCTGCAAGGAAAGAAAAAAAAAGGCGGGAGAAAGCGGCCCGCCGGCGCCGCCTTTGTGGAGAAAACGTCGGAGAACGTCACATACCAGCCGTGCTGTTATTGGCTGCGGCGAAACGACGGTGCGGTTGTCGGACGCATCAGATGATCAAAACCTGCCCGGTTTGTCGCACGCCGGACGTCCGATCCGGCGTTTCTTTTATAATGCGTCCGGTAATCCGGCAAGCGCGGGCGGTTTGCCGGTTGAGCGATGGCGTAAGCGTGAGCAGCCAGATTGGTGGTACAAAGCTCTACCATACAAACACAACGCCGATTACTATATTCTGCTTAGCTGCTGGTGTAAAATCTCGACAGCTACGTAATCGTGTTCCCCATTACGCCGCTGCCAAAAATTTGCACCAGCAGCGAAGCAGGATATGGTGGGTTACTACAATTTTAGTTTTGTGTTTGTCTGGTTGAACTCTACGCCACCAGGCGGCTGCACCGCTCCAGCCACTTACGTTTACGCCCCCACAAAATTCGCCCAAACCGCCCCTGTTTGCCGGAATAGCGGACAGGCTAAACGTCTCTATATGAGCAAGCACTTCCGCGAGGAAGATTTCTGCTACGGCGTCGGGGCTGCGATGTTCAGTAAGTAGCAGAAAGCGCACGCTGCTCGGCTATTGTCATGAAGCTTCGGTCTATGAACTTGTTCATGCTGGATACTGGCAAATTCAGTGGAATGGAAATGGGACTGTTTGAAACACATTAAAGAAAGGCATGGTGCATGATCGTGTTTGTGTTAGGCCCAATGAATGAAAAAAAAAAGCACCAGGAAATTGCTTGCTGAGAAGACCGATAAACACACATTACCACCCGATTCGTGGTCTATTCCCCATAGTGGGTTGATGCCATTAATTGAGGCTTCCTCTTTTTCATCATATGTGCGATGCAACTTGAGAAATAATAATATTGAAACGCCCAAGAACTTAGAAAAAAATATTGAATTATTAAATAGGAAAAATTAATTAAATAGAAAAAAATTTGTATTATTAAATACAAAGCAACAATATACTTTTTGTCAATACATAGCACCAGTGCCGAAATAGTTATCTCAACGCAATACGTCTCATCAGACAGGTCGCCAACCGCAAGGCCGGGATGAAGGAGGGAAGCTTGATTTGGCTTGTGCACTCCTTCGTAATCAGCCACTCACCTACGTTGCAGCCTTCCACAACTGGATGCAGTGCGAAAAGAATAAGATCAATGCCCTGATACGCCGAGCTTACAAGGCGGCGCTCGGACTATTCGAGTGTACGAACACCAACAAGCTCCTGAGCCTGGGGGTACACAATACCCTCGACGAAATTGCGGAAGCGCAACGGACCGCCCAGCTGGAGCAGTTCTCAATGACCGAAGCCGGCAGGAGCATACCTCAATACTTGGGCTTCACGCCCGGGTCGTAAAAGGCGAGTTGCGACGCTTCTTTCCCGGATGGGACCCAGCGCCGGATTCGGTTAGACCTCATCCCGAGAAACATGAGCCCGGGGCTTAACAAGGAGAGAAGAGCGGCGAGGGTCGAGTCCCTCATTAACTTTCACGCCAAGGACGAGCACGCAAGGTTCATCGATGTGGCAGAATTACCAGGGAGACTGCGCGGCGTTCGTAGCTACCGTCATCGAAGCGTCGTCTGGCGCGACGAGGGCGGTGGCGAGCTTATGGGTCCGCGAGGCATGTCAGGCGGAGGAGGTGGCCACTGCCCTGGCCATTGCCGACCCCGGGTGCCAGACGGTGTTGTGCGATTCGCGAAGTGCAGTGCGGAATTATGCAAAGGGCAAAGTGTGTGGTGAGGCTGTGCGCGTTCTGTGCTCGGCTGACCTGCAACAAGAGAATCGGTATGTTAGAATCAAGTGGTTCCCGGCGTACACGAGCAACGATGCGTCGGAGAAGCACGATAACGACGAGACAGCACACACAGTGGCGCGAGTGCTAACCAACCGCGCCGCTGCAACCGACCGTCCAACGTGGTGTAGTGCCAAGGACCGCATGACGACGTTCAACAAACTTACACAGTTCCACCGCCTGGCTCAAAGGACTTTCCCACCCCCGCACCCGGGGCTGAGCCGAGCGGAGGCGGTGCTGTTCAGACAATTGCAAACTGGTTCCTTACCCACCCCTGTGTTAATGACTCATCTATACCCGAAATTATATGTGAGTGATGTGTGTCACGTGTGCCAGCGGGAGAAAGCCACTGTGACGCACATCCTATGGGATTACACCAAGTTCCCCGATGAAACTTCGAAAAGTACGATTCCGCCGTGACTCGCGGCTGCGGCGGAAAGCTACGTCCACGAAAGCCAAACCTGGGCCGTCCAGCAGGTCTCGGCGGCTCTTGAAAGACAAAGGCCGAGCGAAACTGACGGAACGTTGCCCCTCAGGGCGACCGACCGTGGGAGTAACACACGCTGGAGTTGAGTAGAGACCACCCGCTGAGAATACGTCAGGGCCCGCATCATAGCGCCATTTAGTCATGGTGTCGTTCTGCAGGCGACTAAATGACGTTGTTTCTCTCTCTCTCAACATTCACAAAAAAAAATGTATTTGTGCTGTATGTACTGTTCTCCCACTCCATGTAAACTGCAACACAACAGTTTTTGCCTAAGCTCAGGCAAGTATATGCATTTCTAGTGATCAAATGACGTCAGACTAACCAACTTGTGTGTAAAAAAAATTGGTAATGAAACAAAACTCGAGGCTTTCATCCAAAGCATGGCATCTGCCACTACGTATTTGCAGCAGAACAAGTGACTTTACATTATGCCTGTTTATTTTTAAGAATTTAAGGTGGAGCAGTTCAGCCTAGGCACATATTGAGTGCACATAATGCATTGCAGTCCACTCATCTTGTTCAGCCATTCCCTACGTTCAAGCGCCATGCCTGTAAATAGTTCTACATTTTGAGAGTCAGAAAGGACCACTGTTTTGTGATACTAGTGGATCAGTATTAGCATACTATACCATGCATGCCAGCTATAGCAGTGCACTTAATAGGCATGTCTGTCTGACAGTGCAACAAATGTAAGATTCTGTTTCCCTTGTTCCACAGGCTATCAGTAGGTTCCACTGCATGTGCATATTATGTGCCAGCTAGTAGACTTGCACTGGTATGAAAATGCATGGATCCGTAGGCAAGAACCACATATACCACGACCGAATACAGCCAATAAATGCCACTACCACACCAGGTAAACTAGCTGCGCTCCAAACGGTTGCATATAGTACTAATGGCAGCAGAACTGAGTGGAAGTGTGTGGAGTGTGCATATTAAAGGGGGCCCTGAACAACTTCTTATCAAAGTAGGGTGGCTAGAATGGGGAGGTGTGAAGACCGGCCTCCGGTAGCTGGCCCCAAAACGCGTTCCTGCCGCGTGACGGCGCTGCCGGCCGGGGCGCCGTTTAGGGCGCCGTAGTTTGTCGCGACGTCTGGATACCTCCGGGCGGGAAAATGATTTGGTAGCGCTTAGTTTTAGCGTTTGAATGCGTTAGAATCTGACCAGACTTCTTTCTCTACATTGTAGATGCAGAGAGAATTTAATGTTTCGCTGCTCTCATTCCACATGGAAACAGCGAGCACCGACTACGCAGCCGACACAGCAACGGTTTTTGCGACCACCTCTTGCCGAGATTAGCGCGCTTATTCTTGCCGAAAGTATAGTTCATAGGAATCGCCGCGCAAGGCTAGCGCATTGGAATAACCTTGAATGTGTCGCCCGCACATAAGTCACATACCTGGGATTGTAACATTACTTTAAATGGAGGAAGTTCATGCAATATATCAGCATTGTGGTGAAGAAATTCTAGAAAGTACAAAGCGCTTGTGAGTTAATACATGTTTATTGGAAATAACACAGTTATTGCATAACATCACATTTTTACAAAACACAGGGCTTAACCTTCTTGGCTTTGTTGTGGATGACACACTGATTTAAGCCGTTGAGGAGAAAGTGAATACGTGTTATACAATAAAACCTAGACACTGATCCTGTCAGATCAGCGGAATGCTTCCTGCAGCCAATCTGTGGCACATCGGCTGCTAGAAGCAAGAAATTCTTGACAACTTTTGCGTGCACTCGCGTATTGCTAAATGCACGAGTGAACCTGTCGATCCTCGAGTGTCTGAATGAGGTTGTATAGATAGACTGATTGATACAGAAGCCCCCCCCCCCCCATGCACCCCCAGACTGAAATGCATAAGCTTGCATACTTCATTATAATGATGAACTGCGCAGGAGTGGGGTGATCATTGGCTCCATTGGACTGTCTCACAATACCGAATGAACGCTCCAAGCATTCCTGACTGAGGCGGGAAGTCATCAAGAACCTGAACCCAACCTTCTCAGTTAGATACGTCAAGAAGTCTTTAGTGGAACGTATGGTCACACGCAGACCTTCTGATGTGCCCTTGCTTAAGAAGCCGAGCCCCTTTTGCATGGGCCTCCCACTGATCCAGAAATGCTAGCATGCTGTTAAGTGCAGTTTCTTGAGCACTGCTACGTCTGAAACACGAAAAGCATTTACCACCGGCACACGAAAATGAGCACAGTGGCTGTGGGCATACGTCAAAGCTTCAGCTGGAAACCGTGATGTCATGGCTTCAATTGCTTGAGCCATCACGTCAATGAACACCGTTGTTGGCTCCAGATTTGAGTACTGTTGCTCAATTTTTTGTTTGTGTAAGTCCATGGCGTGCACAACTGCACTGTTGAAAATATTGAAGGCCAGATTTACCAGCATCTTTTCAAATCCACTAGAATATATGTGTGAATATGTCAACTTGAGTGCAAGTTTCAATGTCAAGGCACTGCTGTCGACCTTCCATATCGTTGTAACAGGTTCACAGGGTGTCAAGGGATAGCGACAGCAGCTCACACCACCTACTTTGAAGAAAAACTTGGGAAACGCGAGAAAAACACAGCTGCACTACACCGACCACGAGAGTTACTTTGCGCTGCACCGTGGCCTACGAGACTGACAAGCTCACGGCGACCCCGCGCTAGCCACCCAAGCCGCGCCCCCGACGGAAGCGCCAAATTTTCCCCCAGTGGGAGGAACGCGCAGCGGGGCCTCCCTAGGCAATGGCGGCGGCGCCGCGGTCTTCACACCTCCCAATTCTAGCCACCCTAATCAAAGGGGAGAAAGGCATTTGAGGTGAAAAAACAGCTATTTCAGAAATCATCATCATCATCATCAGCCTAGTTACGCCCACTGCAGGGCAAAGGCCTCTCCCATACTTCTCCAACTACCCCGGTCATGTACTAATTGTGGCCATGTTGTCCCTGCAAACGTCTTAATTTCATCCGCCCACCTAACTTTCTGCCGCCCCCTGCTACGCTTCCCTTCCCTTGGAATCCAGTCCGTAACCCTTAATGACCATCGGTTATCTTCCCTCCTCATTACATGTCCTGCCCATGCCCATTTCTTTTTCTTGATTTCAACTAAGATGTCGTTTACCCGCGTTTGTTGCCTCACCCAATCTGCTCTTTTCTTATCCCTTAACGTTACACCCATCATTCTTCTTTCCATAGCTCGTTGCGTCGTCCTCAATTTCAGCAGAACCCTTTTCGTAAGCCTCCAGGTTTCTGCCCCATATGTGAGTACTGGTAACACACAGCTGTTATACACTTTCCTTTTAAGGGATAGTGGTAACCTGCTGTTCATGATTTGAGAATGCCTGCCAAACGCACTCCAGCCCATTCTTATTCTTCTGGTTATTTCAGTCTCATGATCCGGATCCGTGGTCACTACCTGCCCTAAGTAGATGTATTCCCTTACCACTTCCAGTGCTTCGCTACCTATCGTAAACTGCTGTTCTCTTCCGAGACTGTTAAGCAATACTTTAGTTTTCTGCAAATTAATTTTCAGACCCACCCTTCTGCTTTGCCTCTCCAGGTCAGTGAGCATGCATTGCAATTGGTCTCCTGAGTTACTAAGCAAGGCAATATCATCAGCGAATCGCAAGTTTATAAGGTATTCTCCATCAACTTTTATCCCCAATTCTTCCCACTCCAGGCCTCTGAATACCTCCTGTAAACATGCTGTGAATAGCATTGGAGATATCGTATCTCCCTGTCTGACGCCTTTCTTTATAGGGATTTTGTTACTTTCTTTGTGGAGGACTACGGTGGCTGTGGAGCCGCTATAGATATCTTCCAGTATTTTTACATATGGCTCATCTACACCCTGATTCCGTAATGCCTCCATGACTGCTGAGGTTTCGACTGAATCAAACGCTTTCTCGTAATCAATGAAAGCTATATATAAGGGTTGGTTATATTCTGCACATTTCTCTATCACTTGATTGACAGTGTGAATATGGTCTATTGTTGAGTAGCCTTTACGGAATCCTGCCTGGTCCTTTGGTTGACAGAAGTCTAAGGTGTTCCTGATTCTATTTGCGATTACCTTAGTAAATACTTTGTAGGCAACGGACAGTAAGCTGATCGGTCTATAATTTTTCAAGTCTTTGGCGTCCCCTTTCTTATGGATTAGGATTATGTTAGCGTTCTTCCAAGATTCCGGTACGCTCGAGGTTATGAGGCATTGCGTATATAGGGTGGCCAGTTTCTCTAGAACAATCTGACCACCATCCTTCAACAAATCTGCTGTTACCTGATCCTCCCCAGCTGCCTTCCCCCTTTGCATAGCTCCTAAGGCTTTCTTTACTTCTTCTGGCGTTACCTGTGGGATTTCGAATTCCTCTAGGCTATTCTCTCTTCCACTATCGTCGTGGGTACCACTGGTACTGTATAAATCTCTATAGAACTCCTCAGCCACTTGAACTATCTCATCCATATTAGTAACGATATTTCCGGCTTTGTCTCTTAACGCACACGTCTGATTCTTGCCTATTCCTAGTTTCTTCTTCACTGTTTTTAGGCTTCCTCCGTTCCTGAGAGCCTGTTCAATTCTATCCATATTATAGTTTCTGATGTCCGCTGTCTTACGCTTGTTGATTAACTTAGAAAGTTCTGCCAGTTCTATTCTAGCTGTAGGGTTAGAGGCTTTCATACATTGGCGTTTCTTGATCAGATCTTTCGTCTCCTGCGATAGCTTACTGGTTTTAACGGCGTTAAACGGCGTTACCACCGACTTCTTTTGCGCACTCCTTAATGATGCCCATGAGATTGTCGTTCATTGCTGCAACACTAAGGTCCTCTTCCTGAGTTAAAGCCGAGTACCTGTTCTGTAGCTTGATCCGGAATTCCTCTAGTTTCCCTCTTACCGCTAACTCATTGATTGGCTTCTTGTGTACCAATTTCTTCCGTTCCCTCCTCAAGTCTAGGCTAATTCGAGTTCTTACCATTCTATGGTCACTGCAGCGTACCTTGCCGAGCACGTCTACATCTTGTATGATGCCAGGGTTCGCGCAGAGTATGAAGTTGATTTCATTTCTAGTCTCACCATTCGGGCTCCTCCACGTCCACTTTCGACTAACCCGCTTGCGGAAAAAGGTGTTCATTATTCGCATATTATTCTGTTCTGCAAACTCTACTAATAATTCTCCTCTGCTATTCCTAGAGCCTATGCCATATTCCCCCACTGACTTGTCTCCAGCCTGCTTCTTGCCTACCCTGGCATTGAAGTCGCCCATCAGTATAGTGTATTTTGTTTTGACTTTACCCATCGCCGATTCCACGTCTTCATAAAATCTTTCGACTTCCTGGTCATCATCATCATCATCAGCGAGCTGCAGTGTGCTTAGCCACTAGATTCGTGGCGGCAGCAGTACCTACGCTGCGCAGCCGACAACAGCTACCAATAGCAGCCACGTATGGGAATTCACTTTATTAAAAAATAAAGCATCTAGAAGAGAGTGAGGAGCAGGCTTCTGTTGAAAAGAGAGCAGTTGCAAGAAAGGTAACTTTATGCTACGCTTGCGAGTTCTATGCACCGCGCACGACAGCAAACTTGGCTGAGATGTTCAAAGCAATGTGTGCTACTCCCAGGCTATGTTATTTCACAAAGCCCGAGTGGTGGTTCAGGGCCCCTTTAAGCAAGATAAAACAGCATGCAGAAAGGCTGTTTCCTGTCTCTACACAGGCGCAACCTTGCACAATTGCTCATGGATGCTTAAGGAAGCAGCAAAAGAATGCAGTTTATTTCATAACTACAAATGTGATTCAGTATGGCAGCTATGAATACGACTAATAGAGCGGGTCCTTAGTAAATGCAACTTCTTCATAGAGAATTTAGAAATTTTATTTATTAATGCACCAAAATGTTTTTAATTGTCTTAGTTAATATGGTAATTAAAATATTCATAAAATGCATACAGGGACCAATTAGCTTCCTTGAGAGCATCACTAAATGAAGTAGACTTTATTTTCAAATAGAGCAAGCAGCGCAGAAAAAATAACAGGCTATAACTCTGACAGAATTGTTAACTTAAAAGGCGGCAAAGGGGGCATACACAATGCTCTCTTGAATATGTCTTTCCAGTAACCAAAGTTATGAAAGACTAATTTTGCCTAAATCATGGTTGTAAAAGATTTACCATTGTCACAACGCACATGCACCCACACACACAGAAACTGGTTTGTGGTGCTTTCAAAATTTACCATTTGGAACTAGAACTTAACTGTGGCTAGCCTACCACAAAGAGCTCGTTGTGGGCCCTGAAGCCATGTTTTGATTAGGAGACCCACTATTTCTGCTAACCGGAAAGGCTTGATTTCTACCTTGGAATACTGTGCTGCAATCTTCTATGGACAACTGGGACTCCCATACAGAAAGTTGGTTGATGAGATCACTTCCTTCGTGCTACCTCAGCGAAAGATGCAGCTGCTTACACACAAATTGGCGTACTCAATGGTTTGTAGTATTGTGCACTAGTTAAAACAAGACACCAACAGTGTAAACCAAATTGTGCGTCAAAATTCTTACCTTTTTTTTTAAATCAATTACTAGTTGCATCTAGGGGAAATTGACACATTGAAGTAGTCACAAAAGAAACTTTGTGCCCCACTTCTCTGCCTTTTTAGGTAGTTCCCGACCCCACAATTATAACACGCCTCAATTCCTTGAGCAGCACAAATAATTATTACATCACATTTTATGCGGCTAGATTAAAATGTACTCCAAGTGCAGTGCTATTTTATACATGAAGCAGAAGACTATTCACATCACTGAAAACATAGTTGGAATTCATGCGGTGTCACATACAACTCAATCACAAGATAGCTGGCTCAATGCAGTAGTTGACGGTGATATAACGACCTCGTCACTAAAAGCCATCAAATTGACCCTTCCGATATTATGTATTATTGATATTATTTCTGTATTATTAAACAATTGAGGCTTCATAGCATAATTACTTAGTTGAGAGCTATCTATTCTTGATATAAAAACAAGCCAAAAATGTTGTGGTATACTCCTAAAAAAAAAGCTAAGTACACCCTCGTCGGCACAAACGATGACAAACAACCTCATCATCATCGTTTTGATGTCAAATTCACATTGGATATATTGTAAATTTCAACATGGACCTTCTTTTAGCCTTATTTCTTGTCTCAAATTTATTGCCATTGCTTTCTCTCTGCAGCCAAATTAACCGAACATTTATTACTTCAAGCTCACATTCCATGACAGCTAGGAGTCACTTCCTCCAAGGTTTCCCTCTTGCAGTGAGAAAGGTAGAATGTCACATGAACAGTGATATAGCTTACACAGAATTTGAAATGCGACCTTCGAGTGAAGACAGGTGTTCAGAAAAAAATTAATAAATTCACATGCTTGGAACAAAAAAAAATATAAAAAGATGCAGGCTACATTGACTAGACGCTACTCTATGACAACACTGTAAGTGACACGGCTGTCTTGATAGTCAGATGGAATAGCACAGCACAGAAACCACACAGTAAAAATGGAATAAAAGACAACCGGCACTTAAGGTATCTTACTTAAAGAAATTTCTTTAGATAACTTCAACTCATTCAACCAAAACAATACACGCAAAAGTTATTCAAAGTTCGCCACGATTTGTAGATAGGCTTTTTACTTTTCATGCAAGAACATTGAAGTTTTAAGTTTCATTTAGCTAATGTGTAAAAGTGATAATCTTTTGCATTCAAAAAGGCATGCAGTGTCCGACATATGTTTAAACCACTTTAAATGTTCAATTTCCATGAAATGTTCGACATGCATGCTTATGAGCTGCTGCCGATTTTTATTCCGTTGTGGCTTCCCTTGAGACAGCATCATGATCTTCTGCGCTTTACTGTCATCATTGTACAAGAGAGACCTCAGCTGCAGATGGCCATCTTCGGCAACTGCATTTGTTTGCTGCCTGCTGATGATATTATTTGGATTGTCGTCATGCCTAATAGTGGAGTGGACACACTTCCATGAGCTAAATGCGGGCCCATTGGCAATTTCCTTTTTCCCAATTTGGGAGGTCAACAAATGATGTTGAGGAGACTTTCATGCAATACTTTTTTGAATTTGCTTATTTTTCGTCTTATAGTCACAGCCTTCGAGTGTTATTTAGGTGATCATGTTTAATTAGAGTGCATAGTGATGGATACAGTATCGCAGCAGCATATCGAGTCGGTAACAGAGTTACACGGCTCCCGTCGTAGCTTCAAAGCCAGTACAATATTCAAGTTGCAAAGAAGCAAAAGGAAAAAAAAAGTGCTGCTAACAAATGTAAAAAAGAGTTGCAATCTGAAACAGGCTCTGTCGTCAGCAACTGCATGAACATGACAATCCGAAACATTAAGTGCCATTCAAACCATGCTAATGCTTTCCAGCAAAGTAAGAACCCTTCGATCATATTTTTAAAAATTTCTTACCGAATCAAAATGAAGAAGTGACGTTGCTGTCGTTCTTGCAAACACGATTCGAAGTTCTCTACTCAAAAAACACTATTGCTTTAAGCAACTGAAAGCACGAACGAACCGCCGCCACCGCTTACCGCTGCCTAAAGTTTTAAAATGGGCAAATAAAAGTGGCTGGAGTTCAACATGGCTTGAACCTAGTTATACTTAACAAGCGAAAGCCCTGTTGAGCATGGTTAGTGATGGTTCTTCAATGCTTCTTACCGGCGAGCTATAGCGGCAGGGTGCTCAGACTCAACCTAGTACCTGCGGCGAATTGATGTGCTCGCACCGGCGTGTGCTTCATCCACAGTGAGACTGAGCAACCAAGCGCCACTGAAGCAGCTGTTAAGGCGCGTTTATAGTCCGACATTATCGGCGTGCTGGTGAGCGTCGCTCGACACTGGGTGCGTCAGAGCGCATTGGCCGTGTCCTGTTAAGTTGGCTGCGCCAGTGCATCGAACCATCAGTCAAACTATAGACACCGTTGTTCTCACGAACTTAACGTAAGTGTGCACGCGCTCACGCTATGTCGGACTATATTTAGACCTTTCAACCCTCACCTATTCATGTGGTACACAGTGGCAAGGCTCAAGTGAGCACAGCTACGACACCTCTCCATAGCGGATCATGCGACGCGACGTCCCACTTTCACACTTGTGCGCCTGCGACTGAAGGTCAAACGTGCGCTGCGATTGAGCTTGGGAGTTGTACCTCGACCAGTAGAGCTGTTGCCCTAAAGGAGCGCTAAGCAGCATCAATGCATGTGGTGCCACCTTTGCTGCTGGCGCCGCGCTTGAATAAAGCTGTCTAATCCTTTCTCATGCTTACATATTTTAACTTTAAAACAACTTCAATGCACAGCTATGTTTTTTGAGCAGAATACATTTGATTTTTTACTCCTTCTTTATGTTGATATTAAGTTGCGTGCCTCCTTTGTGGGCTGCAAGTTGCAGCATGCTATCAATGTGGCGCCAGATTTGAACTCGCAAAGGTGCGCACTCTACAGTATGTGCGCAGAAAATCTACGAAGAATCAGTTTCCGCACATTTAATTTGTGTTGCTGATTGCACTACAAGGGGTTTCATATATGCCCTGCCAATGCAACTATCCCCTGTCAGCACCACTATCCCCCAACCATTCCCAAAGGATGCCGGCAACTTGTGCACTCCCAAAATTGACTGTGCTGATGAGGCGGAAAATCTGGCTTCGTCTGCATTAGCATGACCACACGATGGTCCAAGAAGGCTACAAGCCGACGACCACTGGTGCGAGTTGAACCCACAACCTTTGGTATTAATTAAGGCAAAGTTAATCAGGGCACAGTTAATTAAGGTATAGTTAATTAAGATACTCAAACCCACGACCTTTGGTGGGAATTGAACCCTCGATTTTTGGTGTTAATTAAGGCGATTGCGACAGTGTGATTATGTTTCAGTTGCGCAGCTGCCAGACAGACAGAGACATTGATGAAAACACCAAGGAGGTTGCATCAACTCTTAGCTGCTGTGTATGCTGTCAGTTCTTTTTTTTTTGTAAATAATTACAAATATTAATTTGATTCTTTGTTATTAATTATGCCTAATTATTTTTTCTATGCCTAGCGCAAGCAAACTCCAGCAACAGGGGTCCTGCCACAAAGCCTAACAACAGTATATGTATTCTTCAACCAGACTGCTCAAGATATTACCATACACACCACCCAATCTTTGAGTCGCTGCTTTGACAAAGGCTGTTCCGCCCTCTACATTAACACATGGCTTCAAGTGGTCAGTGGCATGAGGAGTGCGGCAAAATGCACATGCACTTATCTAGGTGGAACATGATCAGCCAAATGTTTGGGTACAGGTAAATATTAACACCTTCATCCTACAGTGTACTCGTATTTTTGTTATAAATCTCATAATTTGCTTCAGTACACAGGGCTCAAATGCAAAACAGGGGAGCAATGTTTAATACCTATGTTAATGGTACAACGTTTCCCTTGGATTCTTTTCAGGCCAGCAGGGTGAAATCTAAAGTTGTAAATTGTCCTCTTGTAGCTTCCTTCATTCCAGCAAACTGTAACACTTCATAGTTTGCATTTTCCATGTGTTAATCGACTTTCCAACACTGAATGTCTCTCTCAAGTAAGGTATATCACATTGTCTAAAATCCACTGGTAAAAAGTGAGTCACAGCCTCAGGCGTATGCCCTGCAAGGAAACAGCTGTCTGTGTGGGACCTTCCATGCATAAATGCATGCCATGACAAGGTGAAGGACTGGGACAAAATGAAAAATGAAAAAAGAAATAATAGTTCTGAGGAGTACTTCTTATGGGGCTAGTTGGTGATGCATAGCTATTATAAGAGTGGGGTTATTAAAAACACACACAAGCACTTGTCCTGTTTCCTTCATCGGTCCATGTGTTAATTTACGCACCTCTTCTAATAGTAGTTCAGAAAGTGCAATAAGGCACAAAGTCACACAACTGTGACATTTGACTAGTGGACTAGCACAGCCTCACTACTTTACACTTTTGCTCTGCAAGACGATTTCCCATAACTAAGAAAAAATGAACAGTAGCATTAAAAGCCGATGGCCTGCAAAAAACATACAAGCATTTCGCAGATTCCAGAACTGCATAAAGAAATGTGAACACAGAATTCAGCTGACGCATTCCTGAGGTGCTCTTTATAATGAACCCTACTAAAGAGTCTTATTGAGAGTGGGGAGCAAGTCAAAATGCAGCTGCCTTAGAAGAACTCTGGTCATCTTCGTCACTTGCATTAATTCAACGCAGGGCACCAGTTCTCCGCAGCAGCTGGACGATCTCGTCAGCGCAGATGTCTGGGTGCCGAACAAATGGGTAGTGGGTGCCATTTTCAAAGCTTAGCACCTTTAGCCAACTCCCAGAAGTGCCTGAAAATGGCAACATGACAGGAAAATTAGTACTGCAGAAATATACAAGTAAGATGGAATTTAAAGGAGCCCTGAAATACTTTTTTATCGAAGTCGAGAAATCAATTTCAAGTTAGAACGGACTGTTATTTCAGAAACACTTTGCAGCAAAAAGCACTTCAATGCGTTCAGCAGAAGCGGAGTTATTGGCAATCAAAGATCGTCTTGGATCCCTTTTAGGTTGCTCCTGCCCCTCCTTCAATGCCTTGCACTGCTAAGGCTGACAGAGTGGGGAGGGCTCACAACGCTCCACCTACTAAACGTCACCATGGTGCACGGTTCAAATGATTTTGAGTGTTCACGTAGATGCCGCTACTTTTTGATTATGGTGTCTCATCACATCGTCGGACTACTTTTATGTCCACGGCAGAATGAAGGCTCTTCCAACGCTCCCTAATTACCCCTGTCTCGCACTAGCAGATTCCAACTTGCAGCTGCATATTTCCTAATTTCATCTCCTTGACTGCACTCCCATTCCCTTGGCATCCATTCTGGTCGACAGGTTATTTGTCCTACACATTACATGGCCTGTCCAGCTCCGTTTTTATTTTCTCTTGATGTCAACTCGAATACCATCTATGCCCATTTGCTCTCCAACCCACACCACTCTCTTCCTGGCTTTTAATGCTACACCTGACCTTTTTTGTGCCGTAGCTCTTCTTTCTTTACGTGTTTTCAAGCTTCTTTCTTAACCTCCAAGTTTCTGCCCCCTATGTTAGCACTGGTAGAATGCAGTGATTGTACACTTTTCAATAATAGTGGTAAGACTTCAGTCAGGATTTGGTAATGCATGCCTATGCACTCCAACCCATTTTTGAATTCTGGGGTTTGACATGATGAAACCATGATCTGATTATGAGGCACTGTTTAGTAAGGGACTCTGGTTTAATTTTGACCACCCGGGGATCTTTAACGTGCCCTAATGCACAAGACACAGGCATTTTTGCTTTTTGCCCCCATCGAAACGAAGCTGCCGCGGCCGAGATTCGATCCCACGACCTCGTGCTTAGCAGCGCCACACCCACCCATGTAAATTTTTTTTTTTTTCAAATTTCCTTCAGATGATCAGGGTCCCCTCTGAGTAATTGACCTAGATAAGCGTATTCCTACACAGACTCTAGAGACTGACTGGTAATCATGAATTCTTGTTCCCTTGCCAGGCTATAGTACATTACCCTTGTCTTCTTCATATTAATCTTGACCTCTACTCCTACACTTTCCCGGCTAAGGTCCTCAATAATGGACGGTTCGAAAGAATACTGTTCCACATGCGCAAACACGGCTGCCACGAGCGCCCTCTACATGGTTAGATACGAGAAGCAGATGAACAGCCAATGCAGCCCTAGCGTGCCTTGAGACGATGGTTTGTGGTGGTTTCAATCGTGGTGTTTTCGTGAAAGGACCAGATAGTTGTGTTGCCTATTGTGCACAAATTGCTTAACTAGCTAACGGAGCACGAGTTTATTTCGGTTTCCGTCTGAGAAGAGCTATCCAGTCAGGAAAGCAGCATGGATAAGCGACGGCCGGAGATGCCATCACAGCACACAACTTGCTCGCTCCTCGCAGAGTCGGTTCTGATCACGCTACTTGCGACTACTGAATTGTCATGCGCCAGCGTCACAAGGTTATTTCAGCCTGCAAGCTACAAGATTTTTTCTTCTTCTCTATCAGTACATTACGTGCATTGAAACAGTTTCTTCCGTATCAGTAATGAATAATATTGTTAATATTGGCAAATTTACGGCAGTAACGTAGCCATGTCCACTTTGAGGGGACGGAAACAGAGATAGGCATGCTTAGCTGCCAGTGACATAGAAACAGATGGCGGGCATGCTGTGGAAACTGCAGCATTTGTCTTCACTGCTATCCTAATACAGCACGTTTCCGCTAAGAGTGGGCGAATATCTTAGCAGTGTTACAAGTGTCAGCGCAGGAATAAGGTACACTTCTAACGTATCAGTGTAAACGTGGCTACTATCGTTGGCACTCGCAATTTCTTGCGTGCTCACGAGTGCAGAAGAGAAGAATCGAAAGGCACCTTTTTCGTTGTTGTTGTTGTTGAACTTAACCATTTTAAAGCCAACATGTAATAAAGCCAAGGCAAGTTTGGTTGTAGCTTTTATTTTTTTTTTTCATGGAAGAGCAGAAAGTAATGAAAGGAATGAAATGGGGCATCTGCTTAAGAATGTTTGGAGTGTTTAAAGGAGACCGCTTGGTATGTCTTGAAGGGTCGTTTGCGTAGCATTCGACAGCATTCGACACATCGTAAGCGCACTCATCATTAGCTACACTTGGCACATGACATATCGCTGCGGCAAGTTCGGGGTGCAATCATTACACGAGAAAGAAAAAAGATTGAATTTTGATGACAAAATTCAGGGGTGCGATATTACACGAAAGCAATCATTATGCAAGTAAATACGGTAGTTTGCTAAGACCAGCTCTGCCATCCCCCTATTTTGATTTTTTCCTACAACCCGGTTTCAACAATTACCGGTTATAACAATGAAATTTTCCTGGCATTTGAATATTGTTATAAGTGGGTTCGACTGTATACACAAAGAGTGGCAAGGATTTCACAAAGCTGGCGATCTTCCGAGCTCTGTGCAGTAAGAAAAGAGATAGTAGGTACCTACACATATTCGTGACAACACTACATAGTGACTACAAGAAGCCCAAATACATCTCTCTAAATCTTGGCATGCAAGGCTAGCATTCAAATCTTGCAAACATCGTATCTCACCAGTTGCCAGCAGCCGGCCCATCTTGTCATAACGCCAGAGGTCCTCGGGAGATGCCCCGAGCACGGTGCAGACAGCCATGAGGATGTTGTACGAGAGGAGGCGGTCATTCTCACCGATTGCCACCACAGTAGGGATCTGCTTGCGAGCCACAGCCTCCAGAAGCCTCTCGCCATCCTGCCACAGGGGCCGGGCAGAGCACCGTGTTTTATTTTACCTAAAGTCAGTTCTTTTCCTAAGTTAGTTATATTAGTCATAGCACACATATACATACCAGGATGAGAAGCACAACTTAGCAGTTCTTTTCGGTTTACTTGCCCAACAGTTTCCGACTGAAACTGTTGAGCAAATAAAGCAAAGATAACCATGAAGTTGTGCTTCTCATCCTTTTAGATACCTTTGGCCCATTGAAAAGTCCAGTCACTATATAGTTTGATTTGTATGTTAGTTATATCTAACTTCAGTTCAGTTATTCATTTATAATCCATTGAAGCACCTGTTCAATGTAAAGTTGCATATTTATACCTTTCTCTCACTTGTGGTAACTATTGTGTTGTATTTTAATTGCATTGTATTACACAGTATTTTATTTTTCATGTTTACATTGCATGCGATCTTTGTCATGCTTTTCCTATTTCTCCTAATTATGTTGTGAACGTTGTGGGGTCTCTCACACCCGTACTCTTGGGACAAAGGAACGACAACACAGTAGTGCAAACAATCACAAGGGCATTTATTGCACCTTTCATAGATCAGTGCCTGCTAGCAGAGTTGCTATCCACAAAACATGCCGATGGGCACGCGACAAATCTAGAAGTCTGACTCACCGCGACCGGAAGCGAGCGAATATGTTCGCCCCATGCTGGATCCCAACGCCTGGTCCTTCGCGTGTATGGTCACGCGAATCGTGGCGCGTTCGAAGGCGGCCACGCGAGGCGGTCTCGCAGAAGCATAGGTCGCCGCGCGCGCGAAATGTCCGCGCCGTTCGCCGACCCGCCGGGGAAGCGCCAGCCCGTTCTCCCCTGCGCCCCCAAGTCACCCTGCCGTGAGGCGGCGTTAGCAACGCAACACTCGTGCCATCTCTCGCACTGTGCCCCAACCACATCGACCGCCGTGGGCATCGCGCAGGCCACGCGGCGAAGCCGGATTACAGGAGACGCGCCATGCGGGAAAAACATATCAGGGGACGCGCGAGAGTCGCGCATCCCCACAACGTAAGCTCTCCGTATTGTTGTTCCCCTCAATGTAATGCCTGCAAGGGTCCTGGGTTATACAAATAAATTAATTAATTAATTAATTAACTAAATAAAGCATAGAGTACGAAATTTGGCGGCTCAATGGCTAAAGGTGGCAATACCAGTCACACGGCTGTGGCCCCCCAGAGCTAAAGCGCAGTACATTACATAATGCGACAAAATAAAGAGAAAGAAGATTGTACACACATTGCCTGTAATTTACTAGGTGAATTTAATGCCACCACAACAGAATTAAGTAGTACATCTTGCAGCACTTACTAATTAGCATGCAGACACAAAATTGAAGCACATAGGAAGCATTTGCATATATATTCAGGAATATTTCCAAACTTGTTATCTTGAAGAAGTACTGACACAAAATTTTTTGGGTTCTGTTCCTTGCACTTATTCAGTAGCTACTGATCCAGTAATCACGCTAAAGAAACTCTTTCGCTCCAGTATGTGATGACTGTTTAGTTATATGCTCGCATCTCATGACCAGTCACAGTTTCGATTTTGAAACCTGTGATGAACGCTAGCATTCCATCTGCTATGCTATCTGTGCTGCTGGTTCATCTGCTAGTTTGGCACTAGTTGGGTGGGAAACCTGTGCATTGCTATACCATCATAATACTTCATTGCACACTAGTCCACTGAGCAGTATGATCTCGACATTAGTGTTTTAGCTACATTTTACGATGTCCATAAACTTCTTATCGGTTATGGTTTGCTGGGTTCCCGAAGAGGTGTATGGCAGGAAGAACACTGGTAGTGACATCTGGTGACGCATTATCTAAGCAGAGAGCAGGCAAAACTAGTAATGCAACTTACAAAATCTGCATGTCTGTTGGTCTGAAGCATTGCTAGTGACATACTCATTAACATGCAGTATTTTTTAATTCCGTTCAGCGATAACACTGACATGACAAAAAAAAATATTCAAATGTATTGTAGTTGGACAAATCATTACAACAAGTTACCGGCTTTGCTACAGCCGGCCACAGCATTGGTAGCCTGGTAATCTGTAAAGAGATAGAAGTTGGCATGTACAGTGCTCACGGAATGAAATGTGACAAGGAGCATTTAGTAGAACCCTGCATATGTGCAAAGTACTCAAGAATACCATGTCATGTCGCTAGGAATCTGGTCACCAAAGGTGACGTGGACTCTGATCTAAGTGTACGTGCCAAAATTACGTCAATGTGTCACAAACTGCAGCCGGTGCAAATTAAAGTATGCGCATTAGTTAAGCCTAAATTGACGCGTTTCATTCCGTGAGCACTGTACACTGTGTACATGCATACGTACACGATCCATGCGAGACACACAATGCAAACTATGTTGAAATGTCTCCCAAATGGTAAGAGAAGCCAATGACATTGCACCACTGAAACATGTGACATAATATTATTTGCAAACAGGACCTACGCAGACGATTACGTCAATAGGTGCTTCACTTTCTGGTTCATTGCCTGCATGAACTTCAAAATTGAAGTGCATTCTAAGCTGCATTTGCTATTAGTACTTTACAAATGGTACTGATGAGTTCACAGCAATGTAGTCTACCAGTTATTCCGAGCTCGAATTTTTGTGTCAGTACCCCTTTCAAATTAGAGTTTAGCCTATTTTCTAAAAAACAGCAAGGATGATGGTCCTTCTATTATATCTCTACTAAGATTTGGAAAGTGCTTTTTCAATTTAAGGGGAGATGCAGATGGAAAAAGATTCCTTTCTTTTTTAATTATTTCTTAGCATTTGATGACAAAATTATGCCTCAACATTATATTTTCATGTGCAGAAAATTTCTTTACTAGAATATTGACGAAAATTATTCTAATTGAGAAATGTAGCTGCAGACGCTTCATTTTTTCCTTTCATGCTCTATACTGATGAGGTTCACTACCACAAGTTTTGCCCAGATGCCGAGCTTTCCCGGTATAACATCCAAGCACTAGTGCTGGCTTGGTCGGCACCAGCTCATTCTTCAGTTTTAACCAGCCCTCAGGCGAACACCATGCTTCCTAGATATGACAAGTTGACAAGCGAAAAGCTGTTGTCTCACTGTAATCAGAGCAAGCCCCAAAATTCAGTTGAGTGTTTCAACAGCAAGATTTGGTTGCAGTGCCCCAAACAGGATTTGCTTCATGCATTGTTGTGGAGATGGTCGCTTTTGTTGCCATACTGTGGTTGAACAAAGGCTACAAAGGCTTTGAAGATGTTCTACAGGATTTGGGTGTCATTCAAGCTCGTAGCAATTAGAGAAGGGCAGAGAAGAAGCAAATAAATCTCTAGAGCATGAATAGCTCAAGCTAAATCTCATCATTGCAGTGAAGCAAAGAAGGAAGAAGGAAGCTTGCAAGGATTCTGAGGACACCACCATCACAGTGGAAGAATTCTTAAGTTACATACTTCTTCTGGAAAGACTGGTCTGCATTCAGGCCAAATTTCATGCAAATCTCATGCGATAGTATCAAGCATGCTTAGAAACTTTCAAACTCATTTTTCTCTTTTTTCAATAATGGTAGTTGCTTTTACTACTTGTAGACAAAAAATTGTTGTACCTACTGTGACTCAATATCGGCCAATTTTTGCAGACATGCAGAAGGAAATTTAAAATGCAAGTAACTAGGCTTTATTGTAATTTGCAGCAATGTTGGTTATATACATTTTAGGAAATCAATCATCAATGTTCTCATTAACTATAGCCAAGATCTTTGCTAAATCTTTTTGTTTAAGAGGAAGCTTTAGCTTGGGTGCTCTTATCTAAATACGTGTAGAAGGAGAATTCGTTTTTCTCTGCAACCCCTGCACCAAATTTGACGAGGTTTGTTGAATTTAAAAGAAAAACTGAAAATCTAGTCACTGTTGGATTTGAATTATTTATTTATGTCCTCAATTTTTTATAAAAAGTTTTGAAAAGTTGAAAATTCTGTGAATTGCATCTAATAGTACATCTAAAGCGGACAAAATTCATATGTTACACATGAATCTCAAGAAACTTAGTAATATGTAAATACAGCTTTAGCGGAACCTGTGTAAACAACATAACAATTTCATGTAAGATATAAAATGACATATCGAATTTGTCCACTTTCAATGGTCTAATGGATGCTGTTTACAGAACCGCGATATCCACTCTTGATGCAAATTTATGAATTTGTAAACTTCGTGCTTCTATCTTTTTCAAACTTTCGAATTTTTGAAAATTCTTGTAACAGAATTCAAGATGTAAATCGAAATTCCAATTCCAACAGTCACTAGAATTTAACTTTCTCTCTCGAATGCAACAAATTTCATTAAAATCGGTCCAGGGGTTATCTCAGAAAAATGTTTTTGTGTTTTACATGTATTTGAATAGGCCATGTCAGAGTTCGGCCCAAGCTAAAGCTTCCTCTTAAGAATCACATACATAACCTTGTTAGATATGGACCATTAGTTAGCATCGGTCAAGTTCTCTGAGCACTCGCCATCGCATTTTACGACCCTACTACCGGAGGCACTACACAGGTTGGCTATCCCACTCTTGTGTGCTGCGTGTGGAGCTTTTGTCTCCCTCCGCTGTGTGACACTTCTTGATAGTGCACCTGGAGGCCAGCACAGTTCAAGGTAGTTGACTTTGGTCCCAAGAAAAGCTGCTTTGCAGCACTGGAAGGTCATTCAAGGACAACCTTGTGACGAAGCAATGCCGGACTTATGCAGCCATCTGAGGATAGAGCCCAGGGAGTATCCCCATTGACCGAACATGCGACCTGTACGAGCTCGCCGATTGGAGGAAAATGATGCGACCCTGACGGGCTGAAGGGGTTATAAGCCACAGAACCATTGGAAAGGGAGAGATGTTCTTTTTGCCATGGGCCGCAGCGTATGATTTGCTGTCAGCCGTCAATTAACTTTTACTGTTATTTTACCTATTTCCAATCCTGTACATAACGTAAATAAACCTTCATTTCTCCATGTCCCTCTCAATGTCAGCCAACTCCCGCACTCAACGGCAAGATCCAATAACTGGCGGCAGCGATAAGGATGAACCTTCAACCAAAGGAGTCCAAAGAAACTGGGAACAGCGAAGAAGAATGAGCCTTCGACCCAGGGAGTCCTGAGCAACAGGGGACAGCAGACAGATGAACCAAATGGCGTGATGCTGCATCCGGTGGGTGAGCGCATGGTTTTTTTTCTTTTGATTCACCAGACTTTATATTTTGTGTTTATTTTGACTGTAGTTGGAATGGGGAATTTGTAGCATATTTTGGTTTCGCACAAATTATTTAAAGAAACAGTTCTAACCACCAGTCAGGCAGCTACAATGAATCTTAGGTTGAAGAGGTCAGATTTGTTGTTGTTGTTGTCGTGCGAGGATTTGAGAGTTGAGGCGGATGAGACAATGATAGGGCCAGCTATCCAAAAGGCAATTAAAGATGGTGGCAATGATGAGAGCATTGAGACTGCATGGGAAGTGGTACAGGAAACACGGAAGCGCTAGCCAGAATGTCAGAAGCATGAGCGAGAATATCAAGAGTGCAAGCAAGAACATCAAGATCGCGAGAGGGAGCATGAGCAAAAACGTCAAGATCGCGAGAGTGAGCATGAACGAGAACAGCAAAAGCGCAAGAGTGAGCTTGAACTGTAAGAGCATGAAAAGGTAATGGCAGCATTAAACAAAGAAATTGAACATTTGATCGCACAAAGACAGCAGAAATTCTCTAGGTAGCACGCAGAAAAAAAGTGAGGAAGTTGCTAGCAGGTGCTAGCAGGTCAGGTGCTGCTAACCTGGGAGGTTAGCAGCACGTTCATAGATAAATGGAAAGTGTTAGCTGCTAACAATGCATTAGTGGCAACAAAGACCATTGAAGGGTGTAGTAAGAGCGACAAGGTGCTGTGCCAACAAAGCCCTGTAGCGACAGCTAGGTCAGCTGTGAAAGTACTGGCACAGTCACCGCATGTGTGCATTGCATGTGTTGTTAACGAGGTTTGTTAATGAAGGTTGGAGTACCGCTGATCCGACAGACACGAGCACCCATGTCGAGTCAGGGCTGCGTGCCAGAGTGCAGTGCAAGCTGGACAATGCAGTTGAGGGCAGTTAGCAAGAGTGCGATCTGCGTAGCTCAAAAGAAAACAGCTGCATTGTTCAGGGAACAGTTAAGCTGTCCGCCAGTTGACGCAAAGAAAGAGATGATTTAGGAACAAATAACTCAGACTGTGTGGATGAGACAGCAATCCGGGCCGACAAGATGTACGGCCAGCACGAGGCACAAAAAGATGGCATGAAAGTGAACCAGGGCAAACAGTGCCGTAGAAAGAAGCGCTGCAAAGATTGGCATGCGGTTAAGAATGCAGCGCAGCCAGAGACGGCGACAGATGCAAAGAGGCATGGCACAAAGAAAGGAAAGTCGTCCGAGCCACCACAGAAAAAGAGCATGTTTTGCACAAACACAGACAAAGGGCACAGGGCAATAATGTTCTCCGTCATTCCGTCGTTCTTTCTCAGGGTGCAGCATGCAGTGCGCAGGAGCGCAAGGTGGCAGGATGAGACAGGGTCAGACGAGATCATGATGAAAGCCTATCGTCAGGATGCAAATTGGCAAGAGACTGTAACGTCTTGAAAGAGCTGATAGAATGTCAGGCCTTTTGTTGTTCCTGGATAGTCAGAAAAGCTTTCAAACTGTGACCTCCTCGAGTCAGGCTCAATATTTTTGTGACATAATCGGAGTGACCGACAAAAAGACGAGTTCCGAAGAGACAACAGTTTTGTTTTGTTTGTTTGTTTTTTGAGCATTTGAAAATTTTCACGATTTGACACTAGAGTTTCTTTCATTGGGAAGTTATGAGCGTTGCTAATGCTTTCGTTTGAGAAGCCTTGAGATTGAAAGTTGCGTTTAGAGTTAAGCTTTAGTTTCGCCAAGTGATCATTAATGAGTAGTTAGGCTTTCATTTTTCAGGTGAATTGAAACGTCAAGGTCAATTTTGTTAAAAGCCTACATACTTGTGGACAACTTTCTGCGGCTACGAAGGAATGCGAAGCTACGGAGGCAAAGCGTGCATAAGTGAGACGCTTCTGAAAAGAGTGCCTCATTTTAATCCACGGTAGTTTAGGCTGGGATAGAGAGAACATAAGCACCTTGCCGGCAACAGTGAAATAAGACAGAACTTACCACTGAGCATTAAAGTTTCCTTGTTTTGTGGCTTTTCCCTTCCGTGTTTGGGCAAATGCGAAACCTTCGCACGTGGAAGCTACATCAATTCAGCGTCTGTTCCGAGCAACCAAAAGCACTACATATCAAACACTGCCAGACTACTTGGTGCATTAACACATGTGTAGCAGCCACGCGCCCGTAGGTTTCCCTTCATATCCACAGAAAGATGTCCGTGAGTATAGTAACATGCGTGTGTACTAGTGAACTTTTTTAAGAAGTATTTTTGAAGTTTTCTGCTCAGGTTAAGCGTGTTGATTTTCAATAAGTGCATCATTTGTGCTGAGAAGCATTGGTACGATTCTATTAGTGCATGTCTTGAGTGGACGGAAGGAAACAGAATGTGAGCGGGTCACTCATGCGTGTTGATGACGGCAGCATTCTGAGTTTTCAATTAAGCATGCGTAGGCGTAGTTAATAGCAGATGCGATATTTTTCAAAGGTGCTTGTGAGTGCATTAGTTACGCAAGTTTAGTTTTGCTGTTCATTTAAGGTGTGTCCTGTATGGACAAAAGGAAGAAACATGAGTAAGCATTAGGAAATGCCTGTGTAAGATACAAGCATGCGTTGTGAATAGTGACCACAAAATTGGCGTGATTTTGTGTATGTATCTGCAGAGTTGACAAGGCTGTTCAGTGGTACCAGTGGATGCAATCAGTAGTCCACTGTGATAGAGAATGAACAGGCTGTTGATGAAGTGAGGCTGCCCAAGGTATTTTGAAGCAATGGTTATTTTGAGCCGGTTTTTTCAATAAATTGATGTATTGCCTTCTTTCCTTTGAATAACGAGGTACTACGTAGTTTTATTTTGGGCTGGAAGTCATCCTCGTAGCTTCAAAACTGTGCATGTGTATGGTTATAATGATTGCTTTCATTAAGTGTTAAGTTTTCTCACAGTTCTCTTGTAATTGCAATATCACTCTGGCCTTGCCGGCATTCAAGGAGATATAGAAAACTGTTTAGAGGGGTGGTTGGATCTGCTTCACCAAAATTGACAAAGAGAAACAAACACAAGGGTTGAGTTTGATATAACAAGAGCCTCGTGGGTCGGGTTTAAAGAGCCTGTGCTTGCATGTGATCCAGGAATTGCATGTGATCCAGGGCATGGGATCCAGGAATTCATCACCCGAAGCTCGTAGCCAGTGCACTACAGGCTTCATCAAATTCTTCATGGCCACCGAATCGAGTTCACCGTCCGTTCCGAACTTCCGGGGCAAGGAGGAGCTGTTATATACGGACCATTAATTAGTATCGGTCAAGTTTTTCAAGCGCAATCACTCGGCGTCACATTCTAATTATGGTGCGCATCGATCACGCTACTGGACACGCCAGACTATCCACAGGCTGCATGGAGTCTCCACTGTGTGACGCTTCTCAAAAGTGTACCTGCAGTCCGGCACAGTTTGAGGTAGTTGACCTTAGTCCCGAGAAAAGCTGCTTTGCAGCACTAGACGGTCATTCAAGGACGACCAGGTGACAAGGAAACGGCGGATGGATGCGGCCATCGGAGGATAGAGCCCAGGAAAAGTCCTCATTGGCCGAACATGAAGTCACTTGCATGGGCCCTACAATAGGATGAAAATGATGACACCTGTATGGGCTCGCCAAATGGATAAAAATGACATGACACTAACAGACTGAAGAGGCTATAAGCCAGAGAACCATCGGAAAGGCAGAGACCTTTTTGCAATGGGCCGCAGCATGCGATTTGCTGCCGGCCGTCGATTAACTTTTACTGTTATTGTATCTGTTTCTAATCCTGTACATGAAGTAAATAAAACTTCATTTTTCCAAGTCCCCCTCAACATCAGCCAACTCCCTCACTCGACGGCAAGGTCCAATATAGTACAGGATGAACTACCAATGTGGTTAGCTTGACCGTGCGCCACCATCCCATTTGCAATTGTTGCAGAGTCGCTTTATAAATGCAGAATATCAAATGTGCTATGAACTGTATGAAGGATGACATGTTGTGGTTCTTCACAGACAGCAATAAAGTGTCTGAGAGTGATGACGATGGACCATAACAAATTTATATTCTGGGACGGTAACATTCCCTAGTTTTGTCAATTTTTTTCACCAGAATCGGAGGCATGCTACGCTTTCCTTGCTAAAAAATTGGGTACACATTGGATTTCTACTTTGTTTAAGCGGTCTACCAATTCTGCATTAGTTTTCTGCTTTGAACCCACAAAAAGTGAGTGTGTGTTCGACTTGAGGTTGTGCTATAATCAAGGGAAATAAATAATGCCAAATGAATTGGCGGTGTGTTTGGGTGTTTTTTCTGCCTCTCATTTAATTCGACCAATTTCACAGGTCCCGTCGGCATCAAATCAACAGAAATAGTCTTTATTGCAGTTTTGGTTTCACACATCTATCATACACGAATATCAAATTTTAAGTAAAGTATTTAGGAAAAAAGTGGATTATGATCAAGTAAATAGAGTAGGCTAATAAACTTGGACCATATTTGTGCAACAAAAATTTGCAGAAGGATCGAGGCCCAGTTTTAAACTACTTTTAAATGCTATGTAAAATATATTTTTCCAGCAAACAAATAATTACTGCCAAGCAGAGTGGTCTTCAGCGGTTTCACCAACAATCTTTCATTCCTGCATTGTATGGTTGATGTTACGTCCCACTTAAACGTTTCTTCAGGGATTGGCAACAGATGGCATCGGACAATGCTTGGCTCAAACCTGGCAGACTGATACGCTCAAGAGGGTGAGATACTTGCCTTGTCGAAGCCTGACCACTTGTATGTGGTGAGTGAGAGTAGGATGTCCTGCACCACCGGCTTGACAGGCACGATTCCCGAGTAGCTCATGAAGAGCACCAATGCAGACACAAGAGGACGCAGCAGGGAGGAACGGTACGCCTGGATCATACACTCAGTCAACCAGAGCGGCTTCAGGATGCTGTCAGTCAAAGGCACAAGAATGGTAAGAAAGGGTGACCGATTTCACAAAAGCTACGACTTCACGCTGTGCGCATCAGGGGAAACTTGCATGACCAATTTTACTCCTGCGTAAAATGCTTGTGCCAATGACACTAAGTTGGCATACAGTATGTTCTGTGTTCTCTGCAAGTGTCACTCCATTGTCATCACACAAATTCATTACTGCAAAACCTTCTGACCATGGGCACATAGTCCTCCCATACTTTAGGGTTCCCGAAACTTCCGCACAACGCTAAGGAAGAGGTTGGCTTGCTGCCTCAAGTGGCTGCATTAAGTTGCTGATAGAAGGGCAGCCTAGGCAGGCAGATGTGACTGGAGCTAGCAAAGCGGCACTCGTCAGTCGGGCTGCTCTTGCACTCGTGAGCCATCACAGGTGCCAAATTGGTTTAATTCGTACACAATGGGACATTCAAAAGAAACAGTGGAAAAGACAAGGTCTTGCTGTTACGTTTTCTGCTGGATGCCCAACCGCGAAAAAAACAGGAGGATGCCATCGGTGCTTCTCATTCTACTTACAGCTCATACAGGTGTGAGAAAGAAACCTGGACATCATTTTCAAGTGCACATTATAAATATAAAAGTTTTATTACTGAAACACGATCTCCTAGAACTCACTGCTGAAGCTATTCTAAGAATATTTTAAGGGCTTCCTGTGTGCCCAACAAAGTGAAAACTATTATCTCAATGTCTATCTCAATAGGAAGAAAGGTTGGGTGAGTTGGTATAGCTGTACTTTGTAACATCAGCACAGAAAGACACTGGCAAGTGTATATTACTTAAACAGAGGGATCAGAACATGGCGGTAACAAGCAGCTTACATTGCAGGAAAAGACACTGAGTGCATTAGTCAGTTTCTGTGACATAGTTGCTAGCACGAACAAGACTAACAGAAAAAAGGGTGGGGACAGGACAGAACGCTAGACTTCAACTGACAAGCTTTACTCAGAAAAGCATGCAAAGAGGCCACTGTATGCTCAAATAAATGTGCAGACAGATGCATAAACGAATGTGCCACATAGGCGACAACCAAATGTGCAACAAAGCCGATAAGCGCTGACTACAAGTAATTACAAACCGTTCACCAGGTTCTTCTCAAGGTACAACACTTCCTTATCAGTGAGTGCCAGTGATGGAGTGCTTACGCAATATTTGAGGCGTTTTGCATTTTAAAAGCTGCTACGTGGCCCTCTGGGTCGTGCCGTAAGCAGCAGCCACCTGAGAAGAACGAACATCCTCCCCCCCTACCCAAGTTCCCTCACCGCACCCCCATGCCTTGCACACGACAGGAGAGGGTGCAAGGACAGGAGAGGAGAGGGGGCCTTTCTTGCTCACACACGCGAGATCGAGTCATGTGTTCAAATGGGCTAGTTGGTTCATCTTTAGAATAAAAAACAGAAAGAGCGCAACACTGTCCTGTGCTTTTAACTCACTCGTCCTACGTCGCGCTATTTGTTTTTTTTATTTTAGAGATTGAGCCACGGCGCATTCGTTGGCTCACCCTCGCACGCCTTCACTCGCACATACAGCATACTGCATGTGGCGACAATTTTATCACCCTTGGTCTTTATACGGAACATCACAGCGATAGTAGAAATGCACCTGGAGTATCCATATAATTGCTATTGCAATAAAAGACGCAAGGCGTGTGCGACCAAGAACAGTAGCTGCCCACCTCAGCAGCTTCCCCACAGTACTCACTTGTCGTCTCATGTGAAAATTCCTGTGTGCACAGAGTTTCCCATTCTGGTACCAGCAAATCTCCCAGGTCGTCGCAAGCTGCATTTCACAGCTATCGCCACCAGTCCTATCGCTGTAACCACCTCCCCCTATCTGTTTCACAGCATGCGGGGCATAGTGCAGTTGGAAGTGCATTGGATACTTTTAATAGGCCGTAACCCAAACGCGTCACTGTTCCCTGCTGCAGGCGACGCGAGCTGAGCCTCATGTTTCCCTCTGGCGGTATCATAGGCATCGTATTCTAACGCTGCCCACCAGTTCGATTTCGTTTCGTTTCCCCATCGCTATCTTAAAACACTACGCAATAGACAAATGACAGCATGCGTCTCAGGTCGCTTGGGCCCCACCAGCTCGGTGCACGTCGGCATTTCGCACTGCAACGATTTGTGCAACGCTTCACTTTTCATAGGTGCCAACTACAGCGGAGTCTGTCAAATTCTTTAGTTACTTCGGATTATAGTTTTCCCAGTCGGTATGTTTTTCTAGCGTTTTTTTTCCAAAACTTATGAACAGGGTTCCACTGTAATGCTTTTTTTAGTATGGATAAAATTTAGTTACGCTTAAGTGCTTGGCCCTGTAGTGTTCTCCAGCTTTGTGTCATGTCTTTTTGTATTGTTAAAGATACTCTGTCTAGTCTCTGCCTTTAGAGCCTCTATTTACCACTTGTGAAAAATTTGAAATAAACTGGTTTGCACAGGATGAATTGAAAACTAAGAGTGTTTCTTCATATGCTCAAAGATTACTTGTATGGTTTTGAACATACGTAATTGTTGTTTGTTAAGTGATATTACCATGGGAAGATAGGCCACCGAAGCATTGGCTATTCCAAATATAAAAAATAAACTGCAGTGAGTAAGGAATGTAGTAAAAAAATAAAACAATCCAAAGTAAATAAAGGGGAAAGAAGCAGCAAGAAAAACATAGCAGAGGCACACAGCACCACTTGGCTCAGGAACAGCTGACGAACTATTTCGTTAAACTCTTGCCTTTGCTTCAAGTTGTTGACAAATTCGACTTCGCCCTGCCATCTACTAGCCGCCTGGTTAGCTCAGATGGTAGAGCGGCTGCCCCGGAAAGGTGGTGGTCCCGGGTTTGAGTCCCGGACCAGGACGAATTTTTCTTCAACTGCGAGGCTTTTCTTTCGAGGAACCCATATAGGTTTCCTTTGTAGCGATTGCTACGAATGGGTGGATGTCTCATTTTCCCTTCATTAATTACCTTTCTTCACCTTGTGGGTTTCCGCAGAACTATTTAGTCTAAGGTCTCCTTCCTGCTCCTTTTAAGCTGGATGGGAAAGGAGGGCACTCACCACTCTCCTTGCTCCTGTTCGGCCTTGGCTTCCCGCACATCTTTCCTCACGGTAGCTAGTGATGCATCAACCTTCCCCTTTGGACTAAAAAGCAGCCCATGGGATTGAGAAATTTCGTTAAAAATAACTGTTGCATAGTTCTTGGAGTTTGAGTTTGTGAGAGTTTCTTCTCTGTTCACACACAGGACTTTATCGGGAGCAACAGAGCGGTTCAGATTATCCATCCATTCGAATTAAAAGACTTCGAATGATTGGGGTTTCACTAAATAGCCAATGCCACAACACTTTAGGTCGTGGCAAGTAACCCCGCAGATAATTCGAATAATAGTGTGGGGTCTTTATTTTATGCTATGTGTGAAGCAGTACAACTGCCAGATTCATGTTTCCCCCAGTTGAACTACTCAGACAATGGCACACAAACTGCATGCAGTCATTTCTAGCTTACTGCCTGTGCATGGAGCTACTCTCTTCGCTATATGCATAACTTCGCCTATTAACGAGCTGTCCACATTTGGGCCAATAGCAGACATTCGACACGGCAACTGTGATATCACAAGCATAAGAATCAGATACCTAAAAAAAATTAAATTCAGGGGTTTTACCAACCAAACCCACGATCTGGTTATTAGGCACGCCATAGTGGGGGGGGTGTCATGAAAGTTCCATGCTCGAGTCCACTCATCTGGAGAACGATGTACATCCCTGTTCATACCCGAGGCAACCATGTAACACTTTCCGTACATTGCCTGCAATTCCCGAGATAATTCACTAACATGAAACATCTGTAGAAAATCTGTGCCATCTGCACAAAGGTTGGACTAAAATTTTATGGTTAGATTTGTTCTTAAACAACAGAATGGTGTGACAAGACTTATCTGTCAGTGTTGCTCGTGTCTCCTGTTTTCTGACATGGCAGACCAGTGCAAAGAGCTCGTGGATTTCTTTTACATGCCCATGCGTTCAAAGTACTTCAATAGTGATTACGAGATATGTTTCCTAGAGTGACAATGACAGCGATGAAGAGGACATGTTGCTTGCGAAACCCTAATTGTTCTAATTACTATAAGTCTAAACTTTTGTTTGAATTTCCAGGCTAAAGAAACCTTGGAATATTTCAGCAACACATCATCCATAAAAAGGATTTAAATTTGAGCCTGCCAACTGCTAATGTGTTACTTTGATAGAACTTGGATTTCTTGCACTTTGGAAAACACTTCCGGCACACAGCGAGTGGAAACAGCATAAGCCGTGCATCTGCACACCTTTTACTGTGCGAGTAGCCGTGGCCCAAGCAGATGAGGATCATAATTACTTGGTAAATGCTAATGCAGCTCCCAATAGAGTTTCTCACAATATTACCTAGAGGGAAAACTGGGACTGCAATCCTGTTGTATGCATGAGAATGATGAAATGTGAGTACGACACATTGAAGCCACGCCTGGCTAGCATTCTTCCGTCTGTCACAATAGTTCACTTTCTGCTAAAACTGCATGAAAAGAGCTGTTTTTTCGTTAATACAATCACACAAGAGCATTTCTTATCCAACTGTGATAAGTTGTGCTTGGACGTATAACTATACGAAATGTAATATGTTCTAGCGGGCCACTACAGTTGGAGAGCATACGTCGAGGTGTGCGCTCACTGTGTGACAGCTTGTAGTCTGTTTTTGTTTTTTCCTCACTTGCTTATGCACTTGTAGGTGAGTAAACATTATTGAAAGCTGTAACACGAGTAAATGAAAACCTTTTATGAATATTTTGTTCTAATAAATCTTTATCTGTGCGGCCATGACTGTGTTTTAGGTACGGTGTAAGAATATTATGAGAGGTGTGCGAACGGCGGCGCCTCGCCATGCTGAGGGCGCGTTGACAACTTGCGTGCGCTTCTGCCATCCACCGAGTGATGGCGCTTTATGTTTGGGGGCCACCAGCTCGTTCTAAAGGGTGAAGCCTCTGCGGCATCACATCATCGTCTGCGTTCGTCACACGCAGTTGCGAGCACTTCTATGCTCTGCGCTGGTATAAGTGTGCTGCTTTTGCACGGTTTCTTGCAGTGTGAATTGTTTTGTGAACCTGTTCACCCATTTATTTCTCACCGTGACGATAGAAACAAGCATGAACAAGACCAAACCAACCAAACAAGCATAAGCGGTGCGAGCAGACGATAGTACGAAACAAGCAGTTGGGCGGGTCCACGTAACACCAGTTTCCCCAACGCACGTCACTGAAGGGGCCACTCTCATTGGTCTCCACCTATCGTGGCCCGCGTCTTCCATCTCACGCTCTACGTTCGCTCTTTCATCTTTCGCTGTGTTCGTTCGCGTGTGGCCCCCACACGATACGCGCCATCTTGCAGAAACTGCCTCAAGTGCACGCAAAACCGGTATGCTGGAATGGGCGCCGTTCATGCACCTCTCATAACATTCTTACACCACCGTGGTTTTAGGCCAAGTCATGTTCGAAACCAAGCCTCACACACCCACGTCTTGGCAGTGCCATAATGGCACACTGCCCATTAGGAAATCCACATAGACAGTGGCGCCAGATTTCCATCTAGATAATATTGCAAAAAACCCTAGAGGGCTCCCTAAGCTGCAGCATTTTCCAAGTCCCCGACACAAGCAACATGTGCCTATTCAGTTCACCACTGTGCTCTGCACAGATGAAACACAGTCCAATCAGTTAAAGTTAAGCTGACACGTTATGCTCCTTTTTCTTTTTGTACTGTTACACGATTGAAGTGCTATGAGAGAAGTGCACAAAGGGAGGTAGGCCCACTGACTTGGGTGCAACGTGCGAGTTTGGTGCCAGCAGGACCAGGGAGTCGATCTTGGGGCCATCGCCGTCCTCCAGAAGCAGCCGGAGGCTCGGGTAGATGGATGCACTGTGGGAAACTAGTGTGTCGATCCTGCAGCAAGGAAATTCAGGAACATGTGTCGCTGAAAAGCGATAAGGCTGCTGAATCAAGCGACCAACAATAATTCCACTGCGCATTAAACATGACATTTTTGATTTCTCACTTTTTTGCATTAGATGAAGATCCTCGACCTTAAGATCACTGAAAAGACACTGGGAAGCCTCAAAGCACCCTAAATAATTTACCCAAAAGAAGCTTCAGTACTGTATCACAGGAGGTGTGTGTCCTGACGAATGAGGTGGCCACGTGGCAGCAGGAGATGACGCGGTTTTGTCAATCACTTCAACTCATTCGTTATGCTGCTACTCACTGCGCAGCCTGATGTAGCCGCACGATAGATGACCGAGCAAGCTGCAACATTTCTCCTCCACAGCAAACAAAAGCCAACCCAGCTCCCATTCGAGGTTAGTACTTTATTTACTTAACACTGCTGTGCAGAGCAACCAAGGGAGCGGACTTGAGCGAGAAAACAACACAGAATGCCTAGGCGCACGTGTTGTGTGTTTTCTCGCTCAAGTCCTGTCTCTTTGTCGCTCTGCGCAACAATGTGAATTGTTGTGTAATATTGTGAGAAACTCTATCAAGAGCTGCATTAGCATTTACCAAGTAATTATGATCCTCATCTGCTTGGGCCACGGCTACTCGCACAATAAAAGGTGTGCAGATGCACGGCTTATGCTGTTTCCATTCGCAGTGTGCTGGAAGTGTTTTCCAAAGTGGAAGAAATCCAATTTCTATCAAAGTAACACTTTAGCAGTTGGGATGATGTGTTGCTGAAATATTCCAAAGTTTCTTAACCCTGAAAATTCAAACAAAAGTTTAGACTTATAGTAATTACGACAATTAGGGTTTCGCAAGCAACATGTCCTCTTCATCGCTGTCACTGTCACTTGAGGAAGCATATCTTGTAATCACTATTGGAGTACTCTGAACGCATGGGTATGTCGAACCAACTAGCCCACTGCGCAATTTTCCTGAAGTACTTTATTTATTCATTTGTTTGTTTCTTTATCAATAGTGTCAGCCTTTCTCAGGCTTTTATAGTTGTGGGTCACAGGACGAGTATTGGAGTAATAATTATAACAGCAAACAAAAAAAGAACATGTTATCAACTGCGTAAGAAAGAGCAATTAAGCAGCAAACCTTATATGTACAGCAATGATGACATAACGCTAACGATTAAGCAGTGAACCTTACATATACAGCAATGATGACAAAACACCAAACATAATATACAATGTCATTCAATTGAAAAAATTTCCAGGGGCTGTCTATTCCATGTCGCCATAGATGCTGGAAAAAAACAAACCTCAATGAGCTAAAGGTCATGCGGCCTGACCAAGGCTCCTGTTGACATTTGACATGCAGGTGTGTTTCCATTTCATATAGGCCACTTCATACACTTTCTGCAGACATTTCGAGACATACTTTTAACATGCACATTGCCCACAGAGATCAAACTGCAGATGCATCTTAAATGACACACAAGACAATACCCATGCTTGAAACTCGCAACAAGAGCTTATTTTCCATCACAATTACAGCTCCAGAAGAGGAGAATTGCTTACTCGTAGGAGATGTTCTGATTTGGTTTTATGTGCTTTTTGTAGGTGTTTACATATGACTGAGAATGAGGTGTTGTCATACATTCCTTTTTAGCAAAGTTTACAGAACTGTGATAAAGCATAAAGAGTGACAGTTTCACCTATAAGACAAAGCATTTATCCAGTCACAATGGCTATTCGCATGTTCTATACCCATTTTCCATGTCCGTGTCTGCTAATGCAAATACCATTTTGCAAATCATTGATAGTGATGGCAAAATATTGTACAATTACACAAAGTATGGTTCCTAGTTTTAGAGGCCACACAAATTTCAGTAAACATTTGTTTGCAAACTAAGCAAGCATAGCATCATGCGTGCACAGACAAATATAAACAGATCTCACTGACCTCACTGCCAAACGATCTCACTGCCAAACGATCTCATGAGCCCTCACTCAATGTTGAAGGCCACCGCAGCAGATGGCCTTCAACACATTGAGCGCATAGATGCGTCCTATGCTTGGCTGTAGGCCACTGCAGGCTTGATCACATAACCTTTAACAATGGGCACACAGGAAACAGGGTACGTCAAGCTGCAATCCTACTGGGCTCACCTTCGCACCCACAGCCCATCACGTGATGCATGCATCACCAGCATGCAGTGCACGGGCCACTCATTCTTTTCGCATTTGGACTTTGTGCGGAACAGGATGGAGCAACAAAAGCAGTGGCCTAGTATTGTCCGTGTCATTGTGCGATCATGTTAGACAACCCAGCCAAGCTTCGACCCTTACATTCCCTGAATTTACAAAAGCCATCATTACAATTGCAGCTTTAGCCCTTTTCTCCTCAGCCACCACTGCAGTGACACCTAGGGGAGAGCAGTGTGACTCGCAATCACAGCCATGGGCTTCCGAGACCCTTGCTGTGGAGCTACACACCGCACCCTATATTTTCGAGGCAACATTACAAGTATAAGCAGCGCCAAACTATGCAGTGCTTCAAGAGCTGTGGTATTATATTCGTAGTGCCCCATTTGCCAGAGCCCGAGTTAAGTCCTGGACACGCCAAGATTCCTTTATTCAGTATGTGGTTGACATCTCCACCTCACTTGTATTTCTATAAAGACTAAGTTGTGGTATTTACATACATACACACATAAGCAAAACACAAAAATTCACAATAAGAACATACATGAAAATGTACACACAGGGCATAAATAAAGGCAAGGTCACAATTCTTTATGGTAGGCAATGAATATTTATGTAAATTACAAACGCCCACTGCCAGATATTTTCTGCGTTATAATGGGGCAGGCTATTCCAGTCTGTAGCATTAAAAAAGAAGAGGCTCGAAAAGAGACCCAATATGAGGTTGGGCGAAGGATTAGTAGTGTTTGTCTTGTGCAATACATACGAGCCTGCAGGCGGGGGAAACATATACAAAGCACAAGTTGACCAAGTTAAAATTGAACACAATTAAGCTGCTGATACGGCAGCAAGATGCCATACATAGGTTGGACTGCTTCAAAAGATGAAATGCTAATGTTGTACGAGTATGAGGATGAATAAATTTGATTGTACAGTTGTGGTCGGTTTCAAGCATTTAATTTTTATTCCATTATGTTTTATATGCATACTCCAAATGGATCCATATTCAAGTTAGGGTTGTATGAATGTATTGTAGGTAAGCTGCTTAACATGATGTGGAGCTTGTTGTAGACAATGTTTCAAAACGCCTATAAGTGTAGCCGCACTCTTGTGTTCCAAAAAATCCAGGTAATGTGCATTAACAGGACCTCTGCTGTAAAGAATGAAAGAGGAGAGCCTCTGTGAAGTGGTCTCAAAATTTGTTTAAAGTGGTACATATACTGAGGTGATAGTTGCACCTCATGAATTTACTGAATGCGAAGCTCACTGCAACATGAAGAAACATTTCAGAATAGACGTCACAATAAAGGGTCTAGCAATCTCCCACAGAATGTGAAAACCATTAGACATCTCCCTTGTCCAGCTCAAGTTTACATTTCTGGAAGGAAAAAATTGTCATCCACACAACTGTAGCACAAAGATACAGAAGAGAACCATATGGTTTTCTCAGAAACAAAGTTTTGGAGAAAAATATTCATCCTGATCCTGGATTTGAACCAGGGACCAATGCTTTACCAAGGCAGCCACTCTGCTATCCAAGCTTACCAGGAGACCAGCAGGTCGCAGAACCAGGGCAAATTAATCAACAATTTGAAGCACTGGGACACTGAATATGGCAAATCAGTTCTGTGCCCCAGTGTTTGTGTCCCAATGTTTTGGGTTGCCAATTAATTCACTCTGGCTCTGCAATCTGCTAGTCTCCTGTCAAGCTCAGATGGCAGAGCGACCGCCTTGATAAATAAAGCACTCATCCCAGGTTCCAATCCCAGACCAGGAGAAATTTTTCTTCAACTGCAAAGCTTTCTAAGAAGCCTGTATTGGTTTCACTTGTAATTTCATGCTGCATTAGGGTGGATGAAAATCTTTTCCTTTCCTGAACTTTCCTCCACCTTGTGGCCTTCTCCAGAACTGATTTACTGCATTCGCATTTCTGGCTTTGACAAAAATCATCCTGTGCCCACCTTAGCACCGTCAAGAAGCTAGGCACTGGGAAGCCCGAGAAACGCCATACACATAGTGACTAGCACCTTTAGCGATAAGCAGTTTGTCGTTTTAATCAATTCCTTTTCGGAAAGAAAGCGACAAACAGTATCAATTATGAACATCTGCATGCTTAATTTGATCACCAGAGGAGATGAAGAATGGGAAAGGTGGCACCGATACAAGGTATCCTGAAAATGCCCTAACTGAGCGCCCAACACTTGCCGCCTTGCACGAGACGTACCTGCGAACCCCGAGTTTCTTGAAGAAGTCCCTGAGCAAAGCCGTCCGCTCTTCAACCGTGTGCCAGTAGAACTTGTTGCGCAGGCTGAAGGCCATGTCTACGCAGGACAACACAACCAGTGGTATGGGCGTGAGCAGAGCAGTTTGCCTCGTTACATAAAGCTAACACTATACATAAGGCGTTTAACATTGATGGAGACATCTACCATAACGGTGCAATAAAACAGGCTGTAAAAAACATGGTCAGGCGTATACTGTACTGAGCTTTATCAAAGGAAACGCCTGGAAGAAGTAGGTCTTGTTCCACATAAATGATGACACGCTGTGGCTTGAGCTGGAAACATGGTGCCAGACCAGCGCGGCTATTGCTGGGACCTCTTCTTTCTTGGCCGCTGCCAGAAATGACATGCTACACTGTGCAACAAGACTGGCTTGCAAAAGTTGAGCTACAAACTACAAGGCGATTCAAACACTGATGCCATCAAGTTGGCCAGCTTTCTTCTAACCGAATACCAACTGTGAAGGCAAAGATGAAGCTGGGAAGGAGCCCAAGACACCGTGCAATATGCCTTCATGTGTTATGCATCAAGATGGCACTCCTGTGAGTTCCATGGAATGAAACGTGTGAGCCCGTGGCAGGTAGCTTTGTCCAGTGTTTAAAACAAATTATATATAATGTGTCTCTATATCAGTTCACACTTTGTCTTTCTGCCTAGAATTTAAGAAAATTATTTACCCTGAAACACTGTACATGCCAGTATTCAAGGAAAGGCATGAGCAAGAGGTAGCATGGACGTGTGGCTCATAAGCTCGCACATGACCTACTACAAGCAATATATGCATGAGCATGCGGATTTCATTTGAAGCAATTTTCACTAACTAAACTGATATAAACAAGCACTTGCACAAAGTGGGTGTCAGCATGCAAGGGAACTGCCCACTCTACCCATATCTTTACAATTTTTGCCACACAATTCATTATCAACACTGGACAAGGCTACCTGCTATGTGCTCACATGTTTCATTTCATAGAACTCACAAGAGTGCCATCCTGATGCATAACACATAAAGGCATATTGCGTGGTGTGTTATGTTCCTTCTCAGCTTCATCTTTGCCTTCACAGTTAGTATTCAGTTAGAAGAAAGCTGGCCAACTTGATGGCATCAGTGTTGGAATCGCCTCGTAGTTCATACCTCAACTTTTACAAGCCAGTCTTGTTGCACTTTTTCCTCTGTGCAAGTATGTATGTTGTGCATTCCCAACTCTTTCTGTACACAAGAAAAAAACACATGACGCAAAATATGTGAGACACAAATGAATGCATTTTTCCAGAAATCAGGAGAAGAACACCAATTAGCTCAATATCACATCGTTTAATAATAATAATAATAATAATAATAATAGCAACAATAATGTTTGACAGTAGACTTAAATGGGTACAGTCTACCAGACAATGTATGGTTAATGCAGATGCTTGTAAAGAAAATCAAGGTGACTTCATGCTGCCTGACATAGATGTCGTCACTCCATGCTGCACACAGCAGCAAACAGCACATTCAATATTTGTCTTAAGAAATAGACATGATACATAAATGTGTATGTACGTACACACACACATACACACACGCGCGTGCATACATACATACATACATACATACATACATACATACATACATACATACATACATACATACATACATACATACATACATACATACATACATACATACATACATACATACATACATACATACATACATACATACATACATACATACATACATACATACATACATACATACATACATACATACATACATACATACATACATACATACATACATACATACATACATACATACATACATACATACATACATACATGCATGCATGCATGCATGCATGCATGCATGCATGCATGCATGCATACATACGGATGCATAACATGTCAGAGGCAGCACTGCTTTGTGTACATGGCACCTGCCCCCACGCAGTGCTGAGGAACATGTGTGTTCAAGCACATTGCCTTGTGATCAATCCTTGCACTCGGTGTGTGCTTGTGCAGTAAGTTACCTTAAAACTGCCTGAAATGTATGAAGTTACCTGTATTACATTTTTCACAGTCTGTGTGAAAACATGCATGTTCTTTTATTTAGTTTTTTTTTTTTTTCATTGTGTAACCTCTATGCATGCAGCAAGCCTTTTTTTTTTCTCTCCTTCACCTGTTAACACAGGCCTTAGACAGTGCACTTCGGTGAATCTGACATTAGCTGCTCCAGATCAGAGATTACATGCCAACAATTACTGAAGTAACTATCAAACCTAAGATAACACATTTTCAGGTCATTGCTTATGGTGGCAAGCGTGCTTGTTTTTCAGGGCAGATTCAAGGTTGTTTACATTTATAATGAAGCCATTCAGGGGAATTACACAACGGTCTTCATGCAGCGACGACGAAGGCCGCTCAGCATGGTTGGTATCGAATGTCCACAAAAGGACAGCCAGTAATGTAGCCTCCATTGGAGCCGCGAAGCAGCTGCATGAGCAGGGCATCAGTGAGAGCACCAGCCCATCGGAATATGTTGCCAGACATGTCCTTATAGCCAGTGCAGCATACAGGAACATGCATTGAATATAACAAAGAGTATACAAGTACAAAGCTCAAATATAATGAAGCTTAAGGCTTAGGTAAAGCAAATTAAGGAATTGCACTGGACATAGTGGAGCATTTGCAAAGTCTTGGGTAGAGTTATGGCTGTGGCAAAACAGACTACCCTCCTCTCCAGGCCTGAGGAGTTCCAGAGGGTGTGAGAGCTACGTCATGCCGGTTCATTGTGTGATGTACGAGTAGCTCGTATTGGCATACATCTGCAAATCTCTCTCTCTTTTTTTTTTTTAATCAAGTGCAATAAACATCTCTGATATCTGAGTCTTTACAAAACAAGGTGCAACCCTTACATGAGAATATACGGTTACATTCAGCCTCGGAGAACAAACAGTACAATCAAGCAGCGAAGTGATTTAGGCACCATATACCACTTAGAAGAGCTCCAAGGATTACTGCATGACTTTATCCGCTCTTCGCTTGAATTTTTGCTACACTACAAGCTTTATAATTCTAGGCGCACAAAGAGTAATACACAAAGATAAAGAGTTCTACAGAGGCTTTTACTGCTGTAGTGGTCATAGCACTGTTCGGTGCAGCTGAAAATGACAATATCAGGCATTTTCTCACATGCATGTTTTTCTTTTGCCTCTTGAATACTGTGCAAACACATATTTTCTTTTTAAACATCACAGTCATGATCAATAAGCTGCACAAAAATGAAGCAAATAATTTCTAATAGAAATGACTGCTTTTAATAAAGTCTAAACTTTGCTTCCAGCTTTTTGCCGAGTTGCCCATTGGCAATGCAGCCCCAAAAAGAAGCTGTTGCTATGCTAGAAGGCAGCAAAACCCAACAAGCACAGAAAAAGAAATTGGCGGTGCCTTTACAAACACGAAACAAATGAGCACTTCGCAGACAATGCCATTACCCTGCCTTCTGTTAGCAGCCTGTCTGTCACAGCTGAGAGTCAGTCACTGCTGCAGAAAAGCAGTGGATTTATCACCAGTCCACCTGGAGCACTTATTTTCTAACGAATCCATGCAGGTCTCCTCAAAGCTACTTATTTGCTACTACTATGTGGATGCCAGTATTCTCAGCATCTCCACCAAATGTCAGGTGATCTAACGATGCCACGAAGCTCATTAACAAAACCCAGCCAGCTCAGGCTGAAACACAAGCTCAGCTACAAACCAGAAGTGCATCTTTTTCTTCATTACATTGTTAATGAATCTCCCTCCACTTTCTGAAGCTGAACTAAAGCAAGCAAACAGTAGCAGGTATGGTTTAGTGAGCACCTGCTTGCCACCTGCAAAGCACGTCTCAAGCTGACCTACTTACAAAGTGCGAGTAAGAGCTGACAAATTCATTTGGCAGTGCATCGGCAACAACTGCAACTAACAAGCCCTACTTGCATTGTCTTTTATCTTGCCTAATGATGGTTACCATTAGAATGTTGAACTGGGGAAAAAAGAAGCATCTGTACACATTACATGGTCAGAATATTTTAGCACACCTTATGATGACATGCTCATGTTGGGCTCATGTAAGTTTCGTTGTGGAAAGAGTAGTAGGTATACCAAAAAAATTGAGGGAGACCTGTACAAGTCTTAACAGGTGGAGGTCACAGACAACAAACTGGTGTCAAAGTTCGCTGTAGGCTGCACTGAGACAATGGCGGATGACAACACAATGACAACGTCAACTATGACACAGTGATGACATCAACATGAGAATGAAGACTAACAGTGCAACGAATTTGGCAAATTGGAGACCACAAAACTCGTAGCAAGATGGTGCAGCTGCATATAGAGGAGAACATCAGAGAAGAAAGAAAGTTTTGCCCTTGACTAAGAAAGAAAGCAGCCCTGGGAGGGTGTGAGGAACAACAGGGCAAGTAAAGCATCAAACACAGCGCTAACAACTGTTTGCTGTAAAATGGCAGTCAACAACCAAAGTTGGCACTTCGACTCCTGAAGCAGCTTCCTGTATTAGCACAAATGCTGGCCACAATCGGCCATGATCATTTGGTCAACTGCTAATATGCAAAAAAAAAGAAAAATTATGCTGCATACAGAAATAAATGAGAATGTGAAAGGGCAGCTTCCCTGGTCTTTTGCTACTGGAAAAAGCATACAAATGAAAAGAACTCAAAATCTATCATCAATGATGAAATGATTATCTACATCATTAATGATGATATCACTCTCACTGCGGACATAAGTATAGATAAACACAGAAAAGCAAGCACAGCTTTCAATCTTGGTCTTCACCACTTGTGCACTGAACAAATGCTTAAAGAGCTTCATAAAAGCTATCCACTAGTTTAGCCTAATCTAATTTATCATTTTCCTTTAGCGCACAGCAAGCTCACTACCTTTTGTCAAGATATGACCAAGGAAACCTGCGAAAAAAATTCATCTTGTCATTGCCACCAAAGTGAAACAAAGACACAAATGCCACTAAAATTATTTGTGAGAGCTCTTTAATTGACAACATCTTGTCCTGAAAATGGCCAGAAATCATAAGAGAAACTGACCTGGAAAATTTGGAGCCAGGACATCCACACCACGTCCCATCAGTCGGGGAGTCAGGTTCTCGGAGAAGTCGCGGTAGCTTCCTGGGGCACCGTGCAGCAGAACTGCCAGGGGCCGCCCCGTCTGCAAGGCCATGGCTGACATGACAAGGAGTGCTAATACAGCAGGCTCATTAACTACACTCCGGTTAACTCAATATTTCGGTTCATTCGATTCTGACTGCAGTTCCTGGCTGGCGCCCATGGCTATAAGACCAAACTTTCATTATTTCAATGCTAATATTAGCCCTCACCTGATAAATCAAGCATCACGAGTCAGCACGCACATGGCCGACCCCTATTGTAAACCCAATAGCGACCCTTCTGGTGGCAGCACCTGTCTCGGCAGAGCGTCAAAAATGCCTGTTTTAATGCGACAGTGTTAAGGGCCCCATGTTGCAGAAAATATGGTGTCGGCGTCCGGCGCCGGCAGCAGGCATCCTGTGAGCGAAAATTACCATATATATTCTATATGGCACTGAAGTTCTATCACTACAATTGCTCATACCTTGATTCTTTACAAAGTTATTCCTCAGAATTTTGAAAACGGCAGCCCACAAACAAATGTCATAAAACAAAACACCGACAGTGCATGCCTTTTATGTTAAATCTTCTCAGACTGAAATATTAAAAGTACAAAACAATAATAGAAGACCAGCCCCCACAAGAGGTCCTGTTTCTATCGGAAAGCTCACCTTCGTGCATATAGCGTTCGTCGCCAGTGCTTCGCGGTAACCATTGTGGTTACATAAGCTGCAGTTGCTGGGAAACGTGAGGAGCAGTCAGGGATCTTTTAATGCTATCACGTTCCGCTATTAAAGGCAAAGCTTAAGTGTCCTCCAAAATTTTCGGCATGTTTTAGGAAGATTTTCAAGCAATAACCATAACTCAAAATGTCTGATTACAGTATCTTTTCTATTCTAACGCACCTTTTCTTCTTCGTGAAAATTCGGGCACAAATTGACTATGCAATCGGATAGAAAATTAAAATTGCCTTCACGACGTTTGTATGTTCTACCGCATAACACAAATGCACTGAGGCGAAGCTGGCTTTTAAATTAAATGTGGTGAAGCTTACCTTAAGAAACCAGCTGCAACTATAGACTAGAAGTTAACCGAGGAGCCCGATTTTTATTAGTCATATCATTAAAAGCCAATAAACAATAACACCAATGACAACATAGGGGAAATTACTTGTGCTTAATAAATGAAATAAAGAAACGATAAATTAATGGAAATGAAAGTGGATGAAAAAACAACTTGCCGCAGGTGGTGAACGATCCCACAACCTTCGCATCTCGTTTATTACATAACGAGGGTCTCAAATCCAGCTGCAACTATGCAACACATGTTAGACCCTTGCACATTTTCTTTGCGAAAACATAATCAGGTGTGCATTACATTTCTACTTTGTTTGGAGCTCCAATGTAATGTCAATGTTAGTTTAGTACTTCGTACGCACAACAAGGACGTGCACATTTGATTCGGAGGCGTCCTAGAATCAGCCTATATACGGCCAAATGAATCAGTGGTGTGTTCTAGAATTTTTTTCTGCATTTCATTTAATTTGTCTCACCAGATAATTCGATCAATTTAGTCTGTCCCGTCAGGGTCGAATTATTTGAGTTCGACTGTACTTTCTTTTTGTTACAGAAATAATGAAGGAGACAAGAGGGAGGGGTGACGGAGATACGGGGAGGTTAGCCAGTGTAAAGATTGGTTGCAGTAGCTGCTCCGCTGTGTGATGTGACTACAGTAAAACACTGCTGTAACAAAGCTGAAGTGGAAGCCGATGTACCTTCGTGACAACTGTAGAATGCACCCATCACAGGGAAGGGGGGTGTGGTGGGTGGCGTAATGGTCATGGCGAGTTAACTATGGTTAAGCCAAAGTCAATGTGAGAGCCCATGGCACACTGCCAAAGGACCGTGCAAGATTCTCTTCAGCCATGGCTTCATCAGCAAGATGCCTGTTTTCTCAAATGCAGCTGTCAACACTAATGCATCATCACCATTAGTGTGCGCACAGAAATAGCACTGCAACAAAGCGAGGTCATAGAATTTCGTGAACATACTGGCAAAATGCTGCAAGCCTCTGATTTCATACAATGCTTGCTGTTCTACGTGAGTGACTGCTTCTAAAGAACAATAAAAATGAACCTTTGTTTACTTTGACATCCAGTAACCAGCACTGCACAAGATCAGGGATTTGCAGTCTCCTCCGGCAAGTCACACAATCGCTGAGAACACGGGAGTAGATGAGGTCGTATTGTGCAGCAATTCAGTTAAATTTTTATTCTTCTCATTTGTCACATTGAGTAACCTATCCCAGTGATACAGCAGCACTGCTTCATCTGAGCCAATGGCGAAGAACAAGAATGGAAAACAAAATGGATCATTATAAAATATGATCTGCAACAAACAGCTTGACTGTGTAGGAGCAGTAGTTCATTGTGGCTGCAGTTAGACAGTGTAGAATGTATCAACGCATCCTTTGTTGCACATGCCAGAAGCTCTCTGCTGTTTGTGTTCAGATTTCAGCATAATGGTCAAAAAATCTTCATTATGTATAAAATACAAAAGGTTTGTTACATCCATTTATAGGAAATTATACGGCACAAAGACTACTGCAACTACAAGTGCATGAAAATGCGATACAAGTTTTTCTGCTGTCCTGAGAGAATTGAAGTTTAAATTTGCACTTTAAGGTTGCAATGTGGGAGTCAGCGAGCTGGCAGAGTGACGTAGTGAGGCAACAGCGGTAGGGTACAGGCATCCGTCCAAAATAATTCAAGTTCTACCAGCCTGCATGACCGCTTATGATCTACAAAGCAATCCCCACACTTGATGATAAGACTAAAGAAAAAATATATGCTGATCCCACGCACTGTGGAAATCGCTGTAAGTGAAGCTTTCCATGCTGTTTGCTTTGGTTGATGATAACAAGCAGTGATGTTGATGCCAAATGTTTATATTCTTCAATGTCTACTCCAACATGAGAGTGGTGAGTTGATGTTAAACAATATCTTGTGTGCACCGTGTTTGCTTGAGGAGTTGTTGTTCACCATATTTCATAACCTCTGAGAGGGTTGAGCATTGTCATTGCTTCGCATGACACATCACATCATGGCAGAAGTATCAGACTTTCATTGAATTATAGTGCCAAAACCAGAATCGGACTATGGGCACGCAGTAGTGGCAGACTCTGGATTAATTTTGACATTGTGGTGTTCTTTAATGTGTCTCTAAATCTAAGTGCTCAAGCATTCTTTATTTCACCCCCGTCGAAATGCAGCTGCCATGGTCGGGATCAAACCTGCAACCTCAAGCAATGCCACAGCCGAAAAGCTGCCACAGCAGGCATAGAAGAGTTGATTTGACGAGCGACCGCTCCTGTAGTTCCGCCTAGACCCTGCAGGGCACTTTCATTAATCTAGCCTCGCTTCTGCACACCCTGCATAAGTTGCCTGCTTGACATACTTACATGGCATTTATTTTTCAGAGATAGCAGAAACGTACCGTACCGAACCTTTAACTTGAATTTCTCCAGTTTCCCCGCAACTGCTGTCGTGTCTATAGTAGCAGCACTTCCCTGCCTTATGACGTCACCTTTTCCTCCCTTCCCCTCCACCCCCTCCCTTCCTTGGGAATTGCAAGAGTGCCAAGGCTGCTTGCGACTGTGTCAATTCTGCCCATTCTATGCCCCCCCTCTCCCATTCTGTCTAGCTTTCCTCTGGGCTGGCATGTTAGTAGAAAGCTAAGTGCTGCAGTTTCTGGAAAGCTTCTGCGGGGGGTCACAGGTAATTACAACTATGAAGAGATGTGGCGGTGCCCAGGGAGCTACAGAGGACATTGTGCACATGCAACGCGATGGAAATGTCTAAATGAGTTTCTCGCGTCTCCTTTCCTCTCTACCTAGCTTCTTCCATGTATACACGCTCTGAACCACCCATGACACGGGGTGCAAGACAGCCACAGCAGCAGCAGCCGCAGTGAGAAAATCGAATGAAGATGCAAAGAAGGCTTCACTTTAACAAACACAAATGCATGCACTCACTAACAAGCGAAAGATTGTTTTGTCATCATGATGAAGAAAACAGGAGCAAACAGCATGAACAGAAAGAAAAAAACAAGAAGTTAACTACTATACTGAGCAGGGCAACCGAAGGAGCACTGATGCATGACTTGCCTTGCTAGTGAGTAGCGCAACACGTGTGCATGTATCCGCATGTCACCTTCAGGATTCCACACCCATCAAAGGGGGGTTTGCAACTGCCAGGTTTACTCCGTAATGATGGTCGTTACCTTAAAAAGCACTTGAAGGAATTGATGCTCAAGCAAGATCTACTATGTGATCCACCGCAACGGCACTTCGTCGGTCAGGAAACTTTAATTGCCAAAGAAGTCAGTTCCTCACACTGTTAACCACTTCATGGCCTTGTTTCCTCTTCTTTTTGTGGGTTTTGTTCACTCCATATTTACTGCACTGATTCAATACACCAATGCCCTTCACTTTCTACTGCTTGTGTTTGATCGCCTTTGCCTTTACTACTGTCCCCATGCATTGTTTTTCCTTTCTGTAGTTGTTTATGCACAGCTTGACCTCCACTGTGCTGAGGATAACTTAGTGCACTGCCCCATTTCTATACCCTTCCCCTATTTCCCCAATGTAGGGTAGAAAACAGATAGCATGGGGTAGCAAAATAGCGTAACAGCACAAGTATTATTGGTTTAATTGCTACCCTAACGTGTGTGTTGACCTCCACATCCTTCCTCTCTCATCTTTCTCTGGCATGAGCGGGTGAGAGGTTGGCATTAACCCCTTAAATATTGATAAATCTGTCAAAAGTGCAGTTTTCTTTTTTCCCCCGTTTTCTTTTTGTACTTTTTTACAGCAAACCTGTTTATGGCTAGGTTGTGGCAGATCTCGTCTCTACGGACATAGACCAACAATTTTTCCTACGTGGGCCAATCCTGAAGATAGTGAAATTCAGGACCGACCCACGGCGTAGGTGAAGCAGGCATTAAGCACTCCTCATATGTGGGCTGATCCCAAAGATGGTGCAATACCAGGCCGACCCGCGGTGGAGGTGAATTAGGCTTTAAGCACTCCCCATGCGTGGGCCGATCCCGAAGATAATGCAATACCGGGCCGGCTTGCGGCAGAGGTGCAGTTCGCCATTAAGGGGCCCACGTTCACAGCAATGCTGGTCATCCTTTTTCCCGAAGTGGAAGGGCACAGATGTTTTTTTTTATGATACCAGGAATGCCTACACTGCTTTTCCTGCTCTTGGTGAAAAAAAAAAGAAAAGCAAGAGAAATTGTGTATTAATTATTTATACGTCAAAATTATAAGGTAGTGCGAACTTTGTGACAACGAGTTGACTTTTTATCAACAGTTAAGGGGTTAATGTTCCCAGGCTACATCTAGTCTATCAGAGAAGACACAGTGAAGGACTACAGACTTGATCATGACCACCCAAGCTCTTCTTAGCATGCAACAAAATTTCGGGATACCGAAGTTTGTGTACATCATCATCAGTGTGTTGCTATCACAGCTAACAAGCAAAATCACAGCATCGTTCTCAGACATTATGACACGTGCTTATGTGTGGTGAACTGTAATGAACTGCGATGTACATGAGTGGCGACGGGCACATCTGGGTACGGACCTAGGACACTGTATACTTGGTTGTATGCCAGGTGTTGATGACAACGCATGTTGAGTAGCTGCAAGAACCGTACATGATGTGTATACTATACATTGGACGAATCACTTAAACACTGCCTAAAATGATGAACAGTTGTCGAACATGCCTCAAGGTGGAGCAAATGCTTCACTTAGAGGCATGAATCCAGTTACTGCCAGGAATCATGGAGTGTCACGTACACTAGTTATCTAAAACCTCTAGAACGACTGCAGAAGCAAATATGGAGAGTCAAAATGCCACGATCAACCTATATGTAACATTTTTCAATCGCAACGCATTCTTTCACTTCCGATGTTGCGCGACTACAAGATTGCTGTTTCCAATCAATAATATAACTAATAAAAACTCGCCTCTTCCTGTTGATCTTTTTCCATTCCTATATGCAATACGTGTCATGCTTCAAATGGTAACATTAACCTATATATATATTTTCTGACGTTCCTGAAAAATAAAGTTTCAGTTTCAGTTTCAACAAAACTAGGGCACTAATTTTTGTCATTGCAACAACTGCTTTTGGGCAACCACCGAAAGCAGTCATTGACCCGACAAAGACAAGAACCCTCTTTGAAGCATTGGATCCATCGTGAGACTTGTTCAACCACAGATTACCCCAGAATGTACATGGCATTACTGCGGCAAGTGCTTATCAATTTTACAAAGGACAGACCACCAAGAAGTGTAATCTCGAGCTCGCCATCTCTCCCATATATGGAAACGGGGCTTGACGTCACCAGCAAACCTAGCCACCTACATTTTCCACTCACCTCAACAAAGCTGCTCTGGTCAGCATTCATCGCCGAGCAAACAAAGTCCACGTCCACTTCTATGCCGTCTGTGGGGGCGTTTCGGTACTCTCGTCGAGCCTTTCGCCACTCTTGGTAGAGGGCGCTGCACGTAGACAACCTCAGCCGATTCTCCACAAGGTCGGTGGCCTGGCTAGCCTCCTCAGCTTTCAGGGCATATGCAGTGGAACGGAGCACAGGACTTTTGGTGTGGAACTGGCAGCACAGAAGTGTCTCCACAAGCTGTGCTCCTGCAAACAGTAGTGGGCTTATTCAAGGTGCATTTCAGTCAATCAAACTTCACTTCCCTCTTCTAACGTAAGGCCCCTCTTCTTTTCTTTCCTTCTTTTAAAAACATTAATCGATGACAGGCTGGTATGTAAAGGAAAAGAAAGTCAGTCTAGTTGGAATTTATTCATGCCATCTGCTTTGTAATTTAAGCCATGCATAGCCCTTTCAGGCCCTAATTAAACCTGCCCATTAAAAATTTACTTTTACCACATTTCTTGAATCTTCAGAATTGTGAAAAGGGTACAGCTTCAGTACAGATTAAGTATTTTCAGTTCTTCAATGACTTTTGTCATGTTTACAGAATGTGGGTTCCATGCAAAAACTTTCCGCAGATACACATAGACCACTTCATGTCTAGCACATTTGCAAAGCACCTATCCAGCTCCTTGAATAACGTGCCTGATGCAAACCACTGTGAAAAACAATGAAAATGAACACGCTACGTGACGACATATAGAAACTGAGAGTAAACACCAAGCCATCTATTTTCCAGCTTGTTTAACTAAAACACTTTGCACATAATATGTAAACTTGCAGCACATGTTCAATCGAAAGTGCTTCAAGGTGCAAGCGGCGTGTTTTAACTATAATTATCCTCATCAGTTGTTTAGCTTTAGAGACACTATCTTGGCATGCACAACTGTCCACACAGCATCTGAAGTACCAGGATGTACACAGGTCAGCAGAATAAATGGACACTGACTCACCAATACTTTCACAGGCTACGTACTCACACTCATGTAGACTCGCACTCGTTCACTCAGAACCACTAATACTCGCCAGCACTCACTTTCGGTCAAAGTCGCTTCCATTCATGCTTGCCACCACTCACTCACACTCATGTCCACGACAAGTTGAGTTTTCACCATTATGCATCCCTTGCTAACATTTGCAGCTGAACACTAATGTCCATCCATGTGTACACTGCAGCTGACAGGCATTTCACAAATTATGCATAAAATAAGCTCGAGTGTGCTATGCAAGGGCAGTGTCACCTATATATTGTCGTGAGTGCCCGTGTGCACTTTATTCTGAGAAAACAAAAAAATCATTATACCTATTATACTCACTGCATTTGAACTGTAGAAGCAGAATTAATTGTACAAATTTTGGAAGTTTAGGAAAGGTAACAAGCACCATGTGACAGAGTTACCAATTAATGAAACAATAATCACCAATTTAAAAAGGATAGCACAGCATTTTAATGCTTACTTTCCATAGTGTGTTTTCTGACTCAAGTTCTTGTGGAATGCCAAGCACAATAACTTTTCACCCATTGCAAGCTAACTTCATTTCCTACCCTGGTATTGTTTCATTGCCTTTAAATCTCAACACGAAAACATACCTCCTGATGACTTACGAAATACAGTCAGATCTCATTATAAAGAAGGGGAATAGAAGGAAATAATAGATCTAATAAAGTGAAATTCCCCTCAATATCCCTATAGAGATTTCTAGTGCAGTACTACATGCCATAGTGGATATAACAAGACAATGGCCATAATGAAGTAGTTCTGGCTCCCCTTTCAACTTTGTTATAACAAGGTTTTACAGTATTATTCTTTGAGGCTACACAGAAATGATTGCCAAATTTCTTTTTGTGCTTTTTTTAAAGGTCCTTGCTGTCAGCAAAACTACTGATGGAATGGTAAACTGCCAGAGTTATTGCCAAAACTACAGCCCCATCTTTTTAAGGTCAATATGTCATAAGCTGTTGGAAAATATTATGTAATCATATTACAAAATTTTTGTATCGAAACTCAGCATTAATAAATTTACATCACGGTTTCAAAAGGGGTCATAACATAATCACACAGTTAATTGTAGTCATTCATACATTTGCTAAAATATTAGACAATAGGCAGATTGACGCAGTATTCATGGACATTAGTAGGGGGTATTTTATCAAGTTATTCACGAAAAACATATACTCAAACACAAAAATCTTCATCTTCAAGATATACTAATTTGGTGCATTGGAGATTACCTCCCAAAATTACGTCCAAAAATGCGTTCAGCATAGCGTTTAGTATGTTTCAGTTGATGGGAACTACAACGATTTTCCTGTGATGGTGGGTGTATCTCAGAGTAGTGTTCTGGGGCCACTACTATTTCTTTTTGCATAATAATGACCTGGTTAGTGTAGTTACCCCTAAAACACAAGTTCATTTGTCCGCAGATGACTATTTGTTGTTTCACAATATTACATCTCTACATGACCAAGACAAATTGAGTTCTAATATAGACAAGGTCCTGTAGTGGCGCAGTAAATTAGTCATTGATATTAACACCAATAAATCTGTTTCTCTGAGAATAACATGCAAAAAGAGTCCTTTAAAGCAGGGGTCTCCAAAGTTTTTGACCAGACGGCCAGATTGGCGATTAGTGGTGGTGTTGAGGGTCGGACAACAAATAAATAAATATTACTGAAAATAAATTTGTATACTTAAGTAACTATACTGGGCGTAGATTAAAAATGTTATTCCAATTATTCAATGTGCCTTCTTGATATACTGCCTTATTTTAATAAGCTGCATGGACCTTCAGGCATAATGTCCAGAAAATGAGCAAAATAATTACTTTAGAATTAGAATCTCGCTTTTCTCGCGAAGACTCCAAGGGTATATCAATATGAAATAATAATAAGCATTCGTGGTGGCAAACAAGCTCCATTCACATTTCTCACTACATAGTACACAGTTTTTGCTTGTTCACAGTCTATCTGCACCAAGCAGACAACTGCAGGACATTGAGGTGGTCTGGGAAATGTCGCCATTCCTTGCAAAGGGCCCTTTGTGTTGATAGTACGTCATTACCACTACTCCAATATTTCTATAAATCCGTGTTGACTTTTGTGCATATTGTTTATGTTTCAGTAGTGTGGTAGTGTAGACAAGTGGGCGTAGCATTGTCAGGAATAAAATAGCACAGTACACGATACAGAAAGAACTCAGGTTGTTTATGTTCTAAGAGTTGCCAGAAAGGACAACTTGCATAGGTTGGTGCATACGCCTAGTTTAATAAAATTAGATTTAGAAATGTCATGCAACTACACATATGAAAATCTTTCCCCCCCTTTCCTTTTCTGTTCTCCGTGATCGTAGCCATGCAGCCCTAATTGCTATATTTTGCGGTATATGACTTATGAACAATAATCATTGCCATACTAAATTCTTACTTCTTGAGGAGACGAGTTGCATCATGGGATATATTCAGATACGCCCCAGAGAAGCAGGAAACAAAGAATAGATATACACAGTATAGCACATGCTTACACATTCTTTGTGGCAAAACAAACAATTCAAAAATGGCGTCTCTTGCTACCAAACAAGCAGACTGATGTGTCGCTGACACCGATCCATGCCTCTTTCTCTAGGATGATAAGCTTCCAAAAGTCCACGAGCAGTAGTACCCTTACTTCTGCTCAAAATCTTAAGCTCACTAAACCGTAGTTCACACTTACAGGCCAGGCAATGAGCAGGCAGATGCGTACTGTCCTTATTAATGATTGACAGTTCGTGTTCCCATGATTGGTCGTTAACACTACTCTTGGTTTGACCTATACACGCCTTCCCACATGACAGCGGTACCATACAAATGACACCAGTTGCGCATTTGACAAACGGCCTGGCATGCTTCTTCTGGCAATCAAGCCTTCTTTGTTCACAAAGAATGCATAGGCCTGCTAGTTTGTGCAGCTCCGAAAAAACCACTGGCACACTGTACCTACCAGCGACCTTCTTGATGTTGTGGAACATCTCATGCACGTAAGTGACTACTTCGGCCCTTTCTTTCTTTTTTTGGGGGCGGGAGGGGGGGGCTGAGATGCTGGCTGTACATCTGGGGCCTTTTACCTTTTTCAGGAGAGTCTCCAAGACAGCTTCCAAGACCAAGCACGGATATATCCTGCTGCAATGAGCTTTGTCAATTGTTCCTCAACACTAGCCTGCATCATACGTGGACAGGATTTCATGAAAGCGGATTCTATGCATAGGGTGGCAATTCCTCTCTGGTGTGCTGTTCTCTTCTTTGTCCATGTTTCTTTGTGCTCCAATGGCTTTAAAATGTATCAAGTAACTTGCCCAAGAAGTTTTACAGTGCAAAAAAACATTGGCCTTGACAATCCACCAACTTCAGCAGCATTTATTATTTCACCTACGAGTCATTTTTTGACTGCAGACATGCTTTTCACCAGTCGGATTTTACTTTGCTGCACTATGAGCTGTAAGCAGACAGACTTTTCTAATTATTTATAAAGATGTCCTTCCCGGTTACCATACCATGCATGCTGCGGATGGAAAAAAGGAGCTTATATTACATGCAGCTATTTACATTCTGTCGTTTAGTAGGCGAATAGCTGGTAGGAGCTCTCTGGGCCCAGGGCACCTGGACACAGTCGAGAAAGCGTCAATGTATCTTGTTACGTCTGGGCTGGAATAACCAATCGGAGAGTTGTGAACTCCTCATGCAATGCTCGAATGAGGCTCCTGATTTGTCTGCGTAGCCCGTACGAGGTGGCATCGAGGCATGATTTCGTAACTGCAGTGAAGCCAGCTCCCGGACAGAAGCACAATCACACAAGGTATTGTGGAGACTCTCAACTGAGGCTCTGTGGGGAAAAGCAGCCCACCTGCGGGCTGGCCGTTATCGGAAGGACTGCCGTCGGCCCCAGGCCATAGTTTGGATACCCCTGCTCTATAGAGTATCAGTATAAACTGGGAGGATTACCCCTGAAGCAGGTCAACAATTGTACCTAGGCATAACAATCATTAAGAATCTCTCTTGGAATCCACACCATAGATAACTTTTCTTCTTCCCATTCCGCAAGCTGTCTGTTCTCAAAACATAAGCTTAGAAATTCTCTCCCAAATGTAAAACTGCTAACATACTTTACATACATTGATCCAAAACACGAAGCACACTTTCATAGTGCAGAACCCTTATGCTAAATATCACATTAACAGACTAGAATGCAATCAACAAAAGCATTCAGGATTGTTTACTTTAAATTTAAAGCAACCGATTCTCCTAGAGAGCTTATGAAAACTAATAACATTAAAACACTTGCAGCCAGAGCGAAAAGTGCGGCCTTTAATTTATTTGCCTGCTTCTTAACCACAAGTAATCACTGGACCCCTCTGTATATTTAACCCCTTTATCTTCAAGGTACACACAACATGGCATGGCTCACTCACTAATACCTTAATTTGCACAAACTGATACTCATAAATTTTCTTTCTTTCCGCATACAATGGCTGAGTGGAATCACCTCAGAGAACCTTATACAAACAACATACACCCAATAAGTACACCCATGAGCAAAGGTACACAGACCAGGGATTGTGCAATAAATCCGATTTTTTTCCTCAGCCTGTGAATGCAACTTGAAATTGAAGACTGCAGTCCAAACTTGGCATTGTGACCTTTCTAGTCTACTCGTCAATTTCAGTTTATACATGCTAATTGCAAAGAGATTTAGTTTCTTCGGAGACCCTGCGGTCCGTATACGTTTGCTCACAGCTGTACCAATTTACATTCCTTGTGTACCTATTTATGTTCCTGTATCTTCTAGCTCTATTTTGGAACCTTTCTAATGTATGGATAATAGTATTTTCTGCTTTGATGTCTCACTTCATTCATTGTATTCATCACTGTAGTAATTGTTACTGTACCTTTTAATTTCTGTATCTTTCTTTTAATTACTTTATCTTCTGTATTTTTGTTGCTAATTAATAGCACCATCCTGCATTGACAATTGTCTTTCTTTTATTATGTCTTTTTTGTATTTTTCCATGTTTTTTGTATTATTATGACGTCCATATACTGCTATATGACCCTATTGTGGTCTGCAGTATGCATGTACTAAGTAAAACCTTTATATATATATGTACATAAAAGGTATTGGAGTGCTAACAGAAGGATGTACGAAGATAATCGAGACAAAAGAAAGCGCTGACTTTTACAAATGTCCCAGCTGGGCACTTTTATGTTTTTATGGTGGTTGTGGGTCGTCGTCGTGACCAGTGCAATGTCATAAGAAGGAAAAATGTGCAAAACAACATGCAAGATTATAAGCCGCAGAAACTGCCAGGCTAGTAATAAAATGCCAGTTCGAGCTGTCAGAGGATATATATATATATATATATATATATATATATATATATATATATATATATATATATATATATATATCAGCCATGTGCAGAGGCGGGTACATTTGTCAGGGTTACAATAGATTATATTAAGCATGGAAATGCGTGATTTCCTTATATGTCTTAATAATTGTCATTAACATATGCAATTTGTTTGTTTTCATTTCTTGTGTATTGCGTCTGCTCGCCTAGCGAGTGTGCGTGAAAGCTGCGCTAGTTTGTACATATATTCACACCGCGCACTGCAATAAAATATTGTTACAATTCAGCCCTTCGTTTTGTTTCGCCTATCTTCATCCTTCGACCTGTGTGCGCTGTTTTATTTGGGTACGGATCACCGACATGCCTATTCGATCGCATATTATTTATTCTGTGAAAATTTTATGACCGATTTATACTGCTATAACCTAGATCCCGTGCGCAGCTTTGCAATCTCCGAAACAATACATTTATAGAATACTGCTTGGCGTACATTTCTCAAGTTGGGCACTTTCACGTGCACACACACATCACCGCGTAGATCACTTCCGCCAAAAAAGTTAGCCTCGGTGGAACAAAAAGAGAGAGAGCAAAGCTAAACTAATGCCGCAAAGTTAAACTATAACTAACGCCAAAAATGAATCGATGCTGTCTTACCACGCTGAAGAGGCCGCCGTCTGACGAGGAGGGGAAACATGTTCACCAACAGGCAGTCGCTGGCCGGCTTCGCGAAGGGCACCGCAAAACAACGGGAAATAGAACGGGCGCCGTACCACAGCGCTCGGCTGATGAGCGCGAGCTGCGCAACGTGCAAGTGGCTCAAGTCTCGTGGAGCGCGGCAGCTCGTAATGCGCCGCTTCAACGCGCTCTGTGCTTCGCGTCAAATCGTTCCCATTTGACGTCACACCCGTGCACATCTGCGCTGAAAGAACAAAACGAGCGCCTTCGCTTCAAATTCGAACGCATCAGTGACTACTCTCGACTCCAGAGTCTCGGCGCGCGAGAACGCGCAGGCGGCGCTCGTGCCGTTTCAAACATGGCCGCGTCCGTGCCGTGGATTTCGTGACGTGGATGGGAACCGCGGCCCGAGGAATAATTTCGCGCCCGTATCGCCGAGTGCAAGCCCGCAGGACCTGCAGCCGATAACGGCAGGCGTCGACAATGTTCGAGATCACAGACTTCCAGAGTAAGCCGCGGGATGCGCACTGCCTGTGCCGTACTCACTGCGCTCGTGACAGCACGTTCAGCTGCCAGCCGGTGTTAAGCGTTCTGCTTGCGATCTTGCACGGGTTTCGGAAATGAATGGAGCTTCATTTTCTTATTGAATTATGGCACCGGCGCGAGGATTTCTGTCCCGTTGTGTCTGACGTCGCTTGTGCTGTGTTTTGGTTTCAGAAATCGGCGTCGGCCTAGCCGGATTCGGCGTTGCCTTCCTGTTCCTGGGCGTCCTGTTGCTGTTTGACAAGGGCCTCCTTGCCTTAGGAAACGTGAGTGACAGGACATAATTGGGCTCGAAGTTTGTTCAACAGTCTTTAGCAGACTGATTGTGTGCGAACGTGGTGAGCCGGCAGCAACAGCAGTAATCGCTTCCCGGAAAGCGAAAGTACGGGGTGTTCGAATTGACTTGCCAGGTGATCTAATGCACACGTTGGCATTAACTGCGTTAAGCAGTTAATTGAATGCTATACAACTAAATGCGATGCGTGAGATTGTATTTATTTTCATCCTACGCGGCGTGTAATCTCACTCAATGTTTATGTTTGTGCAATGCACGGGGCACAACTTAACGTCATGGAATGTTTATGCAATGTACACCATTGTCAGGTAGGCGAAGGCGATGAATGATGCTTGAAGCGGGAACAATGGCGAGGAAAGGTGTATGCACAGAGAAGTGGTGGGTGGGTAGGGGGGGGGGGGGTTCAAAATTGAGTTCAGTCCTTATTGTGTGGAGGGGGGGGAGGGGGGGGAGGTCAGATACCCATTGGCCCAAGAATGGGGTAGCCCAACATATGAAATTTAAGAAAAATAATTCGTTCAATATCATGTGCCTGCCATTAAGAGGTCTGTAGGCTTATGAGCCTATGAAAGACGCCTATGAGCTGACATACTATAGACAGGTTTTATGTCATTATACTCATATGATCTAGCAGCAGCCACTTAGAAGGCCATCTGTGCAGGCTCAGTAGGCTTCCCTTTAAAAGTTATTTGTATGCTCAGACAATCATCAAGGGTGCCAGCACATTTAACACTACTTAGAGTTGTACAGTCTCGGAGAACTCTTGTGACTCGGACCTCTGCTCGATGTGCTCATTCTTACGCAACTTAATGTCGTGCACTGACATTTATGTGCACGCCTAATTCGGCCTGAGCACGACACCATGTCGGCAAGTATTCTTACCCGTAATGTCAGTGGCAACAAACTCATCACACAAAGCAACATTTCAGCAGGATCATTCTCTCTTTCCACAGCTTATTTGTGTGGTACATAGAGTTGTAGGCAAGGATGTTTTATGTGTGTACACTTGATGCAGTTTGTAACTTTCTATGTGTACAATGCAGTTGAAATAATTTTAGCAGGAGGGATGCCGTAGCTCTCATTTGCCACTTCACCGGGGATTGGAAGGAGTCACCACTCACCTAGTTCCGTCACCAAAACTTCTTTAAAAAAATTGCCATAGAGCCACATGCAAAAAAAAAAGTCATCTTTGCTGTACCAATTGATGGCCTTTGTCGATCTGTCACCGATTTTAATTTTGTCGTACTAACTTTTTTCCATTTGTGTGACCAGCAGAAAATTGCATAACTCTCCAGGGCACATATGGGTTGCTGTACCTTTGATTATTCAAACAGGCTGGTAACTGTATTCAGAATCCACAAAATTCAGCAGTAATAGCGCCATGTGCGGTGCAGTAAGTGAATGCACATTGCATTACCAGCACTTCTCATAGGCTGTAGACATGCTGCGTATGAGGCTGTAGGCTGTAGACATGATTGGTATGAACGAAACGTGGGGTAGTGTTTCGTTCATACCAATCTGCTGTGTGGTTGGCGTCTAAATGGAAGAGCAAAAGGGGAATTTCGCGGATAAAAGGCACAACAGCAGATGCAAATAAAACTGGCTTTCTTTGTAAGTGTGCATCCTCAAATCAATGCGAGCATTTCACACACATGCTGATAAATGTAACACTAAAATTCCAGATTCTCTGTTCATTGTGCAAGCCGATAATTTTTAATACAAATTATTGGCAAGATCCCTGCGTGATTCTTTTAATCTACTTGTGTAGCCTTAATCACGATCACAATAAAAAAATTCAATACAATATTACATGTCTGATGATGGGTTTTAAACCGAGCACCCCATTGCAGCAGCCTGATACTCTACCCATTCGGCCACAGGCACATGCACAGAATGACAGCTTACCAGTCCTTTGCTTGTAAAAATTAGCAATTCAAGATGCATGGCATGTGCCTGTCACGTAGCAGCGAGTTTGGTGTGAAAGTGAGAGTGCGCCAATGTCCGCTGCCATTCTTTTGTGGTGGCTAGCACTTTGTGATGCTATGTGATACTGCACTGCCTTTGGAATCAGCCCGTACGCAGAACACCCACAAGGCATTACGTGTACTTCAGTAGTGCATTGTGCGTGCAAGCAACTTTCTATAGTCTCTAAACTGACGTAGTGTCACCTTGCACTCGAAGTGGTGTTAGGTATTCCCTCATTCACACCCTCCATGACGCGCCTACAAAACCAGTTGTAGGCAGGTGTTCGAGAGTGATGTCACGCATTGTCTCCCCAACCTGCCGCTAGACCGCTGCAGTAGCTTAGTGGCTATGGCATTGCACTGCTCAGGTGGTGGTTGTGGGTTCGATCCTGGCTGCGGCGGCCACCTTTCGATGGGGGCAAAATGCAAAAGTGCTTATGGTATTAGGGCTAGGTGCACTTTAAGGAACCCCAGCTGGTCATAATTAATCCCGAGTCCCCCAGCTACAGCGTGCCTCATAGCTGCATCATAGTTTCGGCATGTAAAATCCTAGAATTTGAACAAACTTTGCTTCATTGCATTCAGAGTACAATGAAAGAGCTAGAGATCCCTAAGCAGAAAATTTATCGCTTATAGCTATGTTTATGGTTATAGTTGTGCATATAGTAGAACCAAATACATTTCTCCTCCACAACTGAAGTTATCCAGACGTTGGTATATAGAATTTAAAAAGAAATTAAAACAATCTGCTATGTACCAGAAAAAGGTTAATTCAGCGCGTGAAAATAGTTTGTGAAGAGTTCAAGTCTCACTGAAACGTATTTAAAAATTAAGCAAAACAGATTATAATGGCAACGCTAACTCCTTTGGCAAATTTGTCTGCAAATCCCACTGTTTCACTGACAATTGCCTTGATTTCTTCCCGTTGCTACACGCAGATCCTGTTTCTCACTGGCCTGGCGTTCGTCATCGGCCTAGAGCGCACATTTCGGTTCTTCTTCCAGAGGCACAAGATTCGTGGCACGCTCGCATTTTTTGGTGGCATTGCCATCGTCATCTTTGGTTTTCCCCTAATCGGGATCATCGTTGAAAGTTATGGCTTCATCCTGCTCTTCAGGCAAGCATGGCTGGGGCGGTGTTGCTAACCACAGGCAGTGTTCTTGTCTACCAAGAATGTGTCCACAGTGTGATGACTAAGTAGACTCATGCTAAGCCCAATATACAGGGTCTGTCCCGAAATTTCCCAGATTTTTTTTTATAAATCATTTATTCAATATCAGTGTAAAATTTTTTCAGAACTTTTTAAAGAATGCTCCCTCTGCTTCGATGCACCGTTGCAAACGCTTCACCCAATCATTGAAGGCGCCCTGAAAGCCGCCAACGGGAATCTCCTTCACTGAGCTTGCTGCGGCTGCTTTTACCGTCTCCAGCGTGCCATGCTGAGTTCCTTTCATGGTTCTTTTGATGCTTGGGAACAAATAGAAAGAAGTCCGGTGGTGCCAGATTGTGGCTGTACGGTGGCTGAGGCACTGTTGCCACACCCATTTCGGCCAGCATCTCGGAGACAGTGAGTGCGGTATGGCTTGACACGTTGTCATGGTGCAAGATCCAATTGTCGCGAATTTCTTTTCGGACGTGCCGAACCCTATGGTGCAACCATTTGAACATTTCTTAGTAAAATTCGTTGTTGACTGTTTGTTTCTGTGGCACGAACTCACTGTGAACCACACCTTTTCTTTCAAAAAACACAATGAGCATTGCCTTGATTTGCAATTTGCTCATCCTTGCTTTTTTCAGGTGAGGAGACTTCGCGGTGTGCCACTCACTGCTCTGACGCTTTGATTCGAGATCATACTCAAAAATCTGCGTTTCGTCCCCTGTGAACACTCTGTCCAAAAATTCTGGGTATGTTCCATAGCATTCATGCAATTCTGGCACTTCAACAAACGCTCTCCCTTCATCTCACACGTCAGGAATTTCGGCACCATTTTCCTCATTTGAAGATCCTCCATTAAAATGCGATGAATGATTGTTGTGGGTATTCCACACTCCTCTGCGATCAATCGAACACTTAATCGCTGCTCCTTGTCCAAAACTTGATGCACTTTTTGCACCGAGTCGTCTGTTTGTGATGTCGACGGGTGTCCCAAGTGGTCATTGTCATTGACACACTCCTGACCTTCCCGGAACCTCTTGTGCCACATGAAAGTTTGGCTTTGTTTCATCATGTGGTCACCGTAGGCTTTCCGAAGCATTTCGAGCATCTCCGCCCCATTTTTACCCAGTTTCACATAAAACCTTATTGCATAACGCTGCTCCAAAAACTGATCCGTTCTTTTTCTTGGTGAGGGTGCAGTAGATACGTCTGTGCAGAGTGTGACCTGCCTCAAGAACTGCCGGCAGGCAACTGAGACCAGTCTCATTTCAAAGCTTAGAACCCCCACTAACTTCTCCGCCTGCAGCCCCGCCCCGCCAGGTGGCATTGCCGACTACAAAAATCATTCCAGGAAGTTTTGGGACAGACCCTGTATTTGAATGTTACCGCATAGCACACACATAACACAGAAAAAGGGGACCACGAAACGCAGCACTGAGCTCTGTGCTTTAGTGCCATGTTTCATGGTCCTCTTTCTCTGTGTTGCATGCATGTTATGCGCTGACATTCAAATATGCATTACAGCCAAAAAGGGTGCGAGCTTATTAATAACTGCTTGGCTTCAATTTAACTTCTGGGACATCCAGTGTAAAGTGAATAATTAAAAAGTTGAATTGTGAATCTTTCATATTTGCATTATACTGTGATTTGTAATGTCCTCCTCTTCAAGTAATCCAGCTGATGTGTTCAAATTGTGCTCTCTACCGCAGGTGGTAGTTTAGAAGTGTTTCCACTTTTAAAATAATTTGGTGTACAAACATCCACATGTGTGTGAAGACTAATTGACTAAGCTGAATCGGTGCCATCTTGCTCTCACACGTGCACTCTCAGTGGTCATGGAGTGCTGGTGTAATAAGAAAAAGGGAAATAGAACTGGAATTAACTCCTCAGCTGAAGCTGCAGTATGGCAGAAATCAGTGACGCTTGCCATGTGCCGTACTAAAATGGGAACCAGCCAAACGAGAGAGATTTTAGCACAACTCTAGTGGCAGATGTGTGCACACTTGTACATCCTTGTGTCTGACAGCAGTGTCGTTCTCTCTTCCTCTCCCCACAGCGGGTTCTTCCCCGTTGTGATCAACTTCCTCCGTAGGATACCCATCTTGGGCACTCTGCTCAACCTGCCATTCATAGGACCGGTAAGTTGTCCACACTACTGTCGCTTAATTCTTGCGCACAGTATAAATGCCGTTGTAGCATAGGCGTTGGCAACTGCATCAGCGTGCCTTCCAACTCTCCCAAATTTTCCATAGTGTTTATCAATTTAGCCTGATTGTACGAGTTTATGGATGTTGTGTCAAGTCTTAAAAAAAAAAAAATGTGTGTGCAAAAAAGTTTCATTTTGTTAGAAGGTTGCCAGGCGAGGTTACCTGCTTCGAGGAAGTTTCTGCAGACACGCTCCTGAAGCAGAAGAAGTTGGCAGCACTGATGGCGCTGTTTCCTAAAACGAGTGTGTTGCTAATCTGTATATTTGCTATGACTGGTTTGTTGCAGCTTTTGTGTGTTGCATCAAAAGGTTACTCACCTTTAATTAAGTGCAAGTATCCCACGAAAGATGTGTGCTTATGGCAAGCTTTGAAAGCATGTGTGTGCCTTTCTTCAGCATCGTGCTCACATTTCTAATGAATTTTAATGTTCACATTTTGGCAGGTATGCAGCAGTGTCTTCACATAAAGTTTGGTTCAGCATTCTGCCAAATTATGCATCGGGTCAATTTGTTGAAACTCAGTGTATTGATTCTTGTTCAAAGCAGCAAATTGGTTCTTACCCGAGACTTCAATTAGACATCACTGTGGTCTTTTGAGTGTTTTGTGTGTTTTGTGTAGCCACACTGGTTTCATGAGACCACCTTAACTGGGAATTATGGCAGCCACTGCACGTAGATATTGTCATAGCTGTTGAAGCAGCACACTGAAATTGTGGCAAATGTAATAATTATTCTTCACTGTCTCATTGTGAGCCAGTGTTTCTTGCTTTTCATGTCTTGTTTCATTTTTTAGTGCTTCTTCACAATACAACCAATCGCACCATTACGAATGCATGACAAATTTTTTTTGTTATGCACATTTTTTCACTACAAGTGTACTTTTTCAGATTTTGCATGCTTTCTTTAGGGCCTTAAAAAAATAATATCACATCTACATGAGAAAAATTCATTTGGATGTTTCTGAATGTTCTCTACAACTTCTTCAGTGAAGCTTTTCTATTTAAACCAATACCTTAAAACGTTGTTATTTTTTGTAAATAATCATTTAAGCTTAGAGTAAAAAAAAAAAAGCTGAGTTGCTATAGAGGACAGCAGGCAATACTGTGTTGGTCGCATTCATGTACACAACCTTTTTTTTAAGATTTCGCACAAGTTAGCTGAAACACCCTGTACATGTTCGTACATATTTTACGAAGGTTGCTATTTGAGCCTGTTGGTGCGCCATTAGTGCAGATTACACGCTGTGTTATGAACAAGGAGGACAGCAGAAAACAAATGGTTTCCAGAAGTGCCATGTGTATACCGTTTGCTTCTTTCTGCTGTCTTTGTCTGTAACATGCTATGTAATCTGTATGTCCGTATACTGTATGTATGTTACCATGTCTTTCACATAAATTGAACTAAGGCTTTTAAAGAACCAAAGCATTTTGAGCATTTGAGACCATCATATTTACTCAGTTTATTTTTTGATGCACAAATTAGCTAGCTAAGTTCAGGTATGCAACTATTTAAATATTCCTTATAGGGCATAAGCTTGAAAAATCGGTAGAGAGCGTGCTCAGAAACACCAAATGAAGTGGTTCTCAGGACTGTGTTGTTCTCGTGACTGTGACATGGGGTTCTTTTTTGTGGGGCTTTGAAAAAAACCTGCAAAATATGCGCTGTGGCAGATGTTGCTTCACATGCTTGCATATGTGATTCATAGCTCTCTCAACAAATGAACAAAGCCTACATTCGCATCATAAAGCTGGCGAGCGTGTTTCAACCCACTTTCTGGACCAGCCTCTTGCTTATTATCTTGGGCCTTGACTTATTAAGTGTTGAAAACAGCAGCTGGCATGGTTGAAATTGTGGAAATGAGTAGGTTTGCTGCACTTTTCTGCACCAGACTGCTCCCTAATGGCACACAATAATATTAACTGTATTTTGTAAACTAGGCTTATGCTCGTACAACAGCAAAATAGGCACTCTTGCCACGAGACAAGGTTTGAGACTGGGCTGATTGGTGTTCCATGTTACTGTGAATTACAGCACACAACAGGACAAGCGCTGCCTAGTCAGTGCTTGTCCTTGTCCCGGTGTACGCTGCAATTCACAGTCACACTTGCCACGAAAGAAGTCTTAGTTGGTCAAAAATGATACGAAGGCAAGGTAAGTGGCAATGCCCCCGAAGTTCCCATGCCAACTTGCCGTGATGTCATGGATTTTGGCTGTGTCTACTCTGAAACGACTAGGTTGCATTCTAAAGGAACCAGAGACTCAGCCAAGGAAATTGTGAAAGCTTCACCTTTGATGAAATAGCCAGAATCTGAGATAGGGCTTTGAGATCCATGACAATGCACTAGTGTCTTTTAGCATAGCATTATGGTCTTACGATTACTGTTACCAGCTGCCACAAATGTGCATGCGCGTAGTATATGGGGCTCCAGCAAGTCTGCCATGACGGCTCCTGTATATTACCGTGATTACATAACATGGCAATGCTCAGGCCTGTTGGCATTGATGTTTGAAATTTAAATGAAGGGCACATAAGACAGGGACCCAAATAGGGGGTAGACAGAATGACGCTTGATATCCAGGCCAAGCGCCTTCCTGTCTACCTCTCTATTTGTGTCCCCGCCTTACGTGCGCTTCAATCAAATTTCAAACTATGAACATCAACTAACTAGCCCAAGTCGCCATCTTATTGCTGTTGGCATTGATTTGCCTTTGCTACTTATTTTCCGTCGTGACCACATAAAATATAATGGGTAAAATCAGCCATCGCCTAGTCTGATGTCACACTGAAGACAGAAGTATTCGCAATGTCTTGTCATTATTAAGATACATTTCTGATTGTGGCATTGCTCGGCCTAGAGAAATAATTCCACTTTCAGTTTCCCCTTTACAGATGGCACCGCGTTAGTTAGCATTGATCAATACTGTGCAATGCTGTGGTGCCATCTTCGTGGTCAAAATCAAGCTCATGGTCAAAACCACCTCGGTGCCATCTCTCCAGGCCTAGCAGTGTCAAAACAAACAACTGATCTGATTAATCCTCAGCCTGAGATTAGGCTAAGCGATGGCTGGTTTTACCATTTCTTTCTTGCTGTCAGGACAGAGAGCAAGTAAGACGGGCAAATTAGCGTCAAAGCATGCAGCCTGGGCACTGTACTGTTGTTAAGACAGCCATGTTAACCGACTGGAGCTGTCCCGATAAACTGTACACATGCACAGTCATGGCAGTTAGTAATGGTAAGGTAAGATGGTAACACTGCGCCAAAACTTTCAATTGACTTGCCACCTCAGAGGTTGCAGGGCAAAATTCAGAAAAGAAAAAGTTTTTCTTCATTTTTTTCACTAGTAAGCTAACAAACTTTTTTTTTTTCTTTTTGCGTCATTATCGAAAATTTAGTTTTGAAAATGGTAAGATCACCAGGTCTCAGTTCAGTTATTACTGTTCTTTGGTGTCCGAGTTCCTCAGGGGCTTTGTTTTTCTAAGATCTACAGAAGCGGCTTCTGTGCAGCCATTTGGCTGATGTCATGCAATTGTAAGTTGTAACTGTTATGTTGTTATTCGCATTGGGGACTGCCTATTTCAAAGTAGTGTATTTCACTTTTGATACCGATAGGTGCTGACATGCTAAGAATATGCAAAATCAACCAACTTGGAAAAGAATGGCCTGACAACTCGCAAGTGATTATACTTACATTCCCCAGGCACGGCTTTATCATCTATCCTTGCACATGCCGAGGCTACCTCTTTAAGCCTGCAGAGTGCACAGATTCTCCAATCACTATGTGGTGACCACACAAACACAGCAGTACTGTTGTGTGATGCAGATACCCAATATGAACAATGGGCACATCATCACATTTCTGATTGCCTGAAAAAAGGTTAAATTAATTTTTTTATTTAGTTTAGCTATTGGGAGTTTTAAGAAGGGCATTCATATTTTGTAAGTATGCATACTACTTTTCTCCATCCTTCCATCCAACCTTCTAGCTTAAAAGGAAGCTTCATTTCAGCTCAACTCTGATTTCTCTTTACAAGTACGTGTAAAACATAAAAATGCTTTTATTAGACACCCACCAATTTGAATGAAAGTTGTTGCATTTGAGAGAGGACGTTAAGTTCTAGTGACTGTTCATGATGGAAAAGCACTGCGAAAGCGGTAACTTTGGGAGAGCACAAGATAAAGCGGTACTAGCAACTGGAAATTTTATTTACGAAAGGAGTTGTTATATACAGAATGAATTTACATCACCACGACGCCACTATCATTGAAAACCAAAATGCAGCGCGACATATCAAGACATGAGTGCCTTCAATCACAAGCATAGCATATGTATAACCCCCTTTTTAAATGTAATACACAAAGGGCTCTGCCACTTGTCAGTGCTCTGTCTGGGTGGAAATGCTTTGTTCCACCTTATGTTTGCAAAATTTTCTCAGGGCTGATTTTATGCAGGCAGGATGTCCCTGTGCCATTCTTTACTAACTTTGAATGCACCTATTCATAGCTCAACAAAGGTTTCACCGATCTAGGGTGGTACATCCAGCATGGTCTATTGGGTCAAAACTTAATTGGCAGATCTAAATACTGGATTTGACGTTCCTTTGGTAGCTCAACGGTAAACTCAAGGCCAAATTTCCGTAAAGGTCTTCAATGCATTCACAAGCATGCTGCTACCAGGATTATCTTTCACCAAAACGAGCTAATCATCCACAAACCTGAACAGCTTTAGATCCGTGCTATCTAATTCTTTTTCAATAGCTCTACCCACTGTGCTTAAAGATATATTGCAAAGGACTTGGACAACATGAGACCCAATAGATACTCCATCTTTCTGGACGTACACTCCTTCTTCCCACCCTACCAATGTGGAACTGAGAGACAGTGCTAGCAACTTCAGAAAACCTTCAACAGACACCCCACTAGCATTATGAAAAGCAACTTCTTCATGGTTGTCTGTGATGCACTCTTTGACACTTTGGAAGGGAGCATGAGGAATGGAATAGTAAAGGTAAGTGATATCAATACCGAAAGCATTGCAAATTCTTACATCATTGGTTCTGAGATAGTTTACGACTTCCATGGAATTGGGAACTATAAACGGATCAAAAAAGTTAAGCAAATCCAAATGCTTCTGCAGAAAACCAGAGACCAAGTGAGGCCATGACCCCCTTTCCGAGCCAATAGTTCAGAACGGCATTTCCGGCTTATGGGTTTTCACGATGGAGAATGCCTGTCACACAAGGCTCTTCTCATTCTTCGCTTAGGAAGATAAACGGCACAAGCTTAAATCAGCCAATAATTTAACAGCCTCTCGTTTTACAGCAGTAGCCGTCTCAACTTCCCAAAAATTATTCTTAATGGTAGCTTTAACTTTTTCTAGGAACACCTTTGCCAGCAAAAGTACAAAATAACCCTCCTTATTCGAAACCACAGTACGAGAGTCACTATTCGCCAGGAACTTAATCACGGGCCAAAGCTTCTTGGCTACCAGTGATTTGACCTTACTGGAGGAAAACACATCATTGCGTTCCCAGTAGTACAAAGGTTCATAACGAAAGAAAACAATGCAACCAAGGATGGCTGTGACACCAAACATGGCCAAGAATCTGTTCAGTGCAAAAAAAGATGTTGTATACAGTATTCCTTTCAAATGTGGAAAGGAATACGTCGGCCAGACAGGCTGATGCCTGATCATCAAAGTTCTCCGAAAGGGGCACCGTACTCACATTTTGAAGTGCACTGTAGTGAATGCATGTGCAAACCTAAATTTGGGGACACAATTATCATTGAAGCTTATTGCATTAAGAAGGAGGATGATGGCTGTGTCAGCCAGCCATCCACTCTGCTTTCGAACTCTAAAGTTGCTTTTTCAGATATAAAATGACAGACGCCTTTGTGTCTTAGATTTAAAAAGGGGGGTTGTACTCGTGCTTTAGTTGTTATTGAAGGCACTTGTGTCTTGATATCTCCTGTTGCATTCTGGTTTTCAACGATAGTGGTTTTGTGGTGACATACATTCATTTTGTATATAAAAACTCGTTTCGTAGATAACTTTTCCAGTTGTTAGTGGCGCTTTGTCCTGTGTTCTTCCTAAGTCACCATTTTCACCACACTTTTCCATCATGAACGCTTACCAGCATGCCAAACTGACAGCTGTTCTAGTGACTGTGATAAGCAGAACTTAAATTTATGGCCTGAAGTTTTTTTACAAAAATTGCTGAGAATTAGTTACCTTAAAAAAAATAGAATTTCAAAGTTTACGCATTCAGAACACTGCACCAAAATGATATCGCATTTCTCAAAATTCCATTGGTTAGAGCATCACAAGCAGACAAATATGATATATGAATTTACACATTGTGCGATTTTGTTGAGGTGTTTATGAGGGTACTGCAAAAGTCCTGCTCACGAACTGGTAGTATATTTCAGAGCTGTGTTTAATGCGTCAATTTTGTCCACCTTGGATATATTATAAGATGCAGTTTGCATAATTGCGATAGTTTGTTGTTGCTGAGTTACAGGATTGTAAACTTGATACTTGAGCCTGTTGAAATTTTGTTGTGTTCAATAATACCTTTTAATACATTGATTACCTAAACAAAAAGACTGCTTTCTACAGTCACTAGAGTTAAACATTTTCTTCCAAACGCAGCAGATCTCATCAAAATTCATGCAGAGGTTGCCAAGAAAAAAAAACATTTCATCATTCCCATCTGTTTAGATAGAAGCTCCCGAGTTGATTCAGTCAATGCGCCGATTTTGTAACAGGGTGACAGCTGTACGTTTAAGCCTTTTGCTTGTAATAGGATAATTCTGCCCCACTTATCACATCTGGTTATGCTGAAAGACAGCGATGCAGAATGACGCGCTATGCAATCTGTGCTTCTCGTTGTGCATGTTAACCATAAGGTACAGCCTGCAGCTGGGAAACTGGTATGCGTGTCGCTAGGGCTTTCAAAGAGGGGAGCATCTTCTGTTGAACAGTTTCTTTATATTATGCCTGTGGTCTTGTTGGATATCATTTTCATGCAAATTGATTCACTGCCTACACATCCGACAGGTTGCATGTGCATTGTTCCTGCAGGAACTTTGCAGAAACATCCGGTGTCGTTTTAATGTGCAGCGCACAGCGTATGTATTCTAGTGCACTTAACGTCGTTCTCTGTCCCCTCCCCCTTTTGTTTCAGTTAATGGATCGCCTTTCAGGAGACAAGGGCGGGTCGATTGTGTGAGCTTTTGTTCCGGGCCCCGTGGTGGCTGCTGTCCGCACTAGGGCACGTCGCCACCCTACTCCACTCAGCTGTGTCCAAGGCGGCCGCAGGGGCCTCTCAAGCACGGGACGCAGCCGCCGGCGCAGCACGGCAGGTGCGTGACGCTGCGGCTGACAGCGCATCAAGGGGGGCGACAGCTGCGAGGGAGGCGGCCACATCGGCAGCTGCCACCGTAGGCGCCGGTGCCCAGGCCGTGCGGTCAGCGGCAAACCTTGGTGCTGCACGAGCAGCGATGGTCGTGACGGAAGCACGATCTGCAGCGAACCTAGGGTTGTCGCAAGCGGCAATGGTGGTGGAAAGTGTGCGGTCTGCAGCGAGCAACGGCGTGGCACGAGCGGTGACAGCAGTATGGTCGGCAGCGAGCTTCAGTGCAGGTGCGGTGCAAGCAGCGAAGACTGCTACGTCTGCAGCCGCCATTGGTGTTGCCGGAGCTGCAACATCTGCAAAGGCTGGAGCTGAGAGGGCAGTGGCTCAAGTCGCCCGGAATGCCCACTCCGTTGCATCCATCAGAGCCACAGAAGCAGCACAGGCAGCACGTTCCGCAGCTGGTCCGCGCACAGCAGCAGCAGTCCGCGCCGTCAGCTCTGCGGCGGAACTTGGCACTGCGCGAGCTGTGCAAGTCTTGGATGCCGTGCAAAAGCACAGAGCTAACCAGAAGCCTGCAGACGACCTAGAAGCCGGCCGCCGCAAGCGCCCATCGCCTGACCGAAGCAGCCAACGATCGAGCAAGAACCCAAAGAACAGCTCGGCTGAAGGAAATCGTGAGCATAAAAGCAAGAGCCCGTAAAATTCTGCTCTGTCACAGCCTCCAAGAGTCTGCTCAAGAGTTAAAAATCATTGACACCTGTTTCTGTCCCCACACTGCCACTGGTGCCTGGCTGTTCCCTCGCTGTCTGTCGTCATTCCTCCTTGAGTGCGTCTCTTGCCATCAAGTCACCTGATGTCATCATTCCTGCCTTCTTTATGGGTTGCCTTACACTTCCTTTACCTCCTGGTTCCTTTTGCTTGCTTGCTTGCTTGCTTGCTTGTGAACACGTCACCAGCAGCTGTCAATAAAGGCGCGCTCTTCCTGTATATTGCTGCAGTATTACGTGAAGCCACTTGTTTTTTTAGGTTGTGTGTTGAGCCTTTATTGTATACATATGTGCAGTGCCTTGATGGGGCTACCAACACACATTTTGTGCAGAGTCTCTGAAAGAGTGAAGTGAGGCAACTCTAACCAAAGCTCACTTTTGCTTGTTTAACTTTATATGTTGCTTTATTCTTTTCTGTAATTAGTGTCTTTTATTCATTAGTGTTGGTGCATTTGGATCATGCTATGTATGGAAACTCACATGACTGATCATGCCCCTGGGAGATGAGGCAAATAAATCTATTAGAAAAACATGTCAAGCAGGAAAAAAACGTGATTGTCTCAAAATGTTTAGTGGTTAGCAAGTACTAACACTGCAACAAATATACATAATTAGTGCCAGAAAACACAATCCGCCTTTTACTGGCACGATTCTGGGCATAAATCCTCCCACCCCACCCCAATCCCACAAGAGAATAGAAGATAGTGCTCGCATCATATAAATGGCAAGACCTTATTGCTGATTATGACTGCCTCATTGACTGTTATGAGAGAGGTTGGTGGTGGGGGGGTTATTTGTGATAGGAAAGATGGCAGCTAGGAAGGAACAACAGGGTGTCTACCAACCGGGAAAACCGGGAATTGTCAGGGATTTCCAATAGCCTGGAAAAACTCAGGGAAAACTCGGGGAATTTGTGCTTCTATCAGGGAAAATTAGCCGTAATTTTATTGAAAGGGAAAGAAAGTCGCGGTAAAGCTGGCTCGAGTAGGAGGAGTTCCCAGTGTTTAGTCAACGACCGACTTACCGGACTGCCGATAATTCCGACGGTTTCGCGGCACCACCACGTACCCCATCGAGCTTCTGTATAATGTCTGAAATTTCGGATGCAAGAACCCTTCGCCATCTGATTTTCCGGACTTTTTGCCGTTATGGCAGGTCCGAAACGGCATTAATAAAACCACCACCACCGCCACCGTTTTGATTACCTCGTCGCTCCTCGAACGCTCTCGCACGCAGATCCGCTGGCAGCCGTAGCCACCACCTCAGCAACGCTAGGCCTAGCTGCTTCTGCGTTCGCTACTAAGCTTCTTGCCGTTCTGTGCCATGTTTTTCATTGAAAGAATTCGCCGCTATCAGCAATGGCACCGACTCCGGCTTTGTGGGCCTCGCGGTTGGCTTCGAAGCTCGGAAAGCTCGACGCGTTGCATAATGCTGGTTGCTGAAAGTCAGCTTCGCCGCAATACAGCAGTACTACGCGGTGGAGCGTGCGCAAATTATTGCGGTGAATCTCGACAAGCGTGGGAAGGGGCAATTGTCAGGGGACACGCGTGCACCAGCTGCCTTTTGTCAGGGTGAGCACCGATGTGCCTAATAAGTGTACTGGCAGGCCCTCAGAGCTTTTTCTCATGTTCTGCGGCAGTAAAAGACATCCAGTGGCGTACCAACTATTTCTAGAATTTGTGCGTGCGTGTGGGGGGGGGGGGGGGGGACGGGGGGGGCAAACCGCAGATAGTCTGACCTTTCGTTCTCTCTCTCTCTCTTTTTTCTGTATATATATATATATATATATATATATATATATATATATATTGACAATTACTATTACAATAAGTGAAATAGTCTGGTAATGCTTCTGTTATAAGTATATTTAACCGACAGGGACGCGAAAAATGAGCTGAATTTGCATTCATCTCTTGGAACTATATAACATCTCAAGATGATTCAGGGGCTAAAGGCAATGAGTGCACCCACAGTGGTCTCGGATCGCACCCAGTAGTGGCAGTACAGCATATATAAAAGGGCACATCTGCTACAAAGAACTTCAATAATTCAACAAAGAATTGTACTTGCTGTTTAAGTCTACAAGATAAATGTATCGCTAGTTTAGGTAATAGTACTGTTGAGGTTATAGGCGACGACGTACAATCAACATAAATTACTTGCAATATTCACACATTAAAAAAAATTGGACTCGCCATCTCGGCCCTGCGACAGTGGACATCCAGCAAACCTGTTAAAAACCGCTACAACTGCTGAGGGGGGGGGGGGGGGGTATGCAATGCTTTAGTGCTTTATAATGCCCCCCCCCCTACCCTTCCCACACACTCGATTTCCACTAGATTTGATATCTGTTGAGTTCACAGTTATTCCAGGGCAATGGGATAAATTCTTTGTTTGCAAAACACAATCATAAAGCTCCGAATAGCTTACATGCGTAATATACTAAAATATCATAATTAGTTCTCTATCTTCGAAGTTTGCCTTCATATTGGTGATAATGCGCCCTTTATTTTCGCCAAATATAAACAATATGTATAGTTTAGTTCATGGGGGACATCGCTTAAAGGGACCCTGAAACGCTTTTGACGATTTTCTACAAACGTATTGGGTCGTTAGAGTAGGTCCTTCTGATCATTAATTGACACATCTAAGTGCTCCGCGTAAAGCGTGTAATTTATTATAAGGTTTTAAATATGTACATCGCTGCCGATCGCAGCGCACTGCTCGGCGGAATTTTAAGCCGCCCCTACCCATATGACCGAAATCACCCATACGACGTCAGTGGGGCGAGCTATCCGATTGGCTGACAAGGGCGCGTGATCGAAAATTTTTCCAACTTTATGGTAAACAAATGATCTTCGTAATAGTTGGAATGTTAGTTAATTTGTTTTTATGAAAAGAAAGTAACATAAAGAGAATGCACAAGGATAATATTTCAGTACACTTAAAGGGACCCTGAAATGCTTTTGACGATTTTCTACAAACGTACTGAGTCGTTAGAGCAGGCCCTTCTGATCATTAATTGACACATCTAAGTGCTCTGCGTAAAGCGTGTAATTAATTATAAGGTTTTAAAGATGCACATCGCTGCCGATCGCAGCACACTGCTCGGCGGAATTTTAAGCCGCCCCTACCCATATTATGGAAATCGCCCATATTACGTCAATGGGGCGAGCTATCCGATTGGCTGACCAGGGCGCGTGATCGATAATTTTTCCAACTTTATGGTAAACAAAGGACCTTCGTAATAGTTGGAATGTTATTTCATTTGTTTTTATAAAAAGAAAGTAACATGAATAGAATGCACAAGAACAATTTTTCAGTACAATTAAGCACTTCCGGCACACAGCAAGTGTCGTCTGCTTGTGTTACAACGTACTCCATTTTGACGAGAGCTGCGCCGTCAGTGTCGGTCTGTCTTTTCGCGAGCGCTATGGTTCGACTTTGTTGTGTTTTGGACTACAAACGTAGCGACTGGCAATATGTCAAGCTGCGACATCGTGTCCCTCTGCAAGGCAGCATACGAGCGAACTGGCTGCTGCGCATCGGACTGCCGCTATCCGATCGGCGCCAGGATTTGCGCGTTTGTAGCCGTCACTTTACACCGGAAGATTACTAACGCAATAGCGAATCGCGAGTCCGGTATTTGGGCAAACGCAAGCGCAAGGGAACAGGGTCTGGCCGCTTGACTGTGCCGTAACGGGATGAGCCATGAGATGAGCAGAAGGCCAAACGTGAATGGACTGCACGGTGCAGCCACCTGGTGGCGCAGAGTTCAACCATACACAGTAGCAGCAACGAAGTGTATTCTTCTTTGGCTGCTGGCGTGTATTATTCGTAGGAGTGTAATCATCAACACGTTGTTTTTATAAGTGTTTAAAATGTTTTACACTTAGTTAGAGCAATATTAGCGCTTTGTTTGGCTGGTTAAGCGCTGCGCCAGTAAGTGTCTGGACCGTGCAGACAGATCAGGCCGCTCACGTACGTCTACGCTAAAGTTCCTTCATCAGCTTGAGTTTATGCCTCCGGTCATTTGCCGAAATGACCAGCTTGCCTGTGGTTACCGGAATACCACACACGTTCGGCGCTACGACAGAATGCTGGCACCGCACGCTGCTTCGGTAGCTCTCGCTTGGAGTCGACGGCCAAGCGGCTAGCGGAGAGGTCTCGCGCGGGCGGGGGCGGGCTCCAAAACAACCGGAAGTGGACGATGTGACGTTGCATCGTGACGCTGAACCAGTGAAGGTGGAGCTTAGCCCCGCTCGCTCGGAGAACGAGTTGAGGAGGAAAAGCATGGCTAGGGAGGAGGGTAACTTCTAATTGCTTGTAGCTCCATTAATACGCAACGCTTCACTTAAATTGTGGTGCGAATGTTCTACTTAAGCTGTGCCCTAAGCGTCTACAAAATTTGTCCGAACCGTTTCAGGGGCCCTTTAAGCACTTCCGGCACACAGCATGTGTCGTCTGCTTGTGTTACAACGTACTCCATTTTGAAGAGAGCTCCGCGGTCAGAGTCGGTCTCAGTCTTTTCGCGAGCACTATGATTTGACTTTGTTGCCTTGTGGACTGCAAACGTAGCGACTGGCAATATGTCAAGCTGTGACATCGTGTCCCTCTGCAAGGCAGCGTACGAGCGAACTGGCTGCTGCGCATCGGACTGCCGCTATCCGATCGGCGCCAGTATTTGCGCGTTTGTGGCCGTCACTTTACGCCGGAAGATTACTAACGCAATAGCGTTTCGCGAGACCGGTATTAGTGAAAACGCAAGCGCAAGGGGACAGAGTCTGGCCGCTTGACTTTGCCGTAACGGGATGAGCCATGAGATGAGCAGAAGGGCAAATGCGAATGGTCTGCACGGTGCAGCCACCTGGTGGCACAGAGCTCAACCATACACAGTAGCAGCAACGAAGTGTATTCTTTGCTGCTGGTGTGTATTTTTCGCAGGAGTGTAATCATGAACACGTTGTTTTTATAAATGTTTAAAATGTTTTACACTTGGTTAGAGCAATATTAGCGCTTTATTTGGCTGGTTAAGCGCTGCACCAACAAGTGTATGGACCGTGCAGACCGATCAGGCCGCTCAGTACGTCTACGCTAAAGTTCCTTCATCAGCTTGAGTTTATGCCTACAGTCATTTGCCGAAATGACCAGCTTGCCTGTGGTTACCGGAATACAAGATACGTTCGGCGCTACGACAGAATGCTCGCAACGCACGCTGCTTCGATAGCTCTCGCTTGGGGTCGACGGCCAAGCGGCTAGCGGAGCGGTCTCGCGCGGGCGGGGGCGGGCTTCAAAACAACCGGAAGTGGACGATGTGACGTCGCATCGTGACGCTGAACCAGTGAAGGCGGAGCTTAGCCCCACTCGCTCGGCGAACGAGTTGAGGAGGAAAAGCATGGCTAGGGAGGAGGGTAGCTTCTAATCGCTTGTAGCTCCATTAATACGTAACGCTTCACTTAAATTGTGGTGCGAATGTTCTACTTAAGCTGTACCCTACGCGTCTACAAAATTTGTCCGAACCGTTTCAGGGGCCCTTTAAGCAAGGACGGAATGTGTTATGACACATGAAAATAAGGAAAGAAAAACGGCTCATTATTATTTACGCTTTTAACCAGACCAGGAACGTAAAAATTTTGTCACACATTGCAGTTACAATGGCCACCCTCCACTTTTCACAACATATGGGCCTGTTGTAAACTACAGCTCTGTCAGGACACCGGGAAGCCTATAGTTGATAGCGGCCATATCACACACTCTAATGCTTGAATAAGAAAATTTTTACAAAAGCTGTATTTGATCCAACCACTTCCCACAGGAAGTTTCCATTGGGCACCACCAATTTTCCCTTAATTTTGCTCTTGGCGGCTTTTATAGTACTGCCAGAGCAGCGGGCTCAATTCTTCCGCTCTCGTTAGACACGCTCAAACACGCTGGAGTGCTTGCACACGTAATTTATTACGAAAGTCATCTATTTTGAACTTCACCTCCACATCTCCCATTAATTTGGCCTTACAGTCACCAAACCTAACGAAGCTGCCTTCTTTAGTTCAGTGAAGATACCAGCCGAAACTAATATATCACACATGACAAAGTAAGTACAAGAAAGGGTTCAATGATTATTCGTAACGCTGCTCAATAACCCAGAAATATTAAAACTATGCAACACATTCCACTTGAAATGCTGCCTAGTCCTTCAAAGTATAAAATATTTTAAACCTTCTTGGGACAATAACAGTAGCGTGATAATTTCGAACACTTGTTCACAATTTTTTGATGCTGTATTTAATCAACATGCATCAACATAAACTTGGCGTATTGCTCCTCTTATGTTCGCATAATTTTATTTCAGTTATTATTGTAATTATGCAAGTGCAGCAGTCTAAGTTTTACACCGCTCGTAAAACAGACTAATAAGGCTATGGAGCACTTGCATACCTATTCTACTTGAAAATGTGCATTTAACCCACCCATTTGGAGCATTGCCGACACCTTATCCATACCATGCCCCTAATTTCTCCTAGAAATAAACAAGATGCCTTGTTTAGCTCACCAAGAACACCGGAGAAACAAACTGCGAATCTCGTAATATCCCATTCGGTCACAGCATAACATTTGCGAACGCAACATATTTTTGCCATTACTGTGTGGTGGTTACAAGGAATAGACAGTGAACATTAGGCTTTGAGTAAATTGCACATTCTGCTTTCTTAAGGTACACCCATTCCACTTCTCAGTGAAATGTATCCCTTCAAACGACCGCTTTCACGAAGGCATTGCCCTCTTTGACGTCCCTTCAAAGAGGGTAATGCCTTCGTGAAAGCGAAGTGGGGGGTTTCGGTAGTAATCGCAAAAGATTATTTTTTCGCTTGTTGTAATGCTTGGGTCTAATTATTAACCTTTGCAAGTGGTTTGAGTGGATGATTCAATATATTGCTACGGGATAGTATTTCCAATGACGATGAGCCGAGCAGTAAGAAGACGACGACGACGATTGGAAGCTAGCGCGGGCTGTTGCCTCTTGGCCAACTGCGGCGTATTGCCTTGTAAATGTACTTGTAAATAGCTTTTCGTCGGTGTCTTCCTACGTAACATATCTGGTGGAGGTGGACGTTCCCTGTACCTCGTCACGGAGCTTCGCAGTGGACGGTACGTCGAGCCTTCCTTCATGGCTCCCGGCGACGACAACTCGACTCCGCCGGCTCCGACACCTGCTGCCACTTCGACGACCTACATCACTCTCTCCGCTCGCCGTGATCCTGGCGTATTCTCGGGAAAAGATGGGGAAGACGTCGAGGACTGGATCAGCCTGTACGAACACGTCAGCTGCAATAACCGGTGGGACCCTACTATCATGCTCGCCAACGTAGTCTTTTTACCTCGGTGGCACACCTCGAGTTTGGTATCGAACGCACGAAGATGAGCTCACCAGTTGGGATTCGCTTAAGCAAAAGCTCCGAGACTTGTTCGGCAACCCCTACGGTCACCAACTTGCCGCGCAGAAGGCGCTTTCCGGTCGTGTGCAGACGTCAACGGAGCCCTACGTCACGTACATTCAGGACGTCTTGGACGCCGCAAAGTTGACGCACACATGACTGAGTCCGACAAGGTCTCCCACATCCTCAAAGGCATTGCCGATGACGCCTTCAACTTGCTCGTATTTAATAACGTGGCGACGGTGGATGCAGTTATAAAGGAGTGCCACCGCCTGGAACTCGCTAAAAGCCGACGTATCGACCAACAGTTTCCCCCGCCTGCCCAACACCCCAGCGACATCTTCCTGTGCCGACGCTCCTCGTCCCAACAACACTGGCGATGTTACCAGGATTGTCCGGCGTGAGATCGAGGCGCCTATCCGGCTGCCTTCGACTCCAGCAGGGCCCTCCAATGCACCTGCAGTCACTGTTTCCCTGATCCAGGCAGTTGTCCGCCAGGAGTTCGCCAACATGGGTATTCACACCATCTGCTCGGCCCATCGCCCTGATACCCACCCGGCTTCTTCGATTCCGCCCCGTCCCGCACCTTCTTATCCACCACGTTTCCGCAATCCCTCTGAATGGCGCACTGCAGACGACAAGCCAATTTGTTTTCACTGCCATCGAATTGGGCACATTTCTCGCCACTGTCGCAGTCGCTGGAGTTCCCCGAACCAGTCTACATATACTGCCTACTCTCGCCCCCCAGGTGGCCTTTCTCGTCCCTATGCTACCCGCTCAGATAATGCCGCCACCGATTCTCCTGCACCGAACCGCTCCTATTCTCGTTCGCCTTCGCCCCAACGACGACAATCTCGCTATCCTCAGCCCCGTCGTTCCTTTTCGCCGACTCCCTTCGGACGCCGCTCCCAGCCGGAAAACTAGACGCTGCAGCGCCTCGAGGTGACGCTGCATTGCTCCCTACGCCGCCAAATCCTCTCCTGACGTTGCTTACTCATCTGAACCTTCTTGACGTGGAAGTCGACTGTGTTCCTGTATCTGCTCTCATAGACACTGGGGCGCATTTGTCGGTAATGAGCGCTGACCTTCGTAACCGGCTGAGGAAAATAATCACGCCCGCCACGACGCCTATTGTCCGTGTCGCCGATGGCGGAACAGCCCCTGTAATTGGTATGTGTCCCGCCCGCGTCTCCTTCGCCGATCGCTCCACTACCGTGCTATTCACAGTCATCGCTCACTGTCCCCACGACATCATCCTCGGCTTAGACTTCCTCTCCGCACATTCTGCTCTCATCGATTGCTCCGCCAGTACTCTCCGCCTCGACCTGCCTGTTCTGGATCCCGCTGAACAACACCCTACTCGCCTCAGTTCCGTCGACTTCGTTCGCTTGCCACCTTCGGCACTGACTTACGTTGACTTCGTGTCCTCCCCACCAGTCCCCGACGGTCACTACATCGCGGCTCCTATGCAAGACGTCCTCCTTACACACGGGATCACAGTACCTCATACAGTTTTATTTATTACGGCGAATCGCGTCTGCCTGCCAGTGGTCAATTTTGGCTTGACGACACAAGTGCTGCCACGCGGGATGTCTCTGGCCCAACTTTGCTCATTCGAGGATCACTCTGTAGCATCGATTTCAGTAGACGACAATTCAGCCAATCCTCCTCTACCGTCGCAGTCGGCAACTTGTACCATCGCCAACTTACAGAAAATGATTGCACCCGACATGCCGTCCGAGCACGCTCGTGCGCTCTACCGCGTTTTGATTTCCTACAAAGATATTTTTTACTTTAACGATCGTCCTTTGGCCCAAACAACAGCTGTTAAACATCGCATTAATACCGGCGATGCCCCTCCTATTCATCGCCGCCCGTATCGAGTATCACCGACTGAGCGTCAAGTTATCCAGTAACGGTCAGCAAGCGCATGGGATCACAGCCCAGCGAAAACACTTCGTCCATAGGACATCCAAATCATGTCCCAATCTCCATGCACCATTTCAAAAACAGAACATCCACCGGACGTCCAGTTTCTGATATCCTTCCACGGATGTCCAAAGAAAATCGCACCTGGACCTATTTCGGATATCCTACCATGGAAGTCCTAGGGTTAGCCCGTATGTACATTTTTTTGACATACACGCAGATATTTGTCCTCCAATTGAGGCTCTGTCTTTGAGTTTCCTCTTAACAGAAATGTTTTCTCGCATGTTCAAATTACCATATGAAACCATCATGTGGACTCATGTGGCTGGCAGATGGCCTCAAACAGGTCACCGCTAGTGTCGCTTGCCTCAGTGATAACGTTCGCCAAATTCAGGTTGCGCTCTGGGATCCCAACAGGGGCCTCGGAGCTCTCGCAGATCGCATCGACGCCATTGAGGCGCGAATGGCTTCACGCGCCTGCGTCGTAAAACCGCTAACCGTTCCCGCCATACTAAAGGAAGCTAGACTTCATTATCCCACCAGCGCGGCGACATGAGGTCCCAGTCTTTGCGCAGGCCTAACTGCCCCGTTAGGTGGTAGTCCGTCAGGTCAGCCATAATGGATAGATCCAAAGAGAGTTTTCGCATTTGGCAATGGAACTGCAGAGGGTATTCTAACAAAAAAGCCCCTCTGCAGCAGTTTTTTAGGTCTTTCGCTGCGAAACCTCAGGCCATTGCTCTCCAGGAAACATTAATCTCCGCCGCTTCGCTCCAGGGCCACAGGGCCGTGTCGAGCCGGCCCGGGGGGCGAGGAATTTGCACCTTGATCGATAAGCGGTTAACTCATATCACCCACGACCTCAAGCTGGCGAGTGGTAGAATCGAATATGTCATGGTTGAGATCCTGCTCGACGTACCACACCAGAATCAGCGCAGAAACAGCGTGTTCGTCCTCAATATCTATAGCAACCCCAGGGACTCGCGCCAGCAGTTCAAGACCATCCTCAAGAAAGCGACCGACTTGGCCGGCCCTCGACCCTTGGTCGTCGTCGGTGACTTCAACGCACGGTACGGCATCTGGGGCTACGTCTACGACACTACCAAGGGGCGCAACCTGTGGCAAGACGCCAACGAGATGGACCTCACTCTGGTCACTGACAAGAATTTTCCTACTCGCATCGGCAACTCCGTCACCCGGGACTCGACACTTGACCTAGCGTTCGTCAGGAAGATTGAGGACGTAGGCTGGGAGAACACCGCCATGGAGCTCGGCAGCGACAACTACATTCTCGAGACCAACTTCAAGGTGTCTCGGAGTAGGGTCAGGGAATTCACGTTCATCGATTGGGACCATTTTCGCAAGATTCGTGACGAACCCGGGATAGCCAGGGCACCCGCCACTCTCGAAGAATGGTGTGAAGGCATCCGGAACGACGCTTCCGCGGCCACCAAGAAAGTGGAAACAGATCTCGACGTCCAGTGTATGGACAGCAGACTCGCCCACCTGATCGAGGCCAAAACCGCCCTGCTCCACCGATGGAAGGGTCAAAGGCTCAATCGCAGACTCCGAAAGAAGTTTTTGGAGCTCAACAAGGTCATCGATGACCACAGCAAGGCGCTATGCCAGCAGCAGTGGGACGAGCTCTGCGAATCCATCGACGGACAGATGCGCAATGGCAAATCCTGGGGTATGCTGAAGCATCTCGACGAAAGCGGCTCGAAGACAAATCAAAGGCATACGTTGGCCCAGGCCCTTCACGAAGCCACCAGGTCTCAGACGGTCGATGAACTCGTCGCAAAACTCATGCAGAAGTACCTGCCTGTCCGTCGCGACGGAGATCCGTCGACCCAACTCCCGGACTACCGAGGTCATCCACGCCCCGAGCTGGACGAAGACTTCTCCATTGCCGAGGTCAGACAGGCCATCTTCGCGCTCAACCGCAAGTCCGGCGCCTGGTCTGGAAGGAGTCACCAACAGAATGTTGAGAAACGTGGACGACACGTCGATTGTCTTTCTGACCGACAAGATAAACGAGTCCTGGAAGAGCGTCATTGTACCTGCAGAATGGAAGACGACCTGCACGGTGCTCATTCCCAAGCCCGGCAAGGCCCCGAACATCGAATACTTGAGGCCGATTTCTCTGACCTCCTGCGTCGGCAAGGTCATGGAGCGCATAGTCCTCAACAGGCTTAACGGGTACCTCGAAGACAACGAGGTTGTCCCAGGGTCGACGTTATTCGGGTCCTGGGCATGTTTGCCGAATTCAACGGCGGGAACGGAACTGCTCTCCGCAAGATCATCGCAAAGATGGAAAACGCTTTCCGCCTCGTTCGCAGAATCGCAAACGGGCATCGAGGCATGAAGGAAAACAATCTTCTCAGGCTGATCAATGCCTTCGTACTCCGCCTCACGTAGACGATTTCTATGCACAACTGGCTCAGAGCGGAGTGAGACAAGGTCAACGTTCTCATCCGCAAAGTAGTCGAGAGGGCTCTTGGGCTACCCATCAAAACCCATACCGAGGATCTCTTGAAGCTGGGGGTACATAACACTGCTGAGGAGATTGCCGAATTCCAAGAAAGCGCGCAACTCAGTCGCCTGACCACCACAGCGGTAGGTAAACGCAACTTCGAAGAGCTGGGTTACCACCTTGCGGGATTCCCGGCGGTCAGTACCCCGATCCCTAGGTGCATTCGAGACAAGTTCGTAGTGGCCCCGAAACGTCCATCCCGTCCACAACGAGGGCAGACGCAAGGCCAGACCAGCAGCCATCCTCAAACATATCAAGCAACACGACATTAGAGCAAGCTTCGTCGACGCCGCGGAGTACAGTGACGGGAAGACCTTTGCCGTCGTTGTGGTCGACTCGAGCGGAAAGATTTCCAAAAGCGCCTCGATTCGCACTTCAGACCCCGGAGTCGCCGAGCTAGTCGCCATCGCCCTCGCCCTGCTCGGGGGTCGAAATATATAGTGATTCCAAAACGGCAGTTAGGGCTTTTCAGAAGGGTTGCATCGCCAAGGAAGCTGTTCGTCTTCTTAGCGGCTCGAGTCCACATGCTCTCACAAACCATTGAATTCACTGGTTTCCCAGTCACGTGGGATCGGTCGAGGGTGCTCCCCCGAACCTCAATGAGTCTGCTCACGAGGCTGGGCGTGACCTCACCGACCGCGCTTCCTCTATAAGGAGCACTGACTCCCCTCTCTACGGTCACAGGGACGCTTCCGCTACTCACAACGAGATTATTAAATATTTCTATATGACCAGAAGGGTCTTTCCACCCCGTCACCCCAAGCTGAATAGGGCGCAAGCCGTTTCGCTTAGGTGTCTAAAGACCAGCACATATCCGTGTCTGTCCGCTCTCTACGAGGCTTACCCCGACGTGTATCGCGACGACGCCTACCCGTCCTGCGGCCAAGCCTCCACTCTACCTCACATGCTCTGGGAGTGCGGGTCGACATTCCCCAAGTTCATCAAGGAGGAGTGGGACTCGCTTCTGCGTAGCCCCGCTCTAGAAAACCAAATCCTGCCCGTCCGGCGTGCCGCGAGGGGCGGTGGGCTAGACCTGCCGGTCCCGACGTGGGACTAGCCGGGTGCGCGACGAGTTCGCGTCCTCGCCGGACCTGCAATAAAGTTTATTCACTCACTCACTCACTCACTCACTCACTCACTCACTCACTCACTCACTCACTCACTCACTCACTCATCATGTGGGGACCAGCTTTTACAAACCAGCCCATATATATATATATATATATATATATATATATATATATATATATATATATATATATGTTTTAAGCAGGCTTAAATCTCGTTTCAAAAAATATTCTAACACGCTTGCAGCAGCACTTAAATATGCTAAACGAGATTACTTTCAGAACAAGATTTTGAATAATGGAACTAATACGAGGCGCAATTGGCAGGTCATTAACGAATTCTTAAATAATAAATGCCGTGAGCATTTAACAAAAATAAAAACTGAGACACATACATACTGCCACCCAGCTGATATCGCGAATGCCTTCAGCGAGTATTTTAGCAGTACTTGCGATTCTCAAACAGATCCCCCATTACCGACATTGCCTCGTCATCTTCATTCTTTCTACTTGCGACCTACGAATGCAAAGGAAGTTCTTCATGTTATATCTTCGCTTAGGTCTACTGGGTCTGGCCTAGACTCTGTTCACCCATCACGTATCAAGTTAGTTTCTAATGAACTGTCTCCTATCATAGCCGATATTGTTAACAAAATGTTTAAAGCAGGCATATTTCCCAGTTCTCTGAAAGTTGGTAAAATAACACCTGTTTACAAAAAAGGCAATCGTGAACTTCTGAATAACTACAGGCCTATTTGTATTCTTTCATTTTTCAGTAAAATCATTGAACGACTAGTTCATACACGTTTATCATCCTACCTAGCAAAATTTAATCTACTATCACCTAAACAGTATGGCTTTCGGCAGGGTTGCTCAACTGAGCTTGCGCTTCTAACCTTCGCCCATAAAGTCAAGAAGGCAATCGACCAAGGCTTGCTGGTTGGAAGTGTATTCATAGATTTAACAAAAGCCTTTGACACCATTAATCACAAAATTCTAATACATAAACTTGAATTTACGGCATAACTGGCCCAGCACTTCAGCTTATTTCTAGCTACCTAACTAATCGTACTCAAGTTGTTCAGATTGACGGCAAACTCTCATCTGCTAAGAACATATATCGAGGCGTTCCTCAGGGCTCGATCCTTGGCCCGCTGCTGTTTCTGCTATTTATCAACGACCTACCTAATGTTCTGACGACTACGGACTGTATATTATATGCAGACGACACGACTATTTTTACTTGTGCTAACAATGTCGACGAGCTACAGCAAAATGTTAACGTTGATCTGCATAACATAACTTCCTGGTGTCAAAAGAACATGTTGTGCATCAATCCGATAAAAACGGTTTTTATGGTTTTTCATTCCTTCCCGACACTAATTTCGAACTCTATATCGGTGCGTCTAGAAAACAACTTAATACCAATATCTGTTAGCACTAAGTTTCTTGGCGTAGATTTAGACAGGCATCTGAAATTCAATCTTCATGCTCACTCACTTGTCCGTGAGATATCGTTTGGAATACGTGCCATAATCAAAACCCGCTCGTATTTTCAGCCACACATTATCCATTCCCTTTATCATGCACACATTCACAGCCATTTATCTTACTGCATATCAGCCTGGGGAAACACATACCTCGCTCACCTCAGCCAACTTCAACGCATGCAGAATCAGGCGATTCGCCTCATGACTTTCAGCCATTTCCTATCGAATGCAACGCCACTTTATTGCAGTTTAAACATTCATCCTCTTCATCAGCTCTTTCAGTTAAAATTAACAATCGTGATCTATAAGTTATTTCGTAATATTGCACACATAGATGGCTTTGTTATTGAAACTTTTGTAAATACTAACACTACTAGGTCCTCTGAACTCGATAATCGTCTTTTGCCTAAAGTGCGCACAAACTATGGTAAGTTCACTACCACATTTGCGGGAATAAAACTACGGAATTCTATTCCACATAGCATTAAATCATCGCCCACAGAGCATATATTCAAGAATCAGGTTAAGAAATACTTTATGCAGCAACTCTCTTTATCCTAACCACTGACTTTTGTGATTGTAATCATAATTGACATAGCTATTTTACTACATGTTATATTACTCATATTTTTATTGTATTGTACATTTGCATTGCTTCTTCACTACAGAAGTCTTCGCATTTTTTTGTCTTACTAAACAGTTTTGAACTCTTCATTTTTCGCGCTGTTTCTTATTTAGTTTGTAATGGCCACCGTAACCAATGCTTGATATGTATTGTCTTTTTTTAATTATTTTTTCATGTATGGGAGTCCCCCTGACAGTTTGTAACTTTGGGACTCCCTGTGTAGTGCTCATTTTGCATACAATTCTTGTAAATCTGACATCGTTGATGAATAAACTTGAAACTTGAATATATATATATATATATATATATATATATATATATATATAGATATATATATATAACCTCTTTAATAACAACTGCACTTGAAGAAATTTCGTGTGACCTTGAAGAATGGTTAACTTAAGTGACTGCCTTATTTGTGTATTCACAAGACCTCACAGTAGCAGAAAGTTCAATTTCACAGCCTGGGTCCTCTCGCGCCGCCAAGAGACTGGCGTCTCTCAGATGAGCCATATGACAAGCAGATTCATTTAAACACGTGAGGGATATATATGTGTTTTGTCGTACAGATATGTATAAATGAAAAAAACCATGTGAAAGCTTTAATATACAAAGATATCATCAAGAAATATTTTCCTGATGATAGGTCAGTTGAGAAGATAAGACGTAACATATATAAAACTTAGCAATATACAACAATTTCTGAACACAACTTGCGACTAGAATTGTTAGCATAAAGCAATGTGACTGCATAATGAAATTGTTTTATTACCAGCAAAGCATGCCTTATGCCATTGGGTCCTATTATTTCCTGGAGCTGGAATAAAGGACTATAGAGTAATAAATCATCAGACAAACAAATAAAATACCGTATTATTAAATCATTCAATAAATAAGACACAGCGATATTAAAAAAAGTTCGAAAGGGCAGGAAAGCAGGTAGGTACAGTGTAGATTGCGTGCGCTGTCTCGCCGCGCACCCAGTGTTATGCAGCCGCTCATATGGTGGAAAATACGCTTCCTTTTCAGCGTCCGATGGATTCTGGTGAAGTACCGATAAGCGACTTGCCCACTGCTGGCTTTGTTGTTGGGGCTTGTGCAGTGTTTGTTGCCAGAGCACATTGCAACGTCCACAGCCATGGTAGATGCAAGCTCGACACACATTTTCTAATTTATTTTTTTTATTTTATTGTTATAGCAACTATATCGACACTCCGGACAAATTTTCGCTGTCGTCGTCGCCGCCGTGATGTTCAATAAAAAATCCAAGAGCTGCATGAATGAGCTACCCGTACAGTGTGTGGCCGAAAGAAAACATGCAACAGGGAACCAAAAAGGATGGCAGCTTGATGGGCATTATCTTCCCACGCAGTCACGTGATCAAACGTGCACTTGGGAAGGAGAGCGCGCTCTCTCTCTTCTAACCCTTCCGTAGCTGCAAATGACGGTGTGTAGCTGACGCTTATACGACACGCATGCCGTATGTCATCATCATCATCGTCAGCCTGGTTACGCCCGCTGCAGGGCAAAGGCCTCTCCCACGCTTCTCCAACTACCCCGATTATGTACTAATTGTGGCCATGTTGTCCCTGCAAACTTCTTAATCTCATCCGCCCACCTAACTTTCTGCCGCCCCCTGCTACGCTTCCCTTCCCTTGGAATCCAGTCCGTAACCCTTAATGACCATCGGTTATCTTGCGCTCCTCATTAGCATGCGCCTCCTCATTACATGTCCTGCCCATGCCCCCATTTCTTTTTCTTGATTTCAACTAAGATGTCATTAACTCGCCTTTGTTCCCTCACCCAATCTGCTCTTTTCTTATCCCTTAACTTTACTCCCACCATTCTTCTTTCCATAGCTCGTTGCGTCGTCCTCAATTTAAGTAGAACCCTTTTCGTAAGCCTCCAGGTTTCTGCCCCATACGTGAGTACTGGTAAGACACAGCTGTTATACATTTTTCTCTTGAGGGATAATGGCAACCTGGTGTTCATGATCTGAGAATGCCTGCCAAACGCACCCCCAGCCCATTCTTATTCTTCTGATTATTTCAGTCTTATGATCCGGATCCGCGGTCACTACCTGCCCTAAGTAGATGTATTCCCTTACCACTTCCAGGGCCTCGCTACCTATCGTAAACTTCTGTTCTCTTCCGAGACTGTTAAACATAACTTTAGTTTTCTGCAGATTAATTTTTAGACTCACCCGTCTTCTTGGCCTCTGGGGGTCAGTGAACATGCATTGCAATTGGTCCCCTGAGTTACTAAGCGAGGCAATAGCATCAGTGAATCGCAAGTTACTAAGGTATTCTTCATTAACTCTTATCCCCAATTCTTCCCAATCGAGGTCTCTGAAAACCTCCTGTAAACACGCTGTGAATAGCATTGGAGAGATCGTATCTCTCTGCCTGACGCCTTTCTTTTATTGGGATTTTGTTGCGTTCTTTATGGAGGACTGCGGTGGCTGTGGAGCCGCTATAGATATCTTTCAGTATTTTTACATACGGCTCGTCTGCACCCTGATTCCGCAATGCCTCCATGACTGCTGAGGTTTCGACTGAATCAAACGCTTTCTCGTAATCAATCAAAGCGATATATAAGGGTTGGTTATATTCCGCACATTTTTCTATCACCTGATTGATAGTGTGAATATGGTCTATTGTTGAGCAGCGTTTACGGAATCCTGCCTGGTCCTTTGCTTCACGGAAGTCTAAGGTGCTCTTCATTGTATATGCAATTACCTTAGTAAATACTTTGTAGGCAACGGACAGTAAGCTGATCGGTCTATAATTTTTCAAGTCTTTGGCGTCCCCTTTCGTATGGATTAGGATTATGTTAGCGTTTTTCCAAGATTCCGGTACGCTCGAAGTCATGAGGCATTGCGTATGTAATTGTTAGTAATCATTGGCGTGCACAAGTGTAAAGAGCGCGCCGGGATAGTTGCTAACTTCATGCGGGGTGTCTTCCTTCCTGGGCTGTCTTTCCGCGCCCTCAGTGTTGCAGATCATGTAGTCTGAGTTAAGGGACGGGTGTAATTGGAGATCACTGACGGAGGCCGACCTCTAGTTGACATAGGGGGATGAGTCTAATTTTCGCAGTCGCATTGAATTGCGCAGCTATACGAACCATTCGCCCCGGTTGCAGGCGTTCTTCATAATGCCAGCGCTGTGGCACCAAGTGCTCATGGTCATCCAGTGAGATACAGGTTTACATCGTCCGTGCAGTACTTTATGCTTACTTTAATTAAGTGAATGTTTACTACAATTTATATCGCCGTTATACCTAAGGTATAGACAGCCGCACTTCTTTGCCGTGATTTTGAGGAGCCTTACAGGGGACCGGGCGATTTAAACTCATTTTTTTCAACTACGAGTACGAAAGCTGCCGGGAACCTCTGTGATCGCCTGCTTTCGCCATTTAGTAGCAATGCACGAAAGTTCGCGCTTTTGAGCAAGAACGGAATCAACGCACCTAACACGACTGCTTGTGGTTTGATTTTTTTTTTAATATTGGCTGTAAAATTGGGGGTGCCGTCCTTATACGGTAGGAATCTTCCTTCCTGCTATTGTCCCATAGTTCACTATCGCCTATACTGCATCGCCTTTCTGGCAAAACTGCAGCCTCTCTCTCTCTCTCTCTCTCTCTCTCTGTCTTTTTTTTTTAATTTGTGAGTCCGAGTATAAGCGCTGCTGCGCATGACTGCTACTGCTCCTGATGTCGAGGGATCGAATCCGGCTTGGCCTCATTTCGGTTAATGAGTGAATCATATACAGGTTGTCCCTCATAACTTGAGCCAAAGTTTTAAAAATGAAAGGCACTCCGGACGCAAGTTGAACCGAATGCATAATGTTGGCACTGGCCTAGAGTTACTCAGGCTATTTTCCCCTAAACTAACGGTTTAGTTATGTTTAATTAACCGACTTTCTAAGTATTGGCTGCAGACTCCAAGTGTGATACGCAAAGTTGTAGAGCACCCTGAGAAACCTCTTAATAAATCGGTTCCGGCACGATATATCTCGCGTGGTCCTTTTTTTCCGCGTTCCAAAGAAAGTCCGCGAAATACGACAAAATACCACGTAACGGGACGCTTACGCACCACTATTGTGCTGCTCTAGCTGCTCTCAAGCGTGTGATGGATGAACAAGATCGGCTGCAGCGAGTCTGGCCCGCCATATGGGCCCGCGACAGAGCGTTATGCCTGGTGCAGGTATCTGGGCATGCGGCTCTTATCGCATGACGGTGCAAATGCATGCTGCTGGCCGAGCGTTGCCGAAGCGATAAAGCGTCTAAGGCCACGAAAAATAATAATAATATTTGGGGTTTTACGTGCCAAAACCACTTTCTGATTATGAGGCTCGCCGTAGTGGAGGACTCCGGAAATTTTGACCACGTGGGGTTCTTTAACGTGCACCTAAATCTAAGCACACAGGTGTTTTCGCATTTCGCCCCCATCGAAATGCGGCCGCCGTGGCCGGGATTCGATCCCGCGACCTTGTGCTCAGCAGCCCAACACCATAGCCACTGAGCAACCACGGCGGGTCACGAAAAAGAAAAGACGGAAGCAGCATTTTGATTCTGCTTGAAAGAAGGAAAGAGCGAAGCGCGTGGAAACGATGGAAGGCGATGACGGCTGCTGCAATTTTGCCGTTGTACACAAATGACCTTATAGTAGCTTTCGAATTGAACGATGATACGACAACTTTAAACCTTAGGGCTCGAATAAAAGCGGATAAATCACACGGGTACAACACTATACTGATGGTAAAAAAAAAACTTTGCCTATATTCAAGGAAGATTACGCATGCCTTCTTCAGACGATGACCCTTTTCGCACTGGCCCCATCTACTCTCCTTCTCACTCTTGCTGTCTACCAGACGTATCGGTTGGCACCTTCTGGCTTCACACTTGTGCACCGGGACCGGCGCGTCAGTCCCTGAGAGCATAGAGTTTCTTACAATAATTATTGTATGAAACTCTGTGCCTGAGAGAGTGCGCCCGCAGGCTGTTCCAGTTTACCGGATGTAGATCGTAACTTATATACATACCTCGTCTGAACCGGTCGCAGCGAACTGCAATATATCCAGTGGGCGCCCGTATCCCTGCGTGTTCTCCACAGCAACGCTATTTGGCTGTGACCAACGTTGAGCAGCAGATATGGCTTACTCCCATGAGGAAAGAGCGCATATATGGTTTTGGCTCTAGGTGCGTCAAGTGGACATAGAAGGCGTGCAGTTGAGCTATTTCAACGCTGGCATCCAGGTACGCGTCCGACCTCAATGACGATTTTGCGTGCATATGAAACGCTGAGACAGACTGGGACTTTACGATGAAACAACATAAATCTTAATTCAATCCTGGGCGAGGACATGGAGACATATATTCTGTCAAAGTTTTATTCAGACCCACATGCAAGTGTTCGTAGTATGGGCGCTGAAGCTGGTGTTTCAAAGTCTTTAGTGTGGAGAGTACTTAAGAAGAGGCAACTTCATCCGTACTACGTGCAGCTGCACCAGATATTGGAGCCCCGCGGTTTCCAAAATCTAAAGGACTTTGCAAACTGGATTATAATCAAGACGGAGGAGGACCGAGGCTTTGTCAACAAAATACTGTGGACTGATGAAGCTACCTTCTCACGTAATGCGCAAGTCAACATCCACACGCTTACTATTGAACCTACGAAAACCCTCACTGAGTTTTGAACTCACACAACCGACCACTAGTATTGGTGATCACCAATATCAGTGGTCGGTTAATGTGTGATGGGGAACTTGCGGTGGCACTATCATTGGTCCCGTGTTTTTTAATAACACGCTTACAGGCGAAATATACAACAACGGCATCTTTGATGGGGCGCTTGAGGATTTTCTTTACGAACTTCCATTGGCTAAGATGAAGAATATTTGGTATCAGCATGGTGCTTCCGCGCACGGCAGCAGTAAACCTTGTAAATGGCTTCATGAAGTATTCCCGCGGCAGTGGATTGAACGCCATGGGCCCATTGCTTGGCCGGCATGGTCGCCAGATTTAACACCCCTCGATTTCTATCTTTGGGGCTACGTCAAGGACACCAACCACAACATCAGAGAACCTAAAATAAATCATAAGACAAGTCTGCAACTCCAACCCTTATACCATGACCAAAAACACCTCGGAAAATGTGCCTATGAGATGCCAAATGTGCATTGCAGCAAATGATGACCTCTTCGAATTATAATCAAAGGGCGTTTTTTGAATTGAAGCTCACCGGAAAATCATTCCGGCCCTATCGCCGCCTCCCTACCCAACCCCATTTCGCTCCGTCGGCAGGCTGCCAGCTCTTGCCCATATTAAGCATAAAAAGATAAAGCTGTGTTCTTGTTCTCTTTCGTCTCCTTAGACGCTTTGTCGCTTCGGAACCGCTGGGCCATCAGCACATTTGCGCCGTCATGCGATAAAAGCCGCATGCCGAAATCTCTACACAGACATAACGTCCTGTCGCGGGCTATAGCAGAAAGCTTGAGAGCAGCACAATAACAGTGCGCAATCGCCCCGTCACGTGTTTTTTTTTTTCATATTTCGCGGGCTCTCTTTGGAACGTGGAAGAAAGGACCACGGGAGATATATCTTGTTCAAAACACTTTATTGAGAGGTTTCGCAAGGTGTTCTAAAACTTTGCGTACCACACTTGGGGTCTGCAGACAATACTTAAGAAGTTGATAAATTAGGCATAACTAATCTGTTAAGAACGAGAAGGGGGTTAACGGAGGGGCCCAATTTTATCATCATCATCATTTATTGGACCCTTAAGGACCCTTTACAGGGTATTACATAGGGGGGGGGGGGGAGTCATAGATATACATAAGTCAAAGACGTTACATCAAGAATGAATTGAAATAACGCAGGTTAAATAATGCAGCAAAACAAAATAGGAGTACAGGCAACTTCAAATGCAACAACACTTGGAATGAAAAGAGAGATCGTTCAATTGTAGTTTCCAAAATGTGAAAGCAACCCCTCTTTAAATTCTTCAGGATCATGCTCCCTGACAATTGCATCTGGGAGTGCATTCCATTCCTGGATTGCTGTGGGTAAAAATGATTTATTGAAGGCAGCAGTTGATCCATACAGGCGCTGTAAACTGAGTGAATTGAACAGGCGTCGTGACGAACGCGCTGGTGATAGAAGAAGTGATTCGCGCAGATGTTGAAAATGGTAGTACAACTTGTGGAATAAGCACAGACGTGCTATCTTGCGTCGATAGACTAATGTGGGTAAATTGAGCGATGACTTAATACTTCTGATACTGGTTTTGTAGTCATATTTTGAAGATATGAATCGAGCAGCACGGTTCTGGACCGATTCTATTGCATTGATTAGATGTGTTTGATGTGGACACCCAATCGTGGAAGCGTATTCAAGTTTTGTTCGAACGAAAGTTTCGTATGCCAGTTTACGGACGGAAGGGGGTGTCAACGATAATGTTCTTCTGATGAAGCCTAGTGTTTTAGAGCTGTCGGCGATCAGTTTCGTTAATCATATGTGAGAAGCCAACAAACAAAAACACCAAGGAAAACACAGGGGAGGCTCCGGTGACCGAGCCCCCTCCGGAGTTTTCCGGGAGAGGGGAGGGGGAGTTGCTCTACCCCCGCACTCCCACGATGCCGAAGTCGGTAGCGACGACTATCCATTTGTTGCGCGAAGAGGTCACTGGGGATGGCCCAAGTAGATTCATTCCTATTTGTTGGAACGGTGCTTGAGCAGGGTACACAGGGTGGAGAAAGCCAGCCGGTTTAACTGGTGGTTTCTGCCGACCTGCCGCGCTGACAATCGCGGCAGGTCTTCACGTACCGTTGCACAGAAGAATAAAGCCGGGGCCAGTAATAGTTTTGTCGTATCCTTGCTAATGTCTTAGCGAATCCCAGGTGTCTTGGCGCAGCGCCGACGGCACGACAAGGACGTACGTATTGGGACTGCTTTCACAGTTTTTCCTGTAAACGACGTTGTTATGCAAGTAGTACGATGATAAGCCGCGCATGAGCGAGCGGGTAAAACACCTTCAACTCCTTGAAGGTATTCGATCAGCGGCAGCAGCTCAGGGTCAGCGCACTGGTGCTCAGCCATATTTATGGCGTCGATAACGCCGACAATTGGCAAGTCATGGTCAGGGTCTGATGACGTCGTAGGGAGTGGTGCACGTGACAGTCAGCGTCGCTGTGCTTCCTGCCAGATTGGTAGACAACTGTTATGTCGTAAGCGCAGGCTCAAGCGGGCTAGTCTGCCTGAAGGATATCCTTCAGGTCGGCAAGCCAGCACGGGGCGTGGTTGATCACTGACAGCCTTAAAGGGTCTACCATACAAGTAGGGTCAGAATTTGCCAATTGTCCAGACAACTGCTAAGCATTCTTTTTCAGTGGTTGAGTAGTTTTTCTCAGCCTTGGTGATACTGCGGCTTGCATAAGCAATGGGGCGTACCGCACCAGCTTGCCACTGCACAAGAACTGCACCGAGACCTGTATTGCTGGCGTCAGTATGGATTTCAGTGTCAGCGTCTTCGTCGAAATGAGCAAGTATTGGGGCTGCTTGCAAATGCTTACGCAATTCATTGAACGACTGCTGCTGCTCGTCCGCCCAAATGAAAGGCACATCATCGCGTATAAGCCGTGTCAGAGGCTCAGCAATTCTCGAGAATCCCTCGACGAAGCACCTATAATATGTGCACAAACCAAGGAAGCGTTGGACAGCTTTCTTGTCTGTGGGTGGAGAAACTCGGCGATGGCAGCTAACTTGTCGGGGTCCGGTCGGACGCCTTTAGTACCAACGACATTGTCAAGAAATTTGAGCTCTTGGAACCCGAAGTAGCGTTTTTGAGGCTTGATGGTGAGACCGGCAATACGGATCGCCACGAGGACACTCTCGAGTCGTGCGAGATGTTCGTCAAACGTGCTCGAGAACACGACGACGTCGTCCAAGTATACGAGGCAGGTGTGCCATTTGAGTTCAACAAGCACGATATCCATCATCCGCTGAAAGGTGGCAGGTGCGGAACAGAGACCGAAGGGGAGAACTTTGAACTCATAAAGGCCGTCAGGTGTCACAAACGCTATTTTTTCACGATCCTGTTCATCAACTTCGATTTGCCAATACCCTGATTTAAGATCCAACGAAGAAAAAAACGTGGCATGTTGTAGACGATCCAATGCGTCGTCGATGCGTGGCAATGGATAAACATCGCGCTTAGTGACACAGTTCAACTTTCTGTAATCTACACAGAAGCGTAGTGTGTTATCTTTCTTTCTGACTAACACTATACAGGGGAGGCCCATGGGCTTGTGGACGGCTGGATCACGTCGTCTTGGAGCATCTCTTTCATCTGATGCTTGATCGCTTCCCATTCCACTGGAGACACTCTGTAAGGATGCTGACGAACAGGACGTGCAGACTCATCCGTAATAATGTGGTGCTTTGTGATGGACGTGCGCCGTACTTTGGAAGACGTTAAAAAACAGTCCGCAAATTCATTCACGAGACTCAGTAGACGGTCTTTCTGATTTTTAGGCTAGGTAACTCAGATAGCTGAGACGGTGCGATTTCTAATGTGGCAATGTCAGTAACGTCAATAATTTCGCGAAGAAATGCGATTGTGTTTCCTCGCGGTACATGCCCATACTCGTTGCTAAAGTCTAAAGTTTGTTAGCAAAACGACTGAACATTTGTTTCGCACCTGAAGATGCCCTCTGGCTACCCAAATGTGGCGCTCAAGAAGCAGGGGGATGCTTGCCTCAGCAATTCCTTCGGCGTCGTCTTTCATGTCGCATCAGACAAGGGTAAGCACGCTGCTCTTGGGTGGCAACGTGCGATGTAACGGTCGTTGTCATTACTACATGTTCGCTATGGCTTGCGTAGTAGCGAAACTGTCTCTGGACTCTTGCAGGTCGATGATGGCACCGTCTGCCTGAAGGAAATCCATGCCGAGTATAAGGTCCTTTGAGCATTCAGGAAGAATGACGAAGTCGCCAATGTACGTGAAGCCCCGAATGTTTACTCGTGCCGTGCACCGGCCCATTGGAGTTATGAGGTGCCCTCCTGCAGTACGAATCTGAGTCACGCTCCATTGCGTCGAAACTTCGTTAGTATACACGCAGATTCTGGTTCATAACAGATGTGTCCGCACCCGTGTCGATTAAGGCCGTGACTTCGTGGTCATCTGTGGTAACTGCTACATCGCAAGATACTGACACCAAACTACACTGCTTTCTATACATCTTAATTACGTCATATCGCGGTCGTCGTAGTGGAGGATCTTCAGCGTTCGCAACGTCAGTGACCTCACCTCCGCAGGTCGCTGTACTCAGCTTTGCAGCGAGGCAGGGCTGGGTGAGCGACGCCTTGTTGATCTCGGCGTGAAGAGGGGGCTGGAAGATCTGTTTCGGACGGGTGACGGTGACCGGGGTTCACGTAATCGTGGGGTAAACGAGGTCCTGGCGCCTGCGAGGTAGGCTTCAATCTCCAACAGGGGGCGTTCACCATTGCGCAGGCACGGTGCCTTCAGTGAAAATCCACGGAGCCCAGCTCGGCGGTAAGGACACGCCCTGTAGAGGTGATCGCCTTCACCGCAATGAAAACACAAGGGCCTCCGTTCTGCGGTGCGCCATACGTCGCTCTTGCGGGGTGGTCGTGTTTCAGCCATGAATGGCGTGCGGCGAGTCCTGAAGTCGGCAGGTGCGTGTTCAACGGCGCGCACACCAAGAAAGTCTGGGACGTCACGCGCATCGTGAAAAGTCGGAGACAACGAATTTCGCGCAGCTTCCGCATACGACATGCAAGGCTGTGGCTGCCGTACCTCGTGCTGTGGTGTCCCGTTTCGCTCCGGGACTTGTCCTGCCTGCCTGATTTCCTCCCGGATGACATCAGCCAGAGCGAGTCGCGGTACCGATGCCGGAGCCACCTGAAGCTTTTGGAGCTCTTCTCGAACAACAAGCCCAATGAGCTCCCGCAAGGCGTCGGTATAGCGAGAGGGCCACGTGATAGGGTCGGCACGTCGCGGTTGTACTGCCTCGTTCGTTGCTGCAGTGCCTTTTCCATTGATATGGCTTCCGCGAGAAACTCTGCAATGGTCTTTGGTTGGTTGCGTATTAGGCCGCCGAATAACTCTTGCTTGACACCGCGCACCAAGTTCCTGACCTTCTTTTCTTCCGGCATGGATGGATCCGTGCGTCGTAAAGTCGGCACCTATCTTCGACAAACATTGCGACGCTTACGTTCGGCCGCTGTACTCTCGCCTGAATTGCAGATTCAGCTCGCTCCTTGCGATCGAGGCTGGCGTATGTCGTCGTATGTCGAGGCTGGCGTACGTCGAGCTGCCGTCGGAATTTGTCCCATGTCGATAAGGCCGCCTCACGGTTCTCAAACCATGTCAGCGATAGTCCTCGAGGGCAAAGTAGACGTTGCGTAGTTTGCGCTCTGGAGTCCAGTCGTTGAATTCTGCGACACGCTCAAAGTGATCCAGCGACTCCTCAACATCCTCGAAGGTGTCCCCATGGAAGGATGTGGGGATTCGCGGCTGGTTAAGGACGACCTCAGTCGGTGCCGTTGAGGAAGAAGACGGAACCTATGTACTCATCCTTCTGACTATATTGGGTAGAGGCTCGTGCTCAGGTGGCAGTCCTTGAAGTCGACGGCTTGTCCGTACGTGAACAGGAGTCCGCTCGACTGGACTTCGTACTGGGCTTGTAGACGGTGTTCGATCTGGGAGTGGTAGCATGTACCCCACACCTCCACCAGAAAAATGTAACGTAGATTGAAGACGGAGTCTTACAAAATAGATGTTTGTCTTTAATGGCGGGCCAGAAGAAGAGCGTGCAGCTTACGAGCTTCGTCGTGTTTCATGGCGCCTGCCTTCGCGCGCGCCGTCCCGCGGCGCGGGAGCCCCACATCAATATATATATATATATATATATATATATATATATATATATATATATATATATATATATATATATATATATATATATATATATATATACGAAGCCATTTAAACACTGCCACCAAGGACAACATAGGGGAAGTTACTTGTGCGTAATAAATGGAATAAGGACACGATAAATAATGAAAGTGGATGACAAAACAACTACCCGCAGGTGGGAAACGATCCCACAACCTTCGAATTTCGCATGAGAGTTCATGTGGGATTGTTCCCTACCTGCGGCAAGTTTTTTTTTTCATCCACTTTCATTTCCGGTAATTTCTCGTTTCTTTATTTCATTTATTACGCACAAGTAATTTCCCCTATGCTGTCCTTGGTGTCAGTGTCTGTTAGCTTGATATGACTTGACTAATAAAAACGGGCCCCTCGGTTAACCCCCTTTCTTCTCGTTTACATATATATATATATATATATATATATATATATATATATATATATATATATATATATGCTGGTCGCACCCCTGCGGAAAATTGAAAACTTTAGGCCTATGGATGTATATCTGCGAAACTGTGCTGTTTGCTTTGAATTACGATAATTCGCAGCGATGTTGACGGCGAATGTTTAATTTCTTCAGCGTTTAATGCAATACTAGAGTGGTGAGTTGATGTTAAGCGTCACTTGCGTGCCCAACGTGCGCTTACCTACGCAGTGCACAAACACACAGTGAGACGTGCATGTTTGCTTGAGGCGTTGTTGTGCGCCATTATTCACAACCATCTAGAAGGCCAGCATTCTCGTTGCCGCACACGGCACATCGCATTGTTGAAGAAGTGTTAAACTTTAATCGAATTATGGGGCTGTACGTGTCAGAACCACAGTCGGATTATGAGGCACGCCATATATATAGTGGCGGACTCCTGATTAATTTTGACCCGCTGGGGCCCGTTGAACCTATAATCTAATCTATGTACACGAGTGTTCATGTATATCGCCCCCGTCGAAATGCGGCTGCCGCGGTCTGGATAAAAGCCGTGACCCCTGGTAGCGCCGTAGCCGCAAAGCTACCATGGCGGGCACCAAGTGTTGATTCGACGTGCGCGCTCGCTTCCGTAGCGTCGCCTATAGACGCTACACAGCCCCAGAATTCATTCAAATTTAACCCTTCTGCCACAGTGCGATGTGTGAGGCAATGACGATGCTAACCTTCTAGATTGTTAGGAATAATGGCGCCCAACAACGCGCCTCAAGCAAATACGTCCCGCTGTGCGTTTGTTCATTACGTATACGCAAACACGAGTGGTGCACGCAAGTAGCGTTTAACGTCGACTCATTACTCAATGATTGCACTAAACGCCGAAGAAATGGAACATTCGCCGCCAACTTCGCCGCTAGTTATCGTAATGTCAAAGCAAACAGCACGAGAAGCTTCCCTTACATCGATTCCCGTGATGCATGGGACACGCATGACTTTTTTTCGTCCACTTTCCCTTTAGCTTGTAATTTATACATTTCAGTTAAAAAGTCAGTTAATTTCCCCTATATGCTTTCCTTGGCTTCATTATCTGTTGGCTTTATATGTATGTAGGGTAGTCTTCTCCTTGCCCAGTTAATGCCGTAGCAGTCCCCGGTTGCCACACGAAGCACGCTGGGCGTGCCGAAGAATGATGAATCGAAGCAAAAACGCTGCAACGCACGCAGCTGTTGAATGTGGTATGGCCGTCGCTTCTGCGTAACGGGTCAGTAGGTCAACACATACGATCACCCATAGGTTAATTGTCATTAGATGATCGTGGAAATGGTCCCAAAAGATCGATACCCACTTGTTCAAATGGCAGGGAAGGCGGTACCAGAGGTTGAAGACCCGGCGGAGTGGTCGTAGGGCGCTTGTAGCGTTGACATTGTTCGCGACTGGCGACGTAGGGCTTGATTGGGTCTCGCATTCTGGGCCAGCTAGAAACGTCCCTGTGTCCGGTTCAAACTTCTGATAAACCCTAGATGGTCAGGGTTCGCATCGTCGTGCGTAGCTCTCAGCATGTCTTTTCGCAGACTCGGCGGCACCACCAGAAGGAAGCACGTGCCCCTTTAGCCGAATAACTGGACTTGTAAATCATGTCCTCGCGGACACAAAATCGACCGGTTTCTCCAGGACGCGATGAAGCTACAAATAGTGGTTCCAAACTAATTCAACGTTGTTATCTGCCCTGAAAGTCATCGAGTCTGGGAGTGTAGAAGAAATGGGAGCAAAACAGTCATCAAAATTGTCTTCGGCACACTCCGTCGTCGTCAGAGGAAGGCGGGAGAGACAGTCCGCATCTGCGTGGCGACGCCCAGACTAGTAGGAAATAATGAAGTCGTACTCCTGCAGTCAAAGAGCGCAACGTGCCAACTTGACCACGCGGGCCATGGAGATTCACCAACCAGCATAACGCGTGGTGCTCGGTAACGATAGGGAACGGGTGTCCGTAGATGTAGGGCCGAAACTTGTGGACAGCGAAAACAGCTGCCACGTATTATTGTTCGGTGACAGTGTAATTGACTTCCGCCTTAGTCAAAGAGGGACTAGCCTGAGCCACAACGTGTTCCGCTCCTCGATCACGTTGCACTGGTACGGCACCAATGCCAGTGCCACTGACATCAGCGCGCACTTCCGTAGGCGAGGATGCATCGAAGAGACGCAATGTGGGCCCCGACGCTAGTAGAAATTTTAGCTGGCGGAACGTCGCTAGCCGATGCCCAGTTGAAAGGGGCGTCTGTTTGGAGAAGACACGTGAGGGGCTACACCACGTCGGCGAACCTGTGGACGAAGCGGCGAAAATACGAGCACAGACCCAAGAAGTTCCTCAACTACCCCACTGACTTCGGTGCTTCGAAGGAGCCGACTGCCTCAATCTTCCGTAGATCTTGCCTCACCGTTTTTGTCAACCAGATGTCCAAACGTCTCGATTTCACCTAAAAGGCATTTCTTGTAATTTAGGATCGAGCCGGCTTTTTCGGACACAATCCAGAACAAGACTGAGGGGTCTGTTATGCTTACTCAATGTGCTGCCAAAAAATCACCACAGCATCGAGGTAGCACAAACAAATTTCCCATTTGAGTCCTCGGAGGATGGCATCCATAAATCGTTCGAATGCTGCTGGCGCGTTACAAAGGCCGGACGGCATAACGTTAAATTTATAGAGACCGTCCGGTGTCACGAAGGCCGTTTTCTCCTTATCGACTGGGTGCAAGGGAATCTGCCGATACCATGGTCGCAAATCCAGTGCTGAAAAGTAGGAGCGGAATCTAGACAATCAATGACATCATCAATTCTAGGAAGTGGATACCGTAGCAATATGCTTGCAATGTGCCGTAACAATATGTTTCATAGCGACAGCTGCGGTGTCTGTGTATCGTTTCAAAAACAACAAACAAAACGCAGCCGTGTTGTTGTGTTCAAGTTGACCACAGACCTTTTCCATCAGGGGAGAAATCGCTTCCTCTCTGTCTGTCGCGCATGAGCAGCAAGCGCACTGCTGCTGCTTCTGCAGTGCTTCTGAGTGAGGGCCACGCGGGCTTACAACAGTCCAGCGGAAATTATGGCCACGTCCATGCAGCTGTCGCATCAGCGCAGGCGGACAGCAGCAGTAGATCACGAAGGGTCATGCGGATGTATAGCTACATAGTCTGATAGCTCGATAGCTTATAATAGGCGATCGCATTACACTCACTAGCGTAGAGCAAGACTAGCGAGTTTTCTTTTTTTTTTTGCCTGATTTTTTTTTCTCTCTATGATGTGACTTCGGTTATAACAGCAGGCGCAGCGGCCTGTTCGTTATTATATCTCACGCTGAAGACGTTGTTTTTCTTGCGGAAATCGCAGCCTGGTGTTACTACTGAAACATTGTCATTATGGCCCTAAAAACTGGATTTCAATATCACTGGGTGTCATGACAAGTTCTTTCTTTTTGTACGTGCGCATTACGTAACGATCTACCATGCGTCGTGCTTAGCGTTGTAAACAATGGACGATTAGACATAGGGGTCGTCGTTGATCATTTTTGTCACCCTCTTGCCTGTGCAATCTCTTCGGGCCCTTAAAGTTGAAATAGATGAGATGAACTGATCCAATCATGCATACAGTGTTGCCATATTAGCGATTTTGTCACTAGGTTTGATGACATTTTAGTGATATAAAAGAACCATTGGCGAAATTTTAGCGACTCCGAAGTTTAAAAAGTTGCTTCCAAAAGGGCTTTCTACAACGCACTTTATTGTACAAAAACTACAGGTAAGTGGCCCAAATTTTCTGAACGGTATATGCGTGGTCTCTATGATTATGATGAAGCCACGGTTGTCTCACATCGCTGGTGTTCGCATCGGGCTTGTGCTTCACAGCAGTATATGGTCTATAGCAGGCTTCCCACTGCGTCGCGAAATGCATGACTTCAAGTGTTGTTTCACAAAACCGATATGAAAGGGTATCAACACTGCAAGTTCCGCAGTATTCACTACGAATACGTTTGAGTGGAGAACGTTTGAGCCCCGACAAGTCCGCCGCCCACATCAGAGCCAAGGGCCCACGTGACACTTACATCACAATTCCCGCCTCTTTTCTCTCCGTACATACTGCGCGGAGCATTTCAAGTGGCAGTTTCGCGCGCTCTGCACTTCGCGGGAATCCTCGTGTTCGCGTACGTGCTGCCAGCTTGTGCGCCGCCAGCTGCAACATCGTCTATGTGTGTGTGTGGATGGGGGGGGGGGGACGATGGTTCCCCCAAGCTTCCCTATGGATTATCGGCCGTTTGCGTGGGGTGCGGCTGTGTAATTTGCGCACCGCGCTTATCTGGTGGCAACGGCCGAACCTTGTAAGGGATTGTAAGGTTCCACAACAGCCTCTGGCTGTATCATGGGAACTTGAATGCCGTCAATCAAAGTAAACCTTGTTCCACACATCGTCACTCGATCAGTTCCTCGTCATTTCCGAAAGAAATAATGCACTGCGTTAACTTCTGGACGCCATAACCTGCATTTGATATATATATATATATATATATATATATATATATATATATATATATATATATATATATATATATATATATATATACGGGGAGGGGGGAGGGGGACTAACTTATATTGCGAGACATCTCCTTACGCTGTGTTGAAAGTGCAGCAGACAAGCTCTTTTTAGTTGAACTCCGCCTCTCGTGCACAGGGAAGAGAGCCATGTGCGAAGCTCTATCGTGTCCCAGCCAAACAAATGTTCACTGGCAGTAATTTATTCATGTATATGTCAGCATTGAGACTGATTCAGGTGCATCGTATCGTGAAGCGATCGCGGATCAGTTATCATATTGGGGGCGAGCTCCACCATTGGAAAACCTGGCGCCACCGTCGGCGTGACGTGGCATGAGGGATCACGTGGACACAGCGGCCGCGTCGGCTGCTTCGGAAGCGCTGAAGTGAGCTGAAAACAAATGTTTAAAGTCCCACCTGCGCCGCGGTTATGATTAAGCGGTGAGGCTTTACCGCCTTGGGTGTCTGCTTGACAACATTTGAAAGTACTACAATAGGTACTGGCTGCCTTTGGAGGCGTGCAGCATGGCAGGCTACTGCTCGGTGTCGCAGTGCCGGACGTACGCAACGGAGCCCGGTATCAGCCTTATTCATACGTAGCCGCAGGGCAAGGAGCTGCGTGAAGCTTGGCTGGCGAAACTTAGAACGGGTAAACAGCCATAGGCTACAACTTGGGTACGCAGCAAGCACACACGCGAGAAAGATTTCCGGTACGGCGCCGGGGCTGCGCGATGTTCAGTGAGTAGCAGAAAACGCGCACTGAGACGCTCGCCCACGCCGGCTGCCGGGCTAATGTCATGACGCTTTATTAGGTCTATGAACTTGATACTAGATTCTGGCAAGTTCACTGGAATGGAAAGGGAGCGGTATGAAGCGCATATGGTCATGTTTGTGTTATGAATTAATGCACTGGATTACGAAAAAGAAGCAGAGGGAAATCGCACGCTGTGAAGACCGATAAACATACAGTGCGATGCAACTTGAGAAATAATATTGAAATGTCCAAGAATTTAGAAGACAAAAAAAGATTTAATGGCCGCGACACCACATCACAGTCGCCGTAGGCGTCCAAGTCTCGATAACGAAATTATTTTTGAACAGTTCCGATAGCGTCCACGCAACAATGGTTGCTAGTGTGCTGTCAAATCCTCCTATTCTGCGTCCTAAAGCTCACGGCACGGAGCGAAAATGCGCTCACAGCGAAAGCAAAACATTGTGCGCGGACGTACATGCAGACGTGCAGTCGGTGGCTGTGAACCGTGCGATCGCTGCATTGGGGCTTCACTCTGTTATGCCCCATTTGGCTATAAAGACAGCCCACTATAAGAACATATTTCACATAGCTTAGTTGAGTTGAGTTGAGTATAGCTGTTGTAGGCTACTGGTGGGATTAGCCTTGCAGTTGCTGCATGGCAATTGCTCCACCGTAGCGACACTTAAAATAACTAAATCACATAATCAGACACAGACCTTCTAATTACAAATGGTCACTCCTCAGTTCACCATGTGGAAGCCAAATCCGTGTCCTGTAGGTAAGTTAACAGAAGGCGAGAGACCTCCTTCCTACACAACCGGTTCCCGCGCGGGAAAACAATGTCCTGAAGAGAACTGTGAGGAAGTCCTGTGTTCTTGAGGGACCCGAATAACACCCTCCTTTCCGCGTTATACACACTACAGCACATTAGGTAATGTTCTATGTCACCGCACACACCGCACGTTGAACATAATGGTGATAACGCCAGGCCAGTCTTATACATCCACGCAGGGGTACGAGCAGAGCCCGTGCAAATGCGGAGCATTAAGGTGGCTTGGTTTTGTTTGAGACCCTTGATCACACATGGCTTGTGAGGTGAGCTCCACAAAGAACTGAAGTGGCACGACACCGCTTCTCTGATGAGTCTCTTGTCTTCTTGAGGCACTTTTCTCAAAGGATTCCCAGAAAGCGCTCTATGGGCGAGGCTGTCCGCCATCTCGTTGCCTATGATACCTATGTGTGATGGCACCCATTGGAATCGTATGGCGAAGCCTTTGACACGGAGATTTTGCACCGAACGTAGGGAGCTTAGAGATAAGGCATCAGTAGGGAACCCGTGCTCTAACCTTTGAAGGGCGGATTTCGAATCTGTAAGAATGACAACAAGTTGAGGCGTACAAAACCGTAGCTTTTTGAGAGCTGCCTCAATGGCAACGCTTTCGGCCATTGTGGAGGACACGACTGCAGTGAAGCGAACGGACCAATCATACTTCAAAGAGGGAATGTGAAAAGCAGCTGCACTAGATCCTCTGACCTTGTCCACAGAGCCATCAGTAAAAATTTGAAGATGACATGCATATTCAGTTTCAAGGTGTTCCAGTACGAGTAAACGCGTTCTCGCCAAAGGAAAACTCCGCTTAGCAAGAACGTGAGGAATTGCCAACGAACAATCGAGGCTCGCGAAAGACCGAGGTTGTTTCAACCTCTTAGTTCGACCTCTAGCGTCAAGAGCCAGGTAACGAAGAGTATTAAAGGGAAGCTGAAACACATTTCGAAAAAAATGAGTTCTCTGCGGCATTCTACAGTTTTGAGTCCCCTGAACACGAATATCTGGTTCAAAAAGGGCGGAAACAAACGCAAGCAGCTGTTTTTTCAAGAAAACGCGCACCAGCGCCTCAGGGCATCGTGCGAACGCCGCTGTTGCCCGTGATTGGTCGGGGCCGCTGTGACGTCGTTCGCGGCAGTCGCCGGTCGGCGCCGCCGTTTCAGAGCGTAGCACGCTGTTCTGTTCTGGCCTCATAGCTGAGTTGTAAGCATTATGGAACGTTCTCGCTGTCTTGGACAGCTTGTATTTTCGCCGTACATGTTCGAACCGACAGCCAATACGGAAAACGATGGCGGCAACGGCGGCAACGACAATGTTGAGTGTGCCAACAGCGAGAGCGATGTGTGCACCTTCTCGCGCGTTGGAAATTTTAGCTGGTACGTATGTTATTTTTTTCATGTAGCTGCACGTTCCAATGACGGGAGAAAAATGCGCTAAAGTGTCACTGGGAACTTGCTGCTGGAAGAATGCTGAAGCACTAACTTCTCATTCGATTCTAAACACGGGTGCAATTCCGCGATGTCAAGCACCTTGCCGCTGCTTGTCTAAAGTCCCGTGGTTTTTTTTAGTGTTGATACACGATCGCGAACATAAGTGCCGCGTTTCAAAGCGTGCACATGCAGTGCTGCGAGGTACAGTCATGGAAGTTGCTTATCATACACATCCAGAGATGGCCAGAGGTATTATATGTGCAATATTCACACTATTGTTCGATGACTTTGCGATTGTGGCTCGATCAAGAATCAGTATGCGTGCTCCATGCTAGTGTTGACATAAAGATATTAGGCAGTTTTAGCACCGCCTTGTGGTGAGCACGATAACTGCAACCGCATGTCGAACGTCACTAGGCAAGCCTATACTCCATTTCATACCTCAGGTGCAACGCTGTGGAAGCTACGCACGAAGTCCGGTCACCAAAATTTATTACTGAGCGCCTTTACGTCTATGCTTCGCAGCGTGCCAGCGGCGTTTGCTCGCGCGAGCATGCACGTGAAGCTGCCGCGACGGGCTGCAATTAAAAAATGCCGAAAAGAAAATTGATTTAAAAGAACGTGTTAGCAGCCTTATAAGTACGCGGATTGTTTCTATGGGTAAATTCTTTTTTTTTTCATTCAGAACTGGGCTTATACATAGAAAATTTTCTCAAAAATCGGGTCAAGAAACACCGAACTTTTTCTAAGTGCGAACGCAGCCACTGCAAGAAGTATCTCAAGCTTCCACAGCGTTGCACCTGATGTATGAAACGGAGTATAGCAACACTAGCAACAACGCGTTTCCGCATTTGTCATAGGGCTATCCGGCTATCACGGAAATGGTCCCAGCACGGCACAGTTGATTTCGTCGGCACGAACTTATCTCTCCTCACTGCACGGACCCACTGCGCTGCAAGCTTCTTGTCCTTCGGGAACCTGTGAAATACCACAACGTCTCGCCCGCCTGTGTTCGAGAAGCCGAATGCTGCACAGAACGAGGGCATGTTGGGCGCCCTTGGCTGTAGGCACTCACGCAGCACAGAAGAAAAGAACAGTTTACGAAAATCGCAAAAGAAAACAAACGTGAGCGGCGGCGGCGGCAGATCTCTCGTAGCGTCGTTCAATAAAGCGCAGGACGGAAAGAGGCATGCCAGCAGATGTCAGCACGCCGGTCCGGCAGCTCGGTCCCCGCGAATGACGCCACTCTCGCCGGTTCTCTCCTGTGGCAACCACCTCACCCGGCGCTCCGGGAAGCGATGGGGGCGTGTCCGCGGGGGTGATTTAGAAAGCGATTTCCGCCCCTTATATTAACAAAACGAAGAAAAAAATTTCCGAACCGTAAATTATTAGGTCTGTTCTTCCAAATTCCAGCAATTCATGGAAATTTAAAACCGTTTCAGCTTCCCTTTAAAAGGGCCAAGTACGCTCGGGACACGGATCTCTTTCGAAGGCGCTGTAGAAGGGCTCGGCCGGCTGCCGTCTGTTTGAGGCGGCCAATTTGCATCAATAACCTTTGTGAAGCGACTAGGCTAAGAGGTCTCGATAGAGAATCATAAAGTACTGCATTGTTAGGAGCAGTCTGCGGAACGCCAAGAGTCCTTCTTAGGCCCTTTCTGTGCAGAACCTCAAGTCGTTCCAGCTGTGATATTGATGGGGAAATTAAAGGGAGCTGATACATTATTCGACTCGTCACTAGTGCATCGTGCAACCTGATCATTAAAGAAGGGTGATTTCCCCATTGCTCACTTGCAGCTCTACGATCACATTGAAACGCGAAGATATCGATGTCACAACCGAGTCCACAGCTCGTCGCCACTGTAGGCGGTAGTCAATAATGACGCCCAAAAAGCGCTTGTGTTTAAACTGTCGAAGACAAGATTGATTAAGGTCTATCTTCAGCCGCGCATAACTTCTTCCTCTACCTGGAGACATGATGAAGCCAGATTTTTCCACCGAGAGAGTCAGCCCAACATCTTGAAGGTAATTTTGAACTGAAAGTAATGCCTGTCGAGCTATCAGAGCTAAACGCTTGTGTTGATATCCGGTTAACCAAAGACAAATGTCGTCTGCGTATATCGACATATGGACATGCCTGCAATGTTCTTGCACTTAAGCGGGAAGACCAGCCATTGCAACGTTAAAGAGCGTTGGGGAAAGAACACTTCCCTGAGGTACACCTCGCGATGCCGCCCTTCCGGTGCTTGTGGTACTTCCTAACCGCACTTGAATTTTACGATCACTGATAAATGAGTGAATGAATCGCAGAAGATAGCCCTGTACGCCCATGGCCTGCAGACTATTTAGTATTGAGCTCTGAAGGACGCTATCATAAGCCTTTGATACGTCTAGGAAAAGAACTAATGTTGAAAGGCCGAAAGCTCTATGATGTTCAATATGGCTTATCAAGTCCAAGACGCTATCTTGCGCGCTTAAACCTGTTCGGAATCCAGTCATGCATGTTGGCAGAGCCCTTCTTTCTTCGAGCCACCAAGATAAACGCTTACTTGCCAGCTTCTTCATGAGCTTAGCCACGCACGACGTCAGTGATACAGGACGATACGAGGCCAAGTCTGTCATTTCTTTGCCGGGCTTCAGCACTGGGACAACGCAAGCCACCTTCCATAAAGGAGGAACGTCGCCAGTCTCCCACACTCGATTGAGATAGCTTTGGAGCATCTTCCGGTGTTCCAGAGGTAGGTTCTGTATCATCTGGTTGGTGATGCCGTCAGGACCTGGTGCACATCGACGCCGCAGGCTGCTGAGTGCTGTCTGTAGCTCTCGAAGTGTAAACGGGGCGTCCATCACAGACCTAGATGTTGCAGGCAGAGCGCAGGGATGAATTCCTGAACTTACACTTACAAATGCATCTGCAAATTCCTCTGCCAAGCACACGAAACGTTTCTGCTTGCGCTGTGCAAGCGCTTCGAAAGGTTTACTAGGAGGAGAATCTCCAGCAATACTGCCAATGACTCGCCAAATTCTCGTCATCGGTGAGAAAACCGTCAAGCTAGCGCAGAAGGACGCCCACTGCGACCTACAGAGCTTGTTCGTATGGCGTCGAATGGCAGAGTTAAGCCTATTGAAGGTCGTCTTCAACGATCTGTCGTCCTTCTTCCGCATCAGTTGTCGCTCCGACTTTCTGCGCCCTTCTCCCCTTCTGCGCCCTTCTCCGCCCTGCTACATGACTAACACATGTGTTATTAGGGGAGTACCAGTGTGGTATTCGGAAAGCGACCATCTTGACTACTTGAAACCGCAAGGTGTTCTGCACGTGAAACGTCTCATGCGCCGGGTGGAGACTCAAGAAAAAGAATGGGCAGCGAAACCTACTAACTCTGTTGTGATAACGTTTGCTCCTAACACCGAGCGCCCCGAAAAAATTGACCTCGGTTTTACCAAGCATGCAGCCAAAGAATTCATTGAACCTTCCGTGTAAGCGCCCCTTCCGTGTAAGCGCTGTTTGAATCGCACCGCTGGTACGAGTTGTTGGGAACTCGGCGCTGACGCCCGTGGTTGCACCTGGGTCGCAAGCCCCAAGGGTAGCGTTGGCCTGGCGGCCTGGGGTACAACTGGAAGCATCCGAAGGTCCCGGCAAAGCATGAGTCGACTGGTAACAACAAAACAACTTGTTTATTCTAACATCGCAAAGAGTTGGCGGTCAGGTTGACCGAAGTAGAGAGACGGGAGAGCACGTTACTCAACAGAAGAAATCGGAGCCCTCTTTTGGCGTCCGGGGGCAGCTGCTTTTATACTCTCGCAGTTGAGGGCAAGAAGGAACCCCTCTATAGACGAGCACGTGACGGTGCCGCTCGGGAACAATGGGATAAGGTGGCGCAGCGTCGTGTCGGCGCCACTCGGACCCCCCTTGCTTCACAGTTGTTGGGAGCTCCTCTCCCCGGCTGCCGCGCTTCGACAAGCGTGGGCACAATGGGAAGAGAAGGAGGCGCAGCCGTCGTGTCGGCGCCGCTCGGACCCCCTTGCTTCACAGTTGTTGGGAGCTCCTCTCCCCGGCTGCCGCGCTTCGACAAGCGTGGGCACCAATATGCACATACACTCACACACGCACATGAAGACACGTGGCATCGGAACATGCCTGGACGCGCTTGGCAGGGAGGCGTAGCGGCGGCGCCGAACGGGCCAAAATGTCTGCCGCTTTGAACGAAGCCCTGGCGTCTGTTGTATCCTCGCCGGCTTTACCGCGCGTCGTAGGCGAAACGTAACAGCGCCTTACACCGCCGAGTGTCCTTCATTAGTGGTCCCAAACCACAACCTACTGAGACGCGGATACCTGGAAGTGACGAGTTTCCGGCGTTAGATTCGGAAGTTGAGTTCCCTGCGTTAGAGTCGGAAGTTCGTAGCGTGGTAACAAGCAACGTCAGTGAGCGACCTGAGCCTAGCAAGACGCCAAAGTCCTCTGTGGGTGAGTCGGTTGTTCGATCTGCTGCAGCAAAAAGTGTCCAAGTTTCTCAGCGACCAGATCACAGCCAGACTCGACAACATGGAGGACATTCCCTCGCCTCAAAAGAGATGAAGAAGCCAGCTGCAGTGGCCAAGAGTGGGTCCCAGTCCGCAACCTTTGTTGAAGTTGTGAGGCAGTGCGTACAGCAAAATAAGGAGCTCAAAAATCAGGATCTGTCCGACCTTCTGCGAGTTTTGTTTGAAGTCCTGCGTTCATATGTTCAAGCGATGCAGACTGGCACCCTGAAGAACTTCCTACAGCTCGTTCTTTCCTTTGAGCCCATGATTACCACCTTCGCAGCGACCTTTACCTTATAATATGGCTAGTCTTCTTCAACCTCGTGCAACAAAAAATCACCGAAACGTGCCGTTTATTATGCAATGGAACTGCGCTGGGATTATAAGTCGATTAGCAGAACTTAAATTATTTCTGAAAGATACGTGTGTTCCAGTATTAGCCCTCTCGGAGGCTGGCCTACCAAGCGGGATATCTTTGACTGGATATGTCGCGCATAAGAATTGCAGCATAAAGTCATTTCCCGCGGGAAGTGCCGCCCTTTACATACCAAGAGAGATTCCTCATGCGGCTTTGAACGTCACCGATCTTTGCACCGATAGTATTGAGGTAGCGGCTGTGAGGACACGGCTTGGCTTCCGAACTCTTTCTGTCGCATCCGTATACGTGTCTCCGCGGAAGAAGGCAGCAATGGACTTGTTTCTCCAGCAGCTTTGTGACCGTTGCCCAGCGCCCCGAATTATCTGCGGGGACTTCAACGCCCATCACTCTGTCTGGGGTGACAGGAACACAGCTTCCCGCGGACGCAAACTTGTAGAAGTTATCGACAGTTTGGACCTGTGCGTGGCCAATGACGGAAGTCCCACTTTCTTCCGGCCTCCAGCCTCAGCCACATCCATAGACCTAACCTTGCATTCATCTGACGTCCGCGTGAAGTGGTCAACTGCACCTGACCGCATGGGAAGTGATCACTATCCAATTTTAGTGTTTACTGCCGACTTCCATGTGCGCGGCTCTAAAATTAGCCATGTTGTTAATTGGGACAAATACAGGGAGCAACTTGCATGTGTTTCTGGTGATGTGATAGACAAAATGATTTCTGGTAAGATGGCTGCTACCACAGCGGTCAAATTGCCTAATCATTTTCCGGATTTTCACATAGCTTACTCTCAGCGTTTGCCTACTTTTCACGCAAGAAGCTTGTTCGGGAGACTCCATCGCAGCGACTGCGCGCAGTGGCGTTCACTGTACGTATTCGGTAAAGAGATAGCGTCTGTAAACGATTCTGCGCTTTCAGTTTGCCCAAGGTTATTATATCAACAGTCAAAAACTACCTTCGTTTTGAAAGTACCTAAATAAAGGTCCAGGAGGGCTGCCGCGTGGTGTTTCTATTGAGCGCCGTAAGCCAAACCTATGAAGCCAAACCTATCCCTCGTACTACGCAAGGGAGGTGCTTCCGACAGATGGCGACTCCAGTAACTCCTCGCCGCCAATACAGCCCTCATTGGCGTAGCCATAAATTTCGTTCGGGGGGGGGGGGGGTGGGGGGGGGGGGAGGGGTGAGGACTCAAGTTGGAGCTCGGCCTGCTCCTTACAGAATTTGTCGAGGGAACAAATACAGGAATAATAACTGCATTGCCATTGCCCAAGATGATGCAAACGAATTCTTGGACGCTGCGCACTGACAAGTAAAATATGTATTTTTCATTAAAGAATATGTTGGTACGTCCCAAAAATTGTGCCATTAACTGATATCAATGCTTCCACGTTTTTTTAATCTATTTAATAAATAAAGAAACTATCACACGAACTTTAGAACCATATCAGTTCGAAATCAGCAAAGCATTGCATGCCGCTGATATCAAAATAAAGGCCGTAAAATGAACGAGTTGACCACAAATATTTTAATAAAACTTTGTCATTGAAGAACCTTGTTTACATTTTTGTACATATGCAACGGCCAGGGAAAAATCTCAATGACGCTGTCCTTCTTTTCAATGTATTGCGCAGGAGCAGCTGTCACCAGCTGTGTATTGTAATTGCACGGAAATTACTGTCACAACAGAGATTAAATATAGAAAGGTGGAGTTCTGCAAAATATACATTAGAAATGCGAAGATACGATGGAATACACAAATGCGAAGATAAAGCTTGATAAAGGGCAAAAAAGTGTCACTGAAAACAAAGTTCACTGCATGTATCCACAAAACCTCGCAACAATATACTTAAATACACGTACAAGTCTCCAATAAATCTACGTATCTAACCAAAGTCACTGTATACAGGGTGTCTCAGCTATGTTTAGCCAGAGTTTAAAAAATATGCCGACGCACTCTAATGCGACGCGACCAAACGCATGTTGCTTGCTTTTGTTTGTACACATATATAGTGTGTCACGCAATTTTTTTGTATTTTTGCTTAATTAGATTTTTAGATTAATTAGATTAATTAACCAACTTCTGAAGTAACGAAGCTAGGAAGAAAATTCCAATTAGAAAGTTGCAGAGTGGTTTGCAAAACGTCCGAATAAGCAGTTTATGTCTTTCTATCCATTTAGTATTAGTGTATTTCAGCTTACTGATGATGCCCGCGAAATACAAAACACCACGTGACATGCCCGCTTGCACGTCGTGATTGCACTACTCCCAAACGTTCCGCGCACAAATAGCCATAGGCGCGCTGCCGCTTAAAAGGCGACAGGGCAGCGACGTAGGTGTTGGCTGTCCCATTTACGCCAGCGATGCGCTGCCCTCGCGACAGTTCGTTATAGCGATAAGCAAACGAAGCGGTTATCGCTTGTGCTGCCGGAAGCAACAGGTCCGTCATTTCGTGATAGCTGTAAGCAAACTGAGCACCCCTAAATAAAAACTGAATTTTCAGAAGGGTGAGAATGGTAGAATAAGAGTAACCCAAATGACCAGACGCAGTGTTTCGCTGAATTTCGGTTTATTTTTCATGCGCTTTCACACCAAGTGCTCGAAGAGGTCAACTTCTGCAGCGATACAACGCAGGGATCTGCTGAGAAGGCTTACTGCCGCTGCCTTGAGCACCGTCGTTGAAATGCTGTGGCAGCCTTCAGTTATCTTCTCCTGTAAGACTTCTGGAGTCGTCATTTCCGTTGTGTATACGTGATGCTTAATATAGCCCCACTAGAAAAAGTGTGGAGGGTTGACGTCGGGTGACCTTGATGGCCACAGGACAGCCCCGTTTCTCTCCATCCATTGCCCTGGGAAGGTAACATCAAGGCATGCTCGTGCTTCACTGCAGGTGTATTTCGCTAGAATAGCAGCTTGGGCTTGTTGGTTTTCCATCCTGCTAGTAACAGCGCAAAATGTAGACAAGGGACGAGACAAGAAGACACCACAAGCGCTGTATCAGCGCTTGTGGTGATACAAGACACCACAAGGCATCAGCGCTTGTGGTGTCTTCTTGTCTCGTCCCTTGTCTACATTTTGCGCTGTTACTAGCAGACTGCAGGTGTGGGCTGGGGCCCTGTCGCGCTGATACCACATTGCGTCAAGCCGGGCTAGTGGCATGTTGCAGCAGAAGTCTTCAACCGGCCCTTTGAGGAACTCACTTACATACCTATTGCCAGTCAGACTGTTGTTAAAAAGCACTAGGCCAATGACTGTGCTGTTATAGATTACGCACCCAACGTTACAAGACCACTGATATTGGTGCGGGATATTCCTAGCCAGGGTGGATTTTGCACACTCCAATAGTGTGCGTTGTGGATATTTACTTGGCAACTTCGGGAAAAGTTCGCCTTGTTAGTCCAGAGTACCTTGGTGAGAAACTCAGAATCCTGCTCCTCCTGAATCAAAATCCAATTCGCAAAGTCGAGTCTCTTTTGGGGATCCCTTGACTCCAGGCATTTATGCAACTGCAGCTGATTGGGGTGCAGTCGAGCTGCTTTAAAAATCCTCCAGGTAGTTGAGTTGGACACACCGAGATGTGCGCCATGCTACGCGTGCTAGCGTGTGAATTAGCCGCCATGAAAGACAAAACGTTGGAGTGAACTTCATTATTTATGACTGAAGCTCTCTGCCTCTTTCTTGTGAAGCTGCTGGTTTGCTTCAGCGACTCGTAGGTGCTGAGTATTGTCATCCGGCTCGGTCGCGTACCCCGGTGCCAGCTTTGAAATATTCTTGCAGCCTGCTGTCTCTGTCCGCATGCAGCTCCTAGGACAAGGATCATGTCTGATTTTTCCACGTTGGAAAAAGGCATCACGAAATTGCTCGCGCTTTGACAGCCGATGCACCATAGTGGGGCGGGGGCACCGAAATGAATAAACGCAAAGAAAAGCGTGTTGGCCACAATCGAATGTCTGCTTTGGGCACCTAATGTGGCTACCAAAGAAATATCGAAGAAAACGTGAGACGCTTGGTCCACAGAGAACCATATGCATGCTGCTCGTTATCCTACACTGGCGAGACAAAAGACTTTCTGGAGAGGTTGCGATAACATGGAAATGAAGGTGATGCCCTCAAGCGAACGCGTTGCAATCCGTCGAGACGCCGCAGTGGTGGCGGCGAGCGATCATTGCTTCTTTTTCTCGTCTGCTAGCCAGAAAGCGTCCAAAACTTTGAGGCCGAAATCCACTCGGCCAGAGAAAAACGATCGCGCACCGAAGTGCGTGGCGTGGTTGTCAGGACAACACGTGAAAAACGCGTGACCTGTGGCTGGCTCTGGCAGCCCGCGCTTAGTGAGAACAAGGAAATTGAAGAGGCTCAATGTGTCCTCGTGAATAAAAGTCAAAGTAGAAAAATAAATAAGAACGTATTTACCTTTGCTGGCTTTATATAGTGTATCGGCGTGCATGCTTTGGCGCAGGTGAAAAAAAATGTTGATATTCTTTTCTGTGACATGACGGCACAAATGAACCACCACAACGCTTCGTCTCATCAGACCTCGCTGCACGCTTTGTCAACTTGTCTGATAGTGTGTTGATTTGGCTTGTCTCGTTGTATGGTTCGATGTGCGACTTTAGAAAAGTCAATGCACCTTTGTCATCAAATTTTTATGACAACATTAAACCCTCAAAGATCCGGAATTGAAATTCTAAAAACCATCTGTGTACTTAGATTTAGGTGCACGTTAAAGAACCCCAGGTAGTCGAAATTTCTGGAGTCCTCAACTACGGCTTGCCTCATAATCAGAAAGTGGTTTTGGCACGTAAGACCCCATAATTTAATGATTAGTAAAATCTAAAGCACGACTTTGGTAATGTCAGTGCACCTTTCGCATCAAAAGTTTATGCGATCTTTATACCCATGAAGTTTCGGAATTGAAATCCATGCTCTCCGTAGATTCCACGGCATCCGCGAGATGCCGCAACGAGCCCGCTCGCCATCAAAACGCAATTGAAACTTTGTGCTCGGATGGGGCCCTTTGCTTTATGTGACTCCAGGTGCATGGGCGTTGCCACGAAATACAGCCCGAGTTCACAATCTTCGCGCCGAAATGTCTTTTCGAGCGTGAAAAATACATTCTAGAAAAAAACCAGAGTGACTTCCGGCGCCGGGGTTGTTTTGGTCGGTGGTGCATGACAGCACGAAAAAATTTGGGAGGGGGGGGGCTGAAGCCACATAAGCCCCTCCCCACCCTGGCTACGCCCCTGACAGCCCTCGAGGGCGAAGAGCAGGACTTAGTCTTTCCGAATAATGAAACGCCTGACGCAACATATTCGGGGTATTCTTCCTAACGCGTGCCCTTTGCGCCAAGTTACCAGTATTGCGGCAAATGCATTGTCATTGCAATCTGTTGCTTGAGGGATTTGGTGTACCTGAGATATTTGCGACGCACAGGTTAGTGCGCATGCAACACGGGACATCTAAGCCTGCTTCGGCTCAGAACACATTTCGCAGGTCTTCCTCTGAAAACGCTACAGCGTGGCCCGCAGCGGCTCTTTGGTGCCGCTGCAAGCTGTTGTCTACGGCGTTAGGCTTGACAAAAGCGGGCGCTAGGTGCGACAAATGGAATGAAGAGGAGGAGGGCGAAGGTGCTAACTACAGGCGGGTTTTAGCCTTGGCAGCTATAGCTCCGAAATCTCATCCCGTCAAAGCGGGCTTCTCTGCAGCAAGGGTAACTGTGCGGAGAAGCCATGCAATATTGGTAGTAGTGCAAAACAGCGTTGCCATTCTTTCTCGCAAGGATTCTTCTAAAACAGCATATATATCCACCGAAATCACTTGGATATTCTTGCGATTCCAATAACAATGCGGCACGAAGCTCTTTAGCGGTAAAAACCAAAACGTTGATTGGTAGACTGCTCTACATGTGTCATAAATCCGGCGCTGCTGAACAGGACAATGTCGTGTGCAAACCGGAGCCAGCCGAAACGCTCCCCGTTGGTACTCACACCTACTTAGACAGCTATTCGCTGAAAAATCAAGCGTAGTTATTTGTTCGGGGCATAACCCAGCCCATTTTCCTATCTTGAGATAGGCACTCAGTGGGCTATACTATTCCGGACGACGAACAATTAGGGCGTTGTGCACGTGCAAGCGTTGTCAACGTGGTATGCCGGCGATGACCGGGGAAACCAGCGCGAGATGGGGACATGCTAAAGTGTGTGTATCGAAAAGAGTGTTTGGGGAGCGATAAGTGTAAGGCTGTGCGAAGGAGAGACTGGAAATGGCCGCCGTAGTGAGGGCAAAAGCGAATCTCGAGCTCATCGAAAGCAGCCGGAAGGTTCTGTAACTTCCAAAGACCCCACGTACATTCCTGTAGACATCAGTGTTTGTTGTTTTCAAATCTTAATCAGCAGTGATAAGTGAAAAAAAAAAACGTAGACCTAACTTGAAGCCGAATACATGCAGCACCATATACGAATAATTTAATTGCCTTATTGTTGGCACCAATATTTCGGAAAATGGATACTACCTTGTGTCATCATTGACGACGAGGAATGCCTGTGAAGTACCTTTACAATGCCACGACAATTCGCTACTAACCAGGATGGAGAATCACCGCAACGGATAGCAAAGCAGTTATCTCTATCCTTCTGTTTAGGTAAACAAAACAGCTTCTATAAACTTTCTGTAGCTTGAAGAAGTTAATCTGAGAGACGGTAACATTGTATATGTGTATGGAGATACGGCTGTGCACAGGCACTTGCACCACATGATCAAACAATCTTTTTCGTTTGTTCTTGTTCTTTCTTTTTGCTTTTTTTTATTCGTAAGAGACCGATGGATAAGAAGAACTGCCTACAAAAGGTATTAATTGCAAGCTTCATGGGTGAAGCTGACATCAAAAGGGGGAAAAAATGGAGCTTGGACGGCCATGTGACGCGTCGGGCAGATAGCGGGTGATACGTTATAGATTTACAGAACGTGTACAGAGAAAGGCGTTGTCGAGGTCTGAAGACGTGATGAAATGAGAGAATTTGCTGGAATAATATGGGGTCAGCTGGCGCAGGACAGTGGTAATTGCAGATCACCGGGAGAGGCCTTCGTCCTGCATTAGGCTGACGATGATGATTAGAAGCTTTTCTTGGGTCTCAAGAAGTGTGACAGAATTCAGACAGAAGCCAATATACATGCCAAGGAATTAGGGACATCTCGTTCGTTTTCCTCCTTTCGCCACCACGTGGCTTATCGACCTTAAAGAAGTCGATATTCGCGTCATGACGTACGCCATGACGCACAACTAAAGAAAATACAATAAAAATAAGCACACCCTGAGAATGTTGCTTCACCTCGATACTAGGAAACAAGTGCGTTTATGTACGAGCGCCATCTGGAAGAAGGCCAGCTACTTGCTCTACTGGCAATGAATCGAGCATTTTGCTAGACACCTGGCCAGACAGCTCGTCGGCATTCCGGAGAGAGGTCTGGCTGAGATGACGGCTCCCGCGAAGCTTCCGTTCATTTTTTTTTTTTCTTGAGCGTTTTTTTTTTTTTTTGTGCACCACTGTGGCCACGCACGGGCTTGCGCATAGTCGGCGTTTTGTTTGGTGGGTTTCCTATAGAACCGGCGTGATGCATCACGAGCAAGCTTTAGCTCGGGCCTATCTCCGATGCCGGCTGCTCAAGTACATGTAAAACGCATAAATGTTTTATGAGAAAACCACTCAACCGATTCGAATGAGAATGGTTGCATTTAAGACGGAGAGAGTTAAATCGCAGTGATTACTGCAAATAAAATTTTGATGTGGCATTTTTAAAGAGAACTGCCGAAAATCGGTAAACCTAAAAAAATATACAAGTCCGGAGTTTGCAAATACGTAACTCACCATAAAAGAATGTATATCGCATTTCTATACACTGCGTCCGTTGAAGCATCTAAAAGGATAAATTTGATGCATGAATTTACGACTTATGGGAATTTCTTACAGTGTTTGAAAAGGTTGTGCAAATATCATATCCACACGTTAGTGGTATCTTTCAGGGCGGCGTGGGATATATCATATTTGTTTGCATTAAATTTAATATTAAATGCAGTTTACAGAATAGCAATATCATTCGATATCGTTTTTGGTTGCTGAGGTTCCGATATTTATCCTTCAAGTCTTGTTTTTTGAAATTTCAAAATGTTTATGAATTTTTGTAAAATACAAAGGTGACAGCCCAAATAAAAAAAATCGCTTTCTGAAATCACTGCACTTATACTTTTTCTTTCAAGTTCAACATGCTTAGTCAAATTCGGTGGCCTGGTTGCTCAGAAAAAGGATTTACGATTTCCCATGTATTTAGACAGGAGCCGACGAGCTAAAGCTTACCCTCAAGTTCAATTTAGAATAATGTATTTGTTGGTAGGACACGTTTGTAAAACAACTTGGGAAGACAGAAAAGCAAATAAAAGGAGACGGCAGGGATGTTAATCAGAAGAGCGTCTGGTCGGCTAAAAATCACTAAGTGCTTACTTCTGTAATTCTATAATGGTCATATTAAATAATTCAGTACAAGCTACTATCGTGTGAACCAGAAAGCTTCAAAGCGCTACGCTACAAGGTGTCTCACAGAGGTCCTGTTCTTCTCTAATTAATCTTAATGTACGGCTGAAATATCATCAAGATATAACTTGACAATCTAAAGGAAACGCACAGCCGTCGTGCGACATTGCAGAATACAGAACGATTTCCAGAGAGGCTGATTCTGTCGAGCAGTTGCAGCAGCAATATTAATTTCCTGAAATATGAACACACAGCTTAAAACTTTGAGCGCATGTGATTTTGCAAAGCATGCACGCTTGAACCCCATGTCCTCCGCAGTGAAAGCCAGTGATCCCGTCTCGTTCTCCCAAGACGCCTTAAAACATAAATATAACATTTGCACAAAGCTGCTAATGTTCGTCACGAATTAAGATGTGTATACGCACATCTGACGTAACCTGTGCCATTTCTAAACATATGAAGCCGTTACCTAGTTCAGCTGACCAAGCACAATGGGGGTGCCTACTACATGCGTCGTATATTACGTATGAAAATAGGGGGAAAAGCAATATTCCCTAATTATCTGCAAAGCTCATAATTAAGCCAGAGAATGCTGAGTTGGTGCTACGGGGAAGCAACTAATCTCACCTGGTCAACCTATATCGACAGTACTAAGGATACAAATAGAACTTCGGGTTGTTGTTATTATTATTATTATTATTATTATTATTATTATTATTATTATTATTTGTTTTGAAAACATACATACACATGGCAGGAAAGGGAAAGCGAGGAGCTGCAGGCTGGGAACTACAACCGGAAGGGGCACAAGGCCTGCCTACTCTTCAGAAGGGAGGTGACAGCAACACGGAAATGGAAGATTTGCTCGGCTACATTTATAATGCACCATCTTTCTCATGTATAACTACTATAGAAAACTGAAATACGAGCAAACTTACACTATGCGTCCGCCATATTATATTCCATTAACCTGATTCGCTCTTAGAGCTTCTCAGAATTACTCCACTCGTTTTATATGTTCAACTTGTGTTCGAATCGCTATACTTTACACGCAAATAAAACTAACCTTGAATTTCCACCACTTAAGTGATATCGGCATCGAAACATACGAAACATAGAAATTAAAACGAAATGCATGCATCGACGTTTGCCTCGCGAGTTTTATGACATGCAGTTTGAGGTTCCTTTCTTGCAATTTATATATAGCAGTTGATGTGACTCTTACTTCAGTTTCCTAATTTCGCATATGGGCAACTGACACTGCACCAACTGTACTTTTGTCAGAACACGGAACACAGGCCGCAGAGTGCAGCTTCTCAACGGATCGGGACAACAAGGGACAACTAATGGATCAACTTCTCGCCACGGGTACTAAGAGGAGCCCTTTTCTCGTAAATATGTTTCACGCTTCACAGCGTGCGTTCTAAAAGCGCACTAACAGTCGGCGCTTTCTGTGCAGCCGCCGAAGTAATTGCGAAAGCATTTCGCTGTGTGAGGGTTTACGCCTTTCGAAGTTACGCGCCAGAAATACACACAAAGAACGCGCTCGTCCGGCCACCCGAAAGGTCGCAAGCATCATGTCAAGGTTGGGACTGCCCTTCTACGAGTTACTCCCGTCGTTGAGAAAAAAGCGGGGAGTGACAAGTTAGTTTTCAACGACGGGCTGCCACTCTTATCTTTACCACAGACGACGACTCGCGCCAACTTACCGGTCATCGTCGCGAACCTGTGACGTATGGTTCTTTCTTTATAAACGGTACTTATTTTTATTCCGTGACAGAACTAACGTCATCGGTGCAGATTAAGAAATCCGAAGGTCAGGCGGTGGTACACAGGCGAGATCGTCTATGTCCAAGAGAGATTGACCTATACAGTCACTTTCTTTTGGAAGTCATGACAGCCCTGTAATTTAACGCAACGCACCACAGCACTTCATGCACAGTGTTTTCAGAGCACAGCTCTTAGGTGCCCGTTCCTTCTGCGAGCGTCGGCGTCTTCCCTCGGCGCTTTCGTAACCGTGTGAATGATTGCACGGCAAAAGGATGAAAACGTGGAGGAAAGACGGTGGTAGCCGAGAGAGCGTGAGTAGAAAATCGTTGTGCCGCGCACGACGGGTTTTGCGGCGACGATGGCTACGAGATGGCGCCAGAGTAGCGCGCGTCGTCTGTATGGAAACAAAGCGCTGCATGAGCGGAGGATCTGTCTGCGGTGGCTGCGATAAATCGCGCTCACGCGTCACGATTAGCGAGACAGTGGCGCCACACTTCGCTACGTTTGCAGCGTGCTGCACGAGACAGATTGTCCGCGCCCGCCAGTATATCGCGAAATGAAAACATGCGTAAAGCTGCGCTCAAATTTCGCATTAGGGAGTATCGTAACCATCGGTGATTTTTTTTTGCTATATCTTAACAGAAGGATACAAGTCGTAATATTATACAACTTAGAACATTTTTTATAGGAGGCACTCTCGGAACACTTTAATGCATACAATAAGGAGCTCTGTAGTTTCCACTGTGACTTCACCTATGTACTACCTTGGTGTACTTCATGTAATAATCCCGGTCAAGCTGCTCGCATATACAGCATTACGGATAACATCAACCATGACCTTGACTATATTGCACGAAACAACCGCCTAGCTCTTCTAATTGGTAAAACATTTGTAGGCGGAAGAGAGGCGAAACCCTTATGAAAATGACTGTTGAAAAGTTGTTGGCATATTGTTGACGAATTGTTGACTCAATAGCCTTTCAACAATACCTCAACAATTATTGAAACCACAGGCAATAATTCAACAGTAAAGTTGTTGGGCAGTTCACAACAAAAAAGTCGTTGACTAAATTCTGTTGGTATATTGTTGAATAGTATTGAGTATTATTGAGCCATTGTTGAGCAGTTTTCAACAATAAAGTCATTGACTAAATTCTCTTGATATATTGTTGAATAGTATTGAGTATTATTGAGCCATTGTTGAGTAGTTTCCAACAATAAAGTCGTTGACTAAATTCTGCTGATATATTGTTGAATAGTATTGAGTATTATTGAGCCAATATTGAGAAGTTTTCAACAATAAAGTCGTTGACTAAATTCTCTTGACATATTGTTGAATAGTATTGACTATTGAGCCATTGTTGAGTAGTTTCCAACAATAAAGTCGTTGACTAAATGCTGTTAACTTATTGTTGAATAAAATTGAGTCACGAGCAATATTGAGTTTCGAAGTACATGTGAAACACACGCACATATGTATGTGTGCGTCTTTTGCACATATATGTTGCTTTACTGATCACTTGATCACCATTGCATATATACAGGGTGTTGTTTCACGTTACTTGAACCATAGACGTATATACACGTGTTTCAGCTAACTTTACTCAGAGTTTAAAAATATGCCGATGCACCATAAGACGATGCGACCAAATGCATGTTGCTCACTCTTGTACGTGTCACGCTATTCTTGTATTTTTCCTAAGTAGTTAATTAGTCAAGAAAATGAGCCATTCTGAAGGAACAAAGTCAGGCGAAAAATTCGAATTAGAAAGCTCTAGAGCACTTTGCAAAACGTCCTATTAGGAATTTCTCACTTTCTATCTATTAAGTGTTAGTGTTTTTCAGCTTACTGCGGATGCCCGTGAAATACAAAAAATATCACCTGACATATCCGCTTGCGCGCCGTGCTTGCAGCGCTCCCAAACGAGCATACCATCGAGCAGGGTGTGTTGCCGCTTAAAAGGCGACAGGGCACGAAGGCGTTGGCTGTGGTATTGACGCCAGCGACGTGCTTCCCTCGCTGCGGTTCATGATGGCGATAAGCAGACAGGTGTTCACACCGGTTAAATGGTATGTTTTCGTTTGTGCGCAGAAGGCTTAGGAGCAGTGCAATCACGACGCAGGCGGGCATATGTCACGTGGTGCTTTTTCTATTTCGCGAGCATCCGCAGTAAACTGAAAAAGAATAATACTTAACAGATAGAAAGACAGAAACTGTTTATTCGGACGTGTTGCCAACAGCTCTGCAACTTTCTAATTGGAATTTCTTTCCTAACTTCCTTGTTTCAGAAGTTGGTTAATTATGCTTGATGCTGAGCACGAGGTCGCGGGATCGAATCCCGGCCACGGCGGCCGCATTTCGATGGGGGCGAAATGCGAAAACACCCGTGTGCTTAGATTTAGGTGCACGTTAAAGAACCCCAGGTGGTCAAAATTTCCGGAGTCCTCCACTACGGCGTGCCTCATAATCAGAAAGTGGTTTTGGCACGTAAAACCCCAAATATTATTATTAATTATGCTTGACTAATTAGCTAATTAAGCAAAAATACACAAATAGCGCGACACGCTACATACCAAAGGGAGCAACATGCATTTAGTCGCGTCGTCATAGAGTTTATACACTCGGCCTAAAGTTAGCAGAAACACCCTGCATATATATATATATATATATATATGCAGTTTGAGAAGACAAACGTCCCTACAAGCAGTGACAAACAACCGATGATTGGACACATCCTGCATTTCCATCGGCGTCCATTATAAGGGGCCAGTGCCCTGGCTGTGTGTTAGGAACCCTTACAAAAAAAATTGTTGAAAGGTTATTGACGTATCATTGTTCAACGTCAACAAATGACCTTGAAAGATCATTGGGGAATTGTTGAAACATCATTGAGGAAATTGTTGACAAGTGTTGATAATTGGCCCGCGACATTCACTCGAAACATCATTGTGGCCTCTCAATTTGAAAGATCATTGGCATATCGTTGAAACTATGGTGTACTTCAATGCTGAAAGCCCATTGAAGCATTGTTGAAGATGTGTTGTTTGTCAATGTTGAAACCCAATTGACGTATTGTTGAAATGTGTTGTTTGTCAATGTTTAAAGCCCATTGAAGCATTGTTGAAGCTCAAAATTGAAAGCCCATTGAGGTATTGTTGAAATGTGTTGTTTGTCAATGTTGAAAGCCCATTGAAGCATTGTTGAAGATGTGTTTGGTCTCAAAATTGAAAGCCCATTGACGTATTGTTGAAATGTGTTGTTCGTCAATATTGAAAGCCCATGGAAGAATTGTTGCAGATCTGTTGAACATCAACACAAATTATGTTGAAATCCCTTTATGCCCCACTGGGTATTTAGCAGTTTAAACCTGCACTTACCTTAAAATACTGCTGAGCTATGTTGCATATAATTACCTTTGATGTCACGTTGGTATGTTTGCTGTGAGAGGATAGGGATAAAATTTAAATACAGCCATTTTGTATCGCAGGCCTCTGTCACCCTGGGCTCAAAACATGCTCCTAGATTGCCTGTAATAAAACATGCCTGTAATAAAACATAAAACAGTACTGTTATGCCACATTTTTCAATTGTCAGAGTGAATGGTCCTCCACAAAATCAGGAGTGCTGAACTGATGCAGACAAAAACCATTTTTCTAGGTGAACTGTTTATTTGTAACCAAACATCTGTGTAAATGTACAACCATTTGTAGTTTGAGAACATCAGAAACTTCTTAAAAACTATTGCACAGTACAAACTTCCTGCAGCTTGACACCATAACAGAATTGAATACTGAAAGTGTAGTCTGTGTGGCCCTCAAGTAAAACACATTTCCCAAAAGAAATAAATTTTAAAAAATAAATACCTAAATAAATAAATGTAGAAGCAGACTGACATGACTGTCAATAAGAGCACTCAAAAAAGGTACTTGCTTTCTCTATTAGGGAGCCAGTGGTACTATTACCATGGCACGATTTGCTTGAGCCCACAGCAATCAAATGAGACCCGATATGCAGGGTGGTTATCTTTAAGTTTCATGGAATTTATTAAACACGGACTGTTGCAGCTAACATAATTCTAGATACAGAGTGCCAAACATTACTTGCATGAGAAATCAAGACACCATAGTCAGCTGATTAAGAAAAACTCAGTTCCTAATAAAGTTTTTACGAATTGTAGACGGTAATTTTACAAGGTGTATGCACTAAGAACGAACTTCCAGAATGACACCAGTAACGAGACACATGCCATCAAACTGGCTGTAGAAATGCACTGCTGTAGCACTTTTTTGTTAACAAAACACACTGTTATGCATTGAAGCAGAAAAGTAACCGGAATGCCCATGTATTTCTCTCACATTTCTGAAAAAATCTCGCAACTGGTGTCATCCTGGAAATTAATTTCAAGTGAATATGTCTTTCAACCTCACTGGCTACAATTTGCAAACTGAAATATGTGCCGTGATGTTTAAGTGAATTAATAAATTTATGAGAATCAGTTTAATTTTAATGTTTCCATTTCTTGTGCTAGTAATGTCCACCTCTGAATAATCCAGCTCAAGAACAAAAATTATGCTACCTGGCACAGACAACTTTTAAAAAATCTGTAAAACTGAAAAACGACCACTGTACAATCCTTATTTGTTGGTTGAATGGTGTGTGCCAATTTCAGTAAACCTTACATACTTCTGAAATATGGTAATCACAATAAGTGATGCTTATGGGAGCAGTTTATTATGCTGCATTGCTGTTGCATGATACAGTTGCATTTTCTGCCATGATAACGTTCCTGCGCAGGTCATTCCATATCAAGCAACTTATTCATATTAACTACTTCAGATTTTTATATGAAAAAAAAACTATTAGTGATGTGCTGGAATAAAACAAAGTTACTCCTTTTGTGAGTTCAATTTTATTCACTGTCACAAAAAAATAACGAAAGAATTCAGAAAAAGATATGGTTTCATGCAAACATGAAAGGCACATCATTGCCATTACTGGAGATTTTTTGTTGCATTTTAAATTTAAGCCGACTTATACCTATTAATTTTTACTCATGTATTTTAGATAGCAATAAACCATGTTTACAAAGCTATGTAAAATGCAGTTTTTACTGAACTCTGACAATGGCACAGATGCACTTGCAGGTGTGCGATTCCATGCCGAATCGACCAGTGTTTTTTTGACACCACACATATAGCTGAAACACTGCCATGTGTTTATAGAGTTCAAAACTCGTTACCCACTTTTATTAATTTTTGCCAGATATTTTGTAGCATTTTGGTGACAGTTTAGTTTTCCTGCTCAGCTGAGCTAGAGGACATCAATCAACATTCTTTTTCAAATGCACATTGTATTGATCGAGGCCTTCAAATGGTGTGCGTGGAAATACGGTGAAGTGATGCAACTGCCAAAATAGACAATTTTTCAAATGTTTGAATACTTCAATTGCTTTTGGCACCGGCAAAAAATGAGTCAAATTGCAATCCGTTAGATTTTTTTTCGTAACGAAAAATTCCCAGGAAAGAACTTAAATACAGAATGGTAGCCCAGGTGACATAGTATAGCAAAAAAATATGTGCAGCTTTGAAGGTTCAGCTGATCGCCTGCAAAAAAAAAACAAATTCTAATGTTTTGCAAGAAGCTTCACGTTGAAGGAAAAACAGCTCTCGTAGTTGGCCAAAAAATATGATACATTATTGGATAGCTCTACATGTCTGCTATGCGTGTGTTAAGTTAAAGAAAGCATTATTTTTAAATGCGAGAAATTCTTTTTTGAAATTTTGTCAGCACCGACTTTTCTCGGATGTGCGCACAGCTTGCCGGCTGGGAATGCACACGACAAAGCTGGCTTTGTCTCCACACAGATGACAGAGAAGCGGTGTTAGGGTCTGCATTTTATTGCCAAGGGCCACATGCTCTAACGCAACGAGGCTTGTGTTTGGTGTGGGCCAGGTAAACCATACAGCCATTGCACATAAACTATCAATACGAGGTCTGTTAGAAAAGTATCTGACCTTTGGCTGAAGAAAAAACAAACTGGCATAACTGGAGCGTTGGAAACCTAATCACCCTCAAAGTAGTCACCTTGGGACTCCAGTCACTTCTCCCAGCAGTGCTGCCATTGTTAGAAGCATTCCGAGAAGGCCTCTTTCCGAACGGAGTTTAGCTCAGCTGTCGTTGCAGCCATAATGTCTTCTCTTGTCTGAAATCGCGCTTCTTTCAATGGCCTCTTGATTTTGGGAAACAGCCAGAAGTCGCAGGCGGCCATATCAGGAGAGTAAGGAACCTGTCGAACTACAGGAGTCTGGTTATTCGCCAAAAAAGTCTGAATCAAGTGCGAGAAAAGCATTGTCGTCATGGATGCGCCAATTTCCTGTTGACAACTTCGGTATCTTGGGCCACACAGCATCATATAGACCATGGAGGACATCCCTGTAGTAGTCTTTAGTGATTGTTTGACCCTGTGGTGCGTACCCGTTGTGTACCACTGCGGGAGTCAAAGAAAGCAGTCAGCAACACTTTAACATTGATGCGCACTTAGCGGTCTTTGGTTGGTGACGTGGAATGCTTCCACTGTAATGACTGGGATTTGGTTTCCGGGTCGTAAACATACCCACAAGACTTGTCACCAGTGATTATGGTGTTCATGAAGTTGGGGTCACTGTTTGTGGAATCCAGCATGTCTGTGAGACTTCAACACGAAGTTGCTTTAGCTCCACCATGAGCAGCTTGGGAACGAATTTCGGTGCAACTCTCTTCATGGCCAAATCTTCAGTGATAATGGAATGTGGATAAAATGTGCTGATGCCCACCTCTTCCACAATTTCTTGGATAGTCACACGACAGTCCCGCATCACCACGGGGTTCACTTCGGCAATGACCTGGTCATTTCGGCATGTTGATGGCCGACTGGAGCGTGGCTCGCTCTCCACCGATGCGTGGCCGTCTTTAAACTGGTTGTACCACTCCTTAATCTGTGTGCTGCTCATAGCATAGTCACCAAAAGCAGTCTGAATCTTCGGAATGGTTTCCACTTGGCTGTCGCCCAGTTTCTGGCAAAATTTGATGCAGTAGCACTGCTCCAGTCACTCCGCCATTTTCCTTGCAATAAAAAACCGACGAGAGCACTGTGTACTACCTCATTCAAATGCTGCGTCCCAGCAAGTCACGCTATTGGCAGGCAGGAAAAAATTCGTGCATGCGCACAAAGGTTCAAGGGCGGCTGATGAAAACGCACTTGTTACATATTCATCAGGTGTTCGCAAAAAAAAGGTCAAATACTTTTCTAACAGACATCGTACGTATTAAATACGTGAGGGAATCCTGCAGTGCTAAAAGATATGGTTCGTGCAGTTTACAAAAAGAAATATCAGCTATTATGTAGACAGTAAATCCAGAAAGAGCGCTGATATTGTTTATACAAAGCATTTTAAAGGGCATGTCGCAGTGCAATGCAACATAGAGGGAGCAGGACACTTTGTGCCCTGCTCCCTGAAGCCCAATGATGATGCAAGTAGAAAACACCTTCATAATTAGGACTGAAAACCTACATGAGTACGAACAAATTCTTGTGGTGTTGTTTGCTACCACTGTTTCAGAGCCGGAACATGCTCATCTATAAAAGTCATATGTGCCATGTTTAGTCTGATGTGGTCAGACACCATTGGCAACCACTTCTTGCGTTCATGTTAAAAAAATACGAATTGAGACTGCAGCTGCAGCGCTTGACGTCACCTGCCTTCGCAATGATAAAAAAGGCAGTCAGTTTGTTGAATAGTTCTTGTGGCTAATTATATTAACAATATTTCCTTACTAGATGACATGGCTTCATATATGTATGCTACATTTATGCTGTATGTGTGATCCACAAATGAAGATTATAAAAAATAATTTATCGCACTTAAAGAATAATACCTTTTTGTTACTTGTCACATGTATAGCAGACATGTAGGGCTGTGTAACGATGGGCGACATATACTTTTGTGCCAACCACCAAAACTAATTTTTTACCTTCAACACGAAGCTTTTTGCAAAAAATTTGAACTTTACAGTTTTTTAGCTGATCAACTGAACCTCCAAGGCTTGAAATATTTTGCAGCTATCCCAAGTCAACCAGTCTGATTTTATATTTATTTTGTGCCTTCTGTATTTCCCTACGTTAGAAGAAAATTCAAACTTTGCAAATTTTGGCACTCACACCACTTCAGTCTCTTGACATGAACACCATCTGAATATTTGGATCATACAATTTCCCTTTCAGAAGAAACGTGTATCAGTGCCTTCTAGCTTAGCTGGGCAAGAACAATAAATTTTTTCCAAAGTTCAAAAAATTTTTTTCCGAAGGAAAATAAATGGGGAGCAAGAGTTTGGAGCTTCAACTATATCTGTGATGGTCAAAAAAACGTTGGTTGGTTGCCCTGGAATGACTCAAGTGTATGTACGAAAGCAAATTTTCTCATTGTACCTACTCAAAATCAAGCAAACTTGAAATGGTTTGCCATAATGGAACAGTTCTTGACAAAATTGGGTGGTTTGGCATGAAATGGCTTAAGATACTTAAAAAATATACTAATAAGGAAACACTTTCCTTACTAGAACCATATCAAAAACTAACATAAAAATGTAGTGAACTATAACAAAGCACAGCACTTGTATTCTGGATTGAGCAATCCAATGTGGACTTAATTAACATAAATAAAATTAACATAAAAATGTGAAGGCATAGAAAGGCACAACATTTGTAAGCTCATTTGAGAAATCCAAAGCCCTTCAGGAGACTAACACAGAACATAAAAATGTCGAGAGTTACAAAAGCACAACACTTGTGTTTTGGTTTGAGCTGTCCAACTTGGGCTCTTGAGAGGTTATTGGTCCCATGCGGGAAGCGAGGCCACAGTTCTTTACATAGGGCATGTTGGTACCAGGCAATTTGCGACACGTGAAGCCTGCAAAAACAAGAAGCCAGAGCAAGTTTTAAAAAGCAACTTCCACATGCAAAAGAATGGCATGCAATCTGCCCTCGTTATAACGAAATTGATTTATGTATTTGTGTTGCTTTATTCCAACTTTCCACGGGTACAGCTTTACAGCATGACCATTTAAATTTATTCAGTGCGGCACAGGACTCCACTAAGTGTCAAATGCAGGAAAGGGCAAAGAGGAACAAAACACTGTAGCAAAATAACTTTATGAATATCCTCAATGTCAAAGATGCGAGCTTTGCTTGCCGAGAAACGAAATGGTGAAACAAATTCATGTCGTTCATAAATAAACCTGAACTGACAACTAAAATTATTTCTTATAACTTTCATAATTAAAATTTGCTGCACTTTACTGTGCTTTTCCATGCTCCAAATACAATACTGTCATGTCACTACAACTGAGTGTAGCTTCATTTGATGTTAGGTTTCCTGAGTTCACATGCAATCGGAATGTACTTCTCGCCTTACAATGACTTAAGACTTTCTACATTAAAGAAGACACTGCCTACAGTGAAGTGTTTTCTGCCTCGACGACTGAATTACTGTTATAATGAGGATTCCGTGTAGTGCACCTAGCTGCTTAGCATGACACATGCAGAATGTGACAGAGACGAAGAAATGCTGTCTTTTAAGAGCCATATGCCATAGGACTGACTTCTTTAACCCTTTTAGGGTTCACTGCCGTACATCTGTGGCTGTGATGGAACGTTCTGAAAAAAAATTTGCCTTTTCAGAATAAAGTGTTGCCTAGCATCCCACTGGAGGTGCTGCAACCTTCTGAGACTTCTAGAAAATATTCTTATAGTGCTGTCGCTCCTTGGTTTTCTCCAAAACTGATTTTTCACCTAGCTCCTTGGTGTCTGTCATTGCAGTAATTTGGGAGTGTTGCCACAAGTTTTTTGTAAGTTTCATTACACAAAAAAATTATGCTGCTTTATCCTGCATAAAAAAAATAAAACATGTAAAACTGCAAATACTGAAATGGTATTGCCACTTTATTGTTATTTAAAAATATTATTTACCAGTTTATTTTCTCGGAATGTCACTCTGAAGAACTTAAATCTGCAATAAAAATATTAAGGGTGCGCGAAGTGATTTTTGAGGCTGAACGAAAAAATGCTAGAAGCAAATCAAATAATGGATAGCTTCTGAATAATGAACAGCTGATATCACAATCAATGTAAGATGAGGCTCACATCCTAGTATTATTAAAGTTAGCAAGTTTCTGTCATTGTTATGTTATGAAAAGCTGTTTATTAAAAGCACAAATGGAGCAGCAGAAAGTTTCTTCACATGCACAGGACTCTTCAGTAAGCATAAATGATTGCTGTAAAGCCTCTAAAGTACAGCTACTGAAGTAACGTAGCCTGGTCTGCTATTACAAGTTCTTACGTTTTATGTCTACACTATGTTATTGGAGGTGAAAATTTACCGTGCTTTGGCTCAAATTTCATGTTTTATTGGTGTTTCGAAATATTAGAATACTCGCATTTACAAATAGTGACCACTCAAAGACTAAATTGAATAGGACACTATTCAATTCGAAAGTTTTGAGCATTTGCACACCACAAAAAATATATAACTCCTAAATTAGAGAGGCATATTTCTCCCCAAAATGTGATCCTCAACGGGCTAAACAAGAGCGACAGAAAAGCCCATTCATCTTTTTGATTAATTTAAGCCCATAATCTACTTGGCAATGGTTCATAATAACCCTGTTAACAGGTAGGTGAAGTAAGGAAGCAGGAATCAATTCTAACAATTTCAGAATGGGAGTAGTGGACATGTCCGATGGTCTGTAAGAAGCTTTATACATTAGGCCCCAAGATCCTATTCTCAATTTATTGAAGTATATGGGGAAAAGCCACATAAATATTTTTTTCATATCTTAGAATACAAAGTGATAAAGTGTGCATTAATAAATACGAGTCATAGGTTAAGTGCTTAGAATGAGTAAGCGCCCACTAAACGTAGTACTGTTGACAGCAATGCTTGCAACTCTGTCCCTGTTGTTTCTTTGATTGAAACAACCAAAAGAAAATTGCCACACCACTCAGGTTCCCTCTGCTAAAAGGCTGCTGTCTGGCATCACATGGACCTCCTTCAATATAGGAGCAACCTTAATTCGATGTGGTCAGTTAAAATTGGTGAAACTACTGTTTCACATCTCAGAACCTGGAGAGCTGTTTTGACTTCTGCAATTTGGTGAACATGATCCTGCTCGAGCTGAGCAGTCACCACACTTGAGCATACCTTCTCCGCAATTCGCGTATTAGAATAACATTTTCAGGCTAACTAAACATGTCCTCCATGCCAATAGATTTGGAGCAACTATTCTTGCAATGACAGCCAAGTAACACTGCTAATGCGCAAATGCAGCTCATTTTATGTGGTGGAGCCACTAAAAACTCAGCAGTGAAGGCAGCTTTTAAATTTTAGAAGCATTTGAGTATGGCGGCATTATGCACTTAAGATCGTATGAACAGTCATTCCAAATAGTAGGCTATTGTCGCACACAACTGCACACACAGGCTACTTGAAAGTCGTTTGTTATGTCAATGGCAAGTTCATAATTTTAGAAAAAAATGTGAATGTAAAAATGCAACCAGAAAGGATATATGGTACTTGCCTATAACAGCACTGACCCTGGTGGGGTCAAGAGCCTTTTTTGCCCCTTGGTGTTATTTCCAAAGCCCAAATGGCCCATGAGCTCCTCCTCTGTGAACACATGGTGAAGCAAGGCCCTTGCAAACTTTCCTGGTCCACCATGGCAGGCCATGGCAAGCTGTGCCAGGATAACCTTCTCAATGTGCACTCCTTCAACCTATGTGAACCTGCATGTTTAAGTAAATGTTAGCAAAACAGTTTTAAGCCTTTCAAGCACATTCGCACAACAGCCCTACTGCAAATAAATTACACAAGTACCTGTTGCAAATCTAGATTGCTAAACTTGACTTCTTACAAGCTTCTTATGCTGTCTGGATGCCACATGTTTCAGAAAAACAATCCAGCACAAAGAATAATAATAAACCAAAGTATCCAAACATCTAGTACTTGAAAAAGGGGAGTACCAGCGAAACACAAATGACACGCACACAAGGAAACGGCATTAGACACGGACGGACGTTGGGACGGACCAGCGTCCGTCCCAGTCTAAGGCCTTTTACGTGTGTGCGCGTCCTTTGTTTTGTTGGTACCCCCCTTTTTCAAGTTTATCATGCACCAACTGGCCCAAGAGCTTGCGCTAATGCACATCTAGTACTATTTATTGTGATTACCATTCTTAGGATACTTCATATTTTGAGGTATTTGTCTCTATTTTCCCATCCATTTGTGTCAATAGGTAGTCCATGGTCTAATGGGGAGATTGGGCTATGTTGAGGGAAGAGTTCAAAATCAACCGTTGGAACAGCTTGGGTGACTGGGTATGCGACCCTGAGCATATGCCACTTTTCAATGAATCTCCTTCCCGCTATCTTGGGCAACTGCTGCTGCTTGTGTTGGCAAGCAGCATTAGGAGCTCAAAGAGGGATATGATTGTCGATCATTACTAAGATTACCACTACACGTCACGTTAGCTTGCTGTGCTGCAGAAGCAATATGTGAGATTCCACTCCACTGTATGAAATGTACATAAGCTGCAAGGACAGTATGTGCCAACCACCACCTCAATTAAATTAATCGACTTGCAAAGCACAGGCTGCACAAGATCACGGAGTGAACTCAGAAGTTTGTGGACAGTCAGTTGATGTCCATGTCAGGGACCTCTAGGGAGACTCGGTCATTTCCTCGATGTGCATCATCGTGCCATCACACATTGTATTACAATTCTCTCTGTCTCATTGTACCACCGTTCTAATAGTCATCACATATCACCACAATTCAAAATATAGACACTTATATCTGTTTATTTAATCTTTATGGAGAATACTTTGAGCACGAGTTTTTGCAAAGATCATGAATTCTACAGCTTAAAGGAGCACTAAAGCAAAATTAAATTAATTAAATTCTGGTGTTTTAAGTGCCAAAACGACAATCTGATGTTTAGGCACGCCTTAGTGGGGAACTCTGGACTAATTTTTACCAAATCAGGCTGCAAGGTACCTGGGCAGTTTTGTATTTCACCTCCATCAAAATGCGGTTGTTTGATCCTGTGACCTCGTGCTTAGCGGAGCTGTGCCAACACCCCTAAGCAACTACGGCATGAAAGCACTAAAGAGAAAAATTATTTTAGATGTATCTGTACATGACCTTCCTACAATTCAAGAGATTCACTCATACCGTGACAAGAGGCTGAGTAAACTGTAAAAGCAGCAAGAGGAAAGATTGGTGGCAGTGCTGCTTTGAAGTTACCACACCCGCTTGCTGTGACGTCATGGATTTTGATGATGTCTGTTGAGGTGTAGCAATTTTTTTACAAATAAAGATGTTCATCGTATTCCAAAAACCCAAAATAAAAAGCGCCAAGAACTTTTACAGAACCAATACAGCCCAAGTTTGAAAAAATACTTGGAATCCATGATGTGACAATGAGGTGTCAGCACAAAGATTTTGGGGCGATACTCAGAAAATTGAACTTTGAGCTTTATTTTCCCTAATAATCATACAACTACCAAGAAAGTTACAGAAGTAGTTATTTAAGACGATGCTTTATTTTAAATTCATTTAAGGTGTCATTAGTGTCCCCTTAATACAAAACAAGGAATGCACTTGGCTGCGTAATAGGTTAACATGCATCACTGGTTCTCATTAAGGTAGGATTATCAGTATAGCAAAGGGCATGCACTGGCTGCTCCAGAGGGGAGCCCTTCCACTTCCCCTCAATCTCCCAATTTCCAATTTCTTTATGAGCAGTGATGCAATTTCTGTATCTTAACGAGACATACTGCCAAGGAGATTAAAAATGCCATGCTGGCTACAGCATGTGGTGACCGGCACTTCACACCGTCCAGCTCGACATCAATCTTTTTGGAATTTGGCCCTTGAAATGTAGAAAGCCCCGATCACTGCTCGTTTTTCAGCAAACTTTCTCAAAGGGTGCTGCTGTTCTGGTTTGATACCTCTAGCTGTGCACTGCTGCATGACATAGGTCATAATACCTTCGTTCTGGTAAAACTAGAAAGATGTGCACTCATGCAGACCACTAATGTCCACACTAAGTTTCTGAACGCCCCTCTCATTTCAGGCATATACACTGAAAAAGGCACATTCTGCGTTTAATATGTTCACAAGTGGCACTGAAATTCACTCCCAGTCCCGGTGCAGTTGCAAAGTCTTTAAGCTGAGTGCTTAAAGGCACCATGTCTCCTAATGAAGGCACTCTGCACCAATTGATCACTGGAGCAAATGCGTTGCAGTTGCATCAGCAATGTTGTTGTTTTTTCTGCTTCCTGCAATACATTTTCACGGTATCACTGTATTCAATCATCGTGACGCTACAGAATGGATGGCCAAAGAATTCACTTTTACCGTTCCAGCTGGGGCCTCTCCCAGCTCATTTTGAATCTGAAAAAAGATGTCACTATTAAAACGTGAAGCCACGATGCAGCAAAAGCGACCATCAAAAGAGCTACATGGACCATTAGGCTGACATAAATGGACGGATACAAATGACTAGTCATTGAATACACTAAAGTGTGGCCGCTCTTGCCAATGGCAGTGTGAGCTTGTCAAAAAATTTATTTCACATTCCTCTAGTTACTTTAAACATTATTTCCACGCATCTACTTAACTGTTATGGCCACATATTAGAGGCAGCTCCTTCATATAAAACCAGTGTAACATTCTTTTACTCCCCTTCTACCTGATGATACTGAAGTTTTGCTTACTCTCAAAGAAAGAATTTCACAGAACTGCTCTTTCGACAAAGCATTATTGCAAGCTTGTGGCAAAGCGTCGTGATTTAGTTCACAACGATGCGCTCCCCTTTCAATCTGTTCACTCTATAGTGCTCTGATTCAAAGCAAAAATTGCTTTTCGACATAACTAGCTACTTCTATGGTCACAAGAAACAATGCTAATTATTGATGTTTATGTTGCCGATAACGTATACATGCCGCCTCGAAACACAGTGGGACGACAACGCAGATATGCCAGGCATCTCGTTCCTTTACTGATTTTAAAACTATTGTTAAATCAGTTACTGAAGTGCGAAAAGCTGCAATTTCACGAAATTACATTATTTTGAATGTTGTAGGACCTGGAGTGCCATGAAATCTGCCTTTCCGTGAATGCAAAGAGCGCCTACGCGAAGCCGTTTGGGCGAAGCACTCGATGGCGTCGAACGGAGATGATGATAAAAGAAAGTTGAATGCGCGCGACCTGGGGGAAAACAAAACACACGCGGTTGGCAAGGCGTATAACTCGATGATTTCGCAGCACTCTGTGGCGTCACCCCTATTGTATCTTACGTATCGCATGTACACCCTTGAAATTCTTTATTATTATTGCGCGACAGCCTCCTCTGTGTTTTCCGATCGCGCGAACATCGGCCGCACGGCGTGTCAGATAGTGGCCTTGAAGCTCCGCGGAGTCACTCGATCCTGAAGGGAACAGCGCAACAGAATACACTTTCGCCAATCCCACCGCACCCCCCCCCCCACCCCCTTTTGCTGAAAGCTCGCTCACACGCCTTGTACTAGCGTGGCGCAAACGAACTATCTTCGATTACAGTACAGATCGGATGGTTTCACGTCGCATTGTTTTGCGCTCATTAATAAGGCTAACTCAATCGGTGCTCGAACACCGTATCAGAAATCATGGCGTACAACATGCCCTGTTTTAGGTGGCACCACATAGCTGCCTTACGCCACCACAAGCGGAGTGTAAAGTTAAACCAGGACAAAACTCCACGTTATCTACCACAAATCTAGTGCTGTACAACCCATTCTCGCAACGGAAGGATAGTACTAGGAATGAAAACTAGAAAAGAGGCGCGCGGAAGACACGCACAAGCGCTGAAATCATTTCCCCGCTTCCGTTCACCGCGTCGCAATGGACGAACAAGGGGAATTCGAAACACTCACTCACCCTTGATGTCGCCGAGTCGGAGGCGATCATGGCGATCTTCGAGGCAACAAGTCCATAAAAAGCGAGCAACACGCAGGAATATTCCAAAGATGTCACAGCGAAGCACACAAAGAACACGGAAAACGCAGGAAAGTCTCACGCCAACGGCGTGCACGAACTCGCCGGAATGCGCCAAGCATCAACAGCGCAAACGCGCAATCATACATGTACACTCATACAAATACACGCTTATATTATCATAACTTGTACTATTAGATAACAAATTATGTAATTTCATGTTATTACTGAACAATTGTTGCGATTTGCAAGTGTATAAAAGTTTTTTGCTTCGCTTCTTTGATGAACTACTTTCTTTAGCGCAGTAACGCAGTGCACCGGCCGGAGCTAATGGCATGCGCGGGAAAAGGCGCCAAATTCAAACGTCACAAACGCCGCGCTAATTTGTGCGCGCACAGTTTTCGTCGTTTGGATTTTAAAAAAAAAAGTAATGCGTGCCGCAACCATACGAACTGAACTATTGACCAGAAAAGTACACAAACGTCGCTGTTTGTGCTTCTTATTTCGACGTCATGGCAAACTGCAGGCGGTCTGTCGTCCCATTCTTTAAACATTTGTGCGTGTGCTCCTGCGCTGTGCGATTTGTCACCGAGAACGTATAGCAGCGCAGATTGTGCTTGGTGGCCGAGCAGACTCCGAACACATTCGCCAGCACCCCGTCTAGGTCACAGAAAAGAATTTGGCCTCCATGTGAAATATGAGCACCATGTCGTACATATCGGCCAAGCTTTTCGTTTCGTTCTGTATAGCGCGCTAACGGGTAAGCGAAATGCACTCTGTAAAAACGATGTTCACTCCTTTCTCCGCCGCACCCACCGTGGTGGCATAGTGGCTGAGGTGTTGCTCTACTAACCCGAGTGCTTGGGATCTAATGCCGGCCACGGCGGCTGCATTTCGATTGGGGTGAAATGCAAAAACGACCGTGTACTGTGCGTTCGGTGCAGGTTAAAGGACCCCAGATGGCAAAAATAAATATGGCATTTCTTACTACGGTGCGGCTCATAATCAAAGCGTGGTTTTGGCACGTCAAACGCCAGACTTGAATTTTGTTAACGTTCTCCGCCACCTTGACCATATTTAACATGGAGGCATGCAATGCCGTTTAATGGCCTAGGTGGTTCATGCTTGAATGAGTAAAGGCAAGACGCAAAATACAAGGACTGAAGAAGGACACGAACGACAGGACCGGAAATAAACTTAGTTCTGAGTGGCGCCGGTCCTGTCGTTTGTGTCCTTCTTCAGTCCTTGTCTTTTGCGCCTTGCCTTTTCTCATTCAATCACGAATTGTAGCCGGTGAGTTTGCAAGGCGTATCCACTCGGAATGAATTTCCAGAATGCCAGCAGTTTGCGACATATGGACCATTAGACTTGCCGTAAAAAAGCGCTGTTGTTCCACTTACTTATTTAGAAGAAACGCTCTTTCATTACTGAAGCACAAAGGTAACTGTCACGCCCATGTATCTCTTACCACACTTTAGGAAATTATCTCCAAACTGGTGAAATCTCGGAAATTCATTTCAAGTGGATACGTGTTGGAACCTCACCGGCTAGAATTCGTAAATTGCAATATGTGACGAAACTTAATTAATGAAAAAGTTAATTACTGTTTCTTGTTTTAATTTAGTTCAAACGTGTTTCGATTTCTCGGGGTAGTAATGTCAGCCGCCTCGAATAATACAGCTCAAGGATAAGAATTGGGCTTTCCGCCCCGGGCGAACTTTAAAAACTCCGTAAAACTTAAAACTGATCACCCCATAGAACCCACGCAGTACACTCGAGTCTGTACAGAATAGCACGGTAAGATTCATTTACCCGGACTATTCATCCATCGTCATCAGCAGCAGCAGCAGCAGCCTGGTTACGCCATCAGCAGGGCAAAGGCCTCTCTTATACTTCTCCAACTACCCCGGACATGTACTAATTGCGGCCATGTTGTCCCTGCAAACTTCTTAATCTCATCTGCACACCTAATTTTCTCCTGCCCATGCTACGCTTCCCTTCCCTTGGAATCCCGTCCGTAACCCTTAATGGCCATCGGTTATCTTCCCTCCTCATTACATGTGCTGCCCATGCCCATTTCTTTTTCTTGATTTCAACTAAGATATCATTAACTCGCGTTTGTTCCCTCATCCAATCTGCTCTTTTCTTATCCCTTAACGTTACACCTATCATTCTTCTTTCCATAGCTCGTTGCGTCGTCCTCAATTTAAGTAGAACCCTTTTCGTAAGCTTCCAGGTTCCTGCCCCGTACGTGAGTACTGGTAAGATACAGCTGTTATACACTTTTCTCTTGAGGGATAATGGCAACCTGCTGTTCATGATCTGAGAATGCCTGCCAAATGCACCCCCAGCCCATTCTTATTCTTCTGGTTGTTTCAATCTCATGATCCGGATCCGCGGTCACTACCTGTCCTAAGTAGATGTATTACCTTACCACTTCCAGTGCCTCACTACCTATCGTAAACTGCTGTTCTCTTCCGACACTGTTAAACATTACTTTAGTTTTCTGCACGATTAATTTTTAGACCCACCCTTCGGCTTAGCCTCTCCAGGAAAGTGAGCATGCATTGCAGTTGGTCCCCTGAGTTACTAAGCAAGGCAATATCATCAGCGAATCGCAAGTTACTAAGGTATTCTCCATTAACTCTTATCCCCAATTCTTCCCAATCCAGGTCTCTGAATACCTTCTGTAAACACGCGGTGAATAGCATTGGAGAGATCGTATCACCCTGCCTTACGTTTTTCTTTATTGATATATTGTTGCTTTCTTTATGGAGGACTACGGTGGCTGTGGAGCCGCTATAGATATCTTTCAGTATTTTTACATACGGCTCGTCTACACCCTGATTCCGCAATGCCTCCATGACTGGTGAGGTTTCGACTGAATCAAACGCTTTTTCGTAATCAATGAAAGCTATATATAAGGGTTGGTTATATTCCGCACATTTTTCTATCACCTGATTGGTAGGAATATGGTCTATTGTTGAGTAGCCTTTACGGAATCCTGCCTGGTCCTTTGGTTGACGGAAGTCTGAGGTATTCCTGATTCTATTTGCGATTACCTTAGTAACTAGTTTGTAGGCAACGGACAGTAAGCTGATCGGTCTATAATTTTTCCAGTCTTTGGCGTCCCCTTTCTTATGGATTAGGATTATATTAGCGTTCTTCCAAGATTCCGGTACGCTTGAGGTCATGAGGCATTGCGTATACAGGGTGGCCAGTTTCTCTAGAACAATCTGCCCACCATCCTTCAACCAATCAGCTGTTACCTGATTCTCTCCAGCTGCCTTCCCTCTCTGCATAGCTCCCAAGGCTTTCTTTACTTCTTCCGGCGTTACTTGTGGGATTTAAAATTCCTCTAGACTATTCTCTCTTCCATTATCGTCGTGGGTGCCACTGGTACTGTATAAATCTCTATAAAATTCCTCAGCTACTTGAACGATCTCATTCATATTAGTAATGATATTGCCGGCTTTTTCTCTTAACGCATACATCTGGTTCTTGCCTATTCCTAGTTTCTTCACTGATTTTAGGCTTCCTCCGTTCCTGAGAGCATGTTCAATTCTATCAATATTATGCTTCCTTATGTCAGCTGTCTTACGCTTATTGATTACCTTGGAAAGTTCTGCCAGTTCTATTCTAGCTGTAGGGTTAGAGGCTTTCATACACTGGCGTTTCTTGATCAGATATTTCGACTCCTGCGATAGCTTACTGGCATCCTGTCTAACGGAGTTACCACCGACTTCTATTGCACGTTCCTTAATGATTCCCACAACATTGTCGTTCATACCTTCAACACTAAGGTCCTCTTCCTGAGTTAAGGCCGAACACCTGTCTGTAGCTTGATCCGGAATTATTCTATTCATTCCCGTCGACGCGATGGTAAGCCTGAATGCTATCTATCGACAGAAACTGAATAATTTCTTCTTCAAACTTGCCCCTGGACTATTCCAAGAGGTTCGCGTGAACCCCTGGAAAAATGTCATTGCCGTTGACACGACTTAAGATAAGATGGTGCAAACTCTACTTGGTTTGTCTGAAATCTGTGGGGTCCACACGCGTCCCTACATACCACAGGGTACACATATATCAGCTGGTGTCGTATCTGATGTGGACTTGGATCTCAAAGACGACGTTTTTAAGAACATGATCGTTTGCACGCCACCATGCAAAATAATTTGCGTTCGAAGGCTGGGCTCGTCAAAGTGCATGAAGATACCTTTCGCCTCTGGAAAGATGCCTAGTCATATAAAGGCTGGACTTGTGCGCTATCCTGTTCAACCTTTCGTACCAGGGCATTTGCAATGCCAAAAATGTTTTAAGATTGGTCATGTTCAGGGCTTTTGCACCAGAGATCTGGTCTGTGCCAAATGCGGTGGGAATCACCATGTAGATTCCTGTGAAAGTCAGGCATATCGGTGCCCTAATTGTAATGGTGAACATTTGGCAACGGATAAAGGATGTCCCTCATTGAAGAATGAACTAATGGCACTAAAAGAGAAAGCCAAAAAGAAGGCAGCAAGAGATGAAAGCTCCCGTCGCCGTAGTGCTGCCCCAGCGACTGGAAAAGCAGTGCGTTCAAAGAGTGACAAAGAAACAACGCATCGGAAAGTAGGGGGGCGGATCTTCTGCCTCTCAGACACATCGTGGTCAGCGCTTCCATCGAAACCGCCGGAACAAGTATCTACAAAGACTTCGACCACAGTGGAAAGCACTGCAAGCACAGTACCTAAACCGGTATCATCCAACGACGATGTGCAACTTGTCAATCTTCTGAAGATGCTTGTCAACGTCATCAGATCTCTAATCGCCGGTCGCCAGACACCAGCAGCGTCAGCAGCAGAGCAACTTTTGGAGGCACTCGTTCCTGTCCTCGAAGGCCTTCGCGAGACGTTTTACCGGAAACAATTCTAACAGTTGTCAGCAGCCTCGCCCCTTTGTGCTGCAATGGAATGTCAGGTCGATGCGACCGCGGCACGCTGATTTAGTCCTTCGACTCATCGCTATGAAGACTCCACCAGACGTTATAGCGCTTCAGGAAACTAACGTAAGGAAAGACAAATATCGATTGCCAGGCTTCGTGGGTGTCCACAGTAACACTCGATGCGCGGAACCAGCTTGTGGCTCTTTCCAGTGTGTGGACGCGGCGCATACGCGCAATGCTTCAAAAGCATCAGTGTACGTTCGTGCGGACTTGGACTTCACGGTTATTGACACAGACGGCGTCTGTTACGATGAGTTTGAGTGTGTAGCTGTTACTGTGAGCCTCAGAGGTGTGTGTACGACGGTGGCAAGCATATACAACAGTCCTACACGTTATTCCGATACCTCGTTACTTGAGTGCTTAGTGTCTCGGTGTGGTGCATCGTTTGTGTTATGCGGAGATTTTAATGCCCACCATCCACGATGGTGTAGCCGTCCCCAAGACAATCGTGGGGCAGAGATTAACGAGTTCATTATCAAGAACGATCTCCAAATACTGAATGACGGTTCACCTACATATATAGGTAGAGGAACGGATCATTCCACTATAGACCTTGCGATATCAACGAGAGATGTGTGCTTAGCCATGGTCATGTGAACCCGACCCGTGGGGCTCAGATCACCTACCCATTTGATTAACACCAACACATACTGCGGGTCGCCAGGATGTCATTTATACAATGACTAACTGAAACAAGTTCCGACAGCTGATCTCAGAGGCACCTTCTCAAGACAGCCTATTTAAACTTATGAGTGAGTGCTTATGAAAAGCTACAGTGCAACTACGGCGGAGTATCGGCAAACCAAACCCCGATCTTAAGCTTTTGCGGCTCCGCTCATGTCGACGGCGCGCTTATAGACGGGCACAGTGCTCTAAACGACGCAGCGACTGGAGTATATATAATCGCATTGATGCAGCAATACGGCGGCATACAAAACAGCTTCGTCGCAAGAGCTGGGAAGCTTTGTGTAGTTCGTTGCATACTGGAAGTGGTTTTGGAAATGTATGGCGCATACTGAAGGCTCTCCGCACTCCTGAAATCTGCAAGAATCCTACGGCTACATTGAGCATAGCGTCTGGCCAGTCACCAAAAGTAATATCAGAGGCATTTGCAGACATTTTCGTCTCTCCTGCATCCAGTGACACCACGTTTAGCGACCTTCCTTCTTTGACAAGTCACAGCACTACGGTCCAGCCTGCCAGATCGACGAGGCAGATTTCACTCTTGAGGAGCTGCAACAAGCGCTGAGCCTCTCCAAACGCCGCACTGTTCTAGGCGAAGATAGTGTGTCTTATCAAGCATTGCGGAAGGTTGATAAGAGTTTTCATGACCATATATTGGACGAGTATAATGAAGTATGGATAACCAGTGTAATCCCTGCTGAGTGGAAATCGTCCGTGGTAATACCAATTTTAAAGCCTGGGCGTCCTGCAAGGCACCTGAAGTCCTACCGACCAATATCCTTAACTTCAAACATCATCAAGTTAATGTAGCGAATGGTCTTGTTTCGCTTAGATGTCAGGCTAGAGGCGCTGAATATTTTCCCTGATGTCATGAGTGGCTTTCGTCGCCGCCGTTCGGCTCTGGACAGCATATCAGACCTTGTCTCAGCACTCGAATTTGCTGAAGAAAACAAGCATTCCGCCTACATGCTCTTCCTAGACATACAGCAAGCTTTCGATTCAGTTCCGCATAAGGCGATTATTTTCGCACTTGCAACCTCTGGAATTTCGGGTCGTCTGCTCCAATTTGTGCATAATTTTCTATCGGAGCTCCGGATGAAAGTGCGTGTCGGAGGAGTAACTAATGAATACCGAAATGGGAAGTGCGGTGTTCCACAGGGCAGCGTATTATCGCCGCTTTTGTTTAGTACCGTACTCGCCGCGCTTCCAAGTCGTTTGCCTCGGGACACTGACTCCCCTGTGAGCATAGCTGCCAACGCAGATGACATTGCTCTGTGGATAAGCGGCCCTTCGCACCTTGGTCCGCGCCTTCGTGCAAGCTTGCAAAGAGCTCTCAACGCTACTTCGGAGTACTTGGGTGAAGTTGGCCTGCTGATATCACCTGCTAAGTCGGCTGCAATAGCATATCACCCTAAACAACGCGCTCGTCGAACAATGAGCCGACTGTATCTTGACGAAACGCCTATAAACTGGGTGCGACAACACAGTTATTTGGGGTTAATTGTGGATGATCGCATCTCTTGGCGTCCTGCCGTTAAATCTGTACGACGCAAATCGCACTCCCTTCTTAAGTATGTGGCCGCCTTGACTGCTCGAGGTGCTGGCTGCGACCTAACAACGGCTCTTCAGGTGTACCAGTCATCTGTACTCTCAGGCATGCTGTGCGCATTACCAATTTGGAACATACCACCTAGTTTGATGGCCCAACTGGAGCGAGATCATCGCGTTGCCCTTCGGCTAATGCTTGGATTACCTCGTGAGGCGCAATCTATTGCATTACTTACTGAAGCGCATCAGTTACCCCTGAGGCTGCAAGCAGACCAGAGAGCTGTGTATCATATTGAGCGTCTGCACCGCGCATCGAATGGTCAATCGCTCCTTGATCGTCTGATTCACCGCCCATTATCTCGCATGGGAAAAATGGCGGCATTATTTATGGATATCACTACCATTTCTGAACACGCTGCTTCAGATACGTCTCCGCCTCCAAAAGGTATCACGAAACACGCATTCCCCATTTTCCTCACAATGCCTGACATGCACAAAAAGTCTGATATGGCTGTTTCGGCAATATTCCAATTGGCTCAGTCTCACTTGTTCGAAAAGTTTCCAGATTATCTTCAAGCTTTCACAGATGCATCTGTACACAACGACGGCCAAGGCGCCTCTGCAGCTTTTTACTGCCCTTCAACTCAAGTACGACGTATCTTTCAAATACCTAATCCTACTTCGTCAACAACTGCGGAACTAGCAGCGATTAATGTTGTACTGAAATACGTGCAAGAGGAGTTAATTACATCAAAGGTTGTCATCTTTACGAACACCCGTGCTGCCCTTAGCAGGTTACAACGCAGTGAGCTTGATTATCCACTTGTGTGCAGCATTAATGACTCTGCGAGTAAAATTACATCACGTGGGGTATCTCTCGTTGCTCAATGGATACCTTCACATGTAGGAATCACCGGAAATGAAGAGGCTGATCGGCTCGCTTCAAGTTGCGTTCATAATAACTGTGACTGCCAGGAAATTTTGTGCAAGCTTGATGACGCTCGTCTGCTGATTCGTCGCCACCTACTCAAGCAGCATCCAGATCAGCGCGTCGCAAATGGAACGTTCCCGCCCCGTGTTCGTGGTCGAGGCTTGCCTAGTCGCGCTAGAGAACAACTGCTCAAGCTGAGGGTTGGCTGCGTGAACGTGCACGAACGTTTATACAGACAAGGGTGTGTGGAAAGTCCATTGTCTACGTCTTGTGGGTGCTACGAGACACTTCAGCACCTTATATTTGAGTGTCCCGCTTTCAGTGCGCAGCGCATGTCGCTAGTGAGAAACTATCATCTCCTTGGCCTGCGGTGTGCAACACTCGAGGAATGTTTGTACCCCAGTGGCTGTGCATCTAAACGTGATCAGGCCCATCGCGCCCTACTAACCTTTATAGAGTTAACTAACTTAGGTTCACGTTTGTAGCATGAACATTCAACATTCTGTAGTAGCGTGACCTTCAGTGACCGGCCCTACTGTGTGTGATCAGTACTGTGCCCTAACGCTTCTTCCTTCGAAGATAGGAGGTGGCCGGTTCAAACACCTTGTAATGTATATTGCGAACCGACTACCGGTGAAACGGTGATTACGTGCAGCTGTACTTGACGTCTCATCGTGGAGGACACAATTAGCCGTATAGCGAACTAGCCATGGATGCGGTTGATAATTGTGGAGGCTGCAGAGTTCTACTTTAGCCTTTAGATTTGTCCTGTTGCAGTGTTCTACTCTAGTCTTTGGATTTGTGCTGTTGCTCTTCCTTTCCTCTTTCCTTTTTCCTCTCCTCCTTCCTATCTTCCATTTCTGTGTTGCTGTCACCTCCCTTCAGAAGAGTAGGCAGGCGTTGTGCCCCTTCCGGTGGCAGTTGCCAGCGTGCTCCTCGCTTTCCCTTTCCTGTTAACTGTGTATATGTGTATATGTGTTCAAAACAAATAATAATAATAATAATAATAATAATAATAATAATAATAATAATAATAATAATAATAATAATAATAATAATAATAATAATAATAATTTTCCCTCTTACCGCTAACTCATTGATCGGCTTCTTATATACCAGTTTCTTCCGTTCCCTCATCAATTCTAGGCTAATTCGAGTTCTTACCATCCTATGGTCACTGCAGCGCACCTTACCGAGCACGTCCACATCTTGTATGATGCCAGCTTTAGCGCAGAGTATAAAGTCTATTTCATTTCTAGTCTCGCCATTCGGGCTTCTCCACGTCCACTTTCGGCTATCCCGCTTGCGGAAGAAGGTATTCATTATCCGCATATTATTCTGCTCTGCAAAGTCTACTAATAACTCTCCCCTGCTATTTCCAGTGCCTATGCCATATTCCCCCACAGGCCTTGTCTCCAGCCTGCTTCTTGCCTACCCTGCCATTGAAGTCGCCCGTCAGTACGGTGCATTTTGTTTTGACTTTACCCATTGCCGATTCGACGTCTTCATAGAAGCTTACGACTTCCTGGTCATCATGACTGGTTGTACGACCTGTACGACCTTCAATTTGTACATCTTATTAAGTTTCACAACAAGACCTGCCACCCTCTCGTTAATGCTATAGAATTCCTGTATGTTACCAGCTATATCCTTATTAATCAGGAATCCGACTCCTAGTTCTCGTCTCTCCGCTGAGCCCCGGTAGCACAGGACGTGCCAGCTTTTCAGCACTGTATATGCTTCTTTCGTCCTCCTAACTTCACTGAGCCCTATTATATCCCATTTACTGCTCTCTAACTCCTCCAACAACACTGCTAGACTTGCCTCACTAGATAACGTTCTAGCGTTAAACGTTGCCAGGTTCAGATTCCAATGGCGGCCTGTCGGGAACCAGGGATTCTTAGCACCCTCTGCTGCGTCGCAGGTCTGACCACGGCCGTGGTCAGTTGCTTCGCAGCTGCGGGGGACTGAGGGCCGGGGTTTGATTGTTGTGTTCATATAGGAGGTTTGCTGGCGGAAGGTGCAAGCAGGAGCCTTCCCAAATCTACACATACTATGCAAAATGTTCCCAAACCAATACACGGACATATGCCCATGGTGTGGCGCAAAACCCACCCTTTATCATATCACGTGGGAATGCAGCAAAAACAAAACATTCCACAATATAGAAAATCCGAGTGCCGAGCAGCGGGGGAGTGTGCTCTCCAGCCGCAAGCCATGCCGTCAACGGGGGCTGGTACACCATGCTCGACGAGCAGCCACGCTCAGTGGTGCCCTGGAATAGGGGCGCCAACCCTGCAAGACGGGAGTCGACAAGAAGAAGATGGCAGCACTCGGTCTGACCGCTGGGTGACTCTGTAAATTAGAGCAATAAAGTGTATCCTATCCTATCCTATCCTATTGAGTTCGATGACCAGTCGCTGGCAGGTGAGAAAGGAAAAAAAAAACACCACCACCAAACTTTTTTTTTTTCAATCAAACGCAACAGCGTTGTTTTCTTTATTGCTCTTTTGCATCGACTGTCGGTGTGACGGCTCGGGCTTGCAAGGACTTGCCGTGTTTCTAAGCGTCACTCTTTCGCTATGCGGTATACGACAAGGCACGCCCGCGTCTACACACTCGTGCGAAGACGGGCCGGAGCCGCGAGCTAGCTGGGCCCCGTACCGGAACCACCGCATTAACGACGGGCCGTGGCTGCCCGCATGCCGGCAATGCCGACGTGCGAGTGTTTCGAGTCCCCGAGAGGTCGCGCTGTGGCCGCATCACCAACACCTCTTCTATTCGTCGCCGTACACCTCGCTATCACCTTATGGCGCGGGCACGCGACGCCCCGCTACATATCGGCGTGATTTGAGCACTTCCTTGGATCTTTCCAAATGCTTGCATAGAAGCTGACTAGAAGTACTGGCTCTAAAAAAAAAAAAAAAAACCTCCTCCACAATGGCACGCAGTGCAGGCCACGCGGAAAGCAGCCAGGGCGAAGATAAACGGGAGAAAGTTTGCATCGGTGTCGCTATACAGTATCGCTATACATCGTCGAAAAGAGCGCGCGAAAGCGTTTGGCTCGCGTGGTCGTTGAGGCGTTCGCCATGCGGCAACGTTGCAACCCTTCGGGCGCGAGGGCAAATTCAGTGCGGTCGGTGGCACGAGCGAATGTGTCCTGCGATGAGTACAAAATGATGCCTATACATAAACACCGATCCCCGGTCGCATCGGCGCGAGGCGTCCGCTGTCAGCCTCGCGGCGCCCCCGAACGGGAAACGAGGCGGGCTTTCGAGATCGCGCAGAGGTTGCGCTGACGCCTCGCGCCGAGAGGAATGCGGTTCGGCCTACGGGCCCGTACGCGTCTTCTAACCGAAACACCTTGAGTTCCAGCGCGCGTGTCTTACGTATCGCGACGAAATTTTGTCGTGCCGTTCCCGCGGGTGCCTGTAAAATACAAACCTCTCGAGACTATAGCTGAAGAAAAAAAAAAGAAAGCTAAAAAAGGAGGAATTCTGGCTCTTGACGCTTCTCTTGGTCGCGTGTGGTCGGTTAACTACAAATGATGGCCAGCAACTCTCCCGAACGACCGATTTCATTCTACTGTACACATAGCTAGCAATAAACCGCCTTTCCTGGAGGCATCATTGGTATACGCCGAAAGGTTCGAATGACTGGTGCCAGAATCAAACGCTTAAGCCTACAATACACGGCTCCTATGGAGCCGCTGCTGCAGCTTGACTGTCTTGCGTGTGCCGCGAGGGCCTGTGGCTCTCTCTTTTTCTTTTTTTTTTCTGAATCACGGACCCATCGGTGCGACGGGCTAGAAGACGCCTCGGGCGTTCCTCGACGCGGCTTACCCCTCGCCTCGCCGTCCCCCGTTCGTAAGACTACTCTCTCCCCGTTCTTCGTGGGAGCCCCTAGAAGATGAACGACTTGATCTCGTCGTACAGGACGAGCACGAGCGCGCCCCCGGTGCCCCGGAGGACGTTGGAGAAGGCCCCCTTGAAGAAAGCAGCACCACCTTCCGTCTTGTAGATCTTGCCCCAGCAGTGCACGGTGCTCTTGTACTGGCGCTCCTCCACGGCGCGCCCGCTCTGCATCATCATCCGCCTCCGGACGGTGTCGAACGGGTAGGAGATGATGCCCGCCACGGTGGTCACGGTCTGGGCGATCATCCACGAGATGACGATGGGCGTGTTCTTGGGGTCCGGAAGCATGCCCTTGGCCGTGTCGAAGAAGCCGAAGTAGGCCGCCCGGTAGATGATGATGCCCTGCGTGGCGGATTGCCAAAAGTGAGAGAGAGAGAGAGAAATGGAGCGTTTCTTTTCTTCCTTTTTTCTCTGCGCGTATATAGCAGTGCAGAGGGAAATGTCTTTCGCGCAGGCAATCTATAGCAGCAACAGCTTGCTTTCGGGAACAAATATTTGGTTACGTCTATTAGATCACAAACTAATAGATTATACCAGTATTACACGGTCACTTTCGATCGCAATCGGGCCCTAACGGGATCGAGCTCGCTCCGGATCGAGTGATCCGGACATCGCGATTGAGCCTGTTGATCGCGATCGCGCAGGCTGACCACAATGTGTACTTCGGATAGTTGCACACGATCGGCAGGCAATACTAGCATTGCCCGCAAACGAAAGAAAATGTTATTGGTAAAAAAAGTTTTATATTGTAATTTTTACGACATATTAGACCAATTCGATAAGTGCTTTGGATCCACTAGACCCTTGGCGCACTTGAGCTCACCCAAACTCCATCCGAACCACTCGATCTTGTAGCGGCGATGATGGTCGATCGAGATCAAGAAATTCGATCCGGATCAGGAGCGACCGCAATCGAAAGCGGCCGTGTGACACCGCGATATTAGAAACCGAGACGGAAGACCGGTCACAAAGAATAATGAAATATTGAACGCGAGAAACAAGGCAAGAACTCGATCGTGAAAGAACTTGCGTTCTTATCACAATCAAGTTTATTAAACAAACCCATTTTCGTGGTTATCGACAGCTTGAAATAAATAATTTATGCGTGGCATTTCTTCAGTCGGTTCTGTGATACTTGTTTGGTTGTATTATAGTTTCCCTTTCGATACCCAGGAGGACCGGGTTTGCTTCAGGACGTCAACGATGTCTGGCTCTTTCCGTTACTACAATCGTTGCGGCTGCCTCATGCGAACGTAACCAAACAAAACGCGTGCAGCATTCTCGTTAATTCCTTTTATGAGCAACGTCCCGATATCTCGCCTAATATCGCCGAATGACGCGTGTCAAGACTTGCGCGTTGACGTCAGTACAATGCCGGTAACGCCAGGTAGGGCACTTTGAGGCCAACCTTATTACCGAATTAAAGTATCGGCATTTCTCAACCTATCGCACGTCCAAAGTATCCTCCGTTTACATTTGAGGAGCCTACTTTGGAGTTTCCGCAACTTGAAAAAAAAAAATACGTGTCAGTGGTTCATTGTTGCCTCGTGGTTTCGGTAAGCGAGTCCGTGATAAAACAGTTGCCGAAAATAACCAACGGCGTTTCCAGTGACCGTGTCCCCGCTCCTGTAAGAAGTGTCTCGCCGACTGGCACCGGCTGAGTCTGCAGCAAGCTGGGCAGGATGCGATCGGTGGGCACGCAATCGCAACTACACACAGAGGCCATACTGACCTGGACGGAGACGCCGAAGCCTCGGTACAGCCCCATGAGCCCGTCGGACTTGTAGATCTTGGTGAGGCAGTTGCCCAGCCCGCTGAACTCCCGCTGTCCGGCACCCTTGCCCGTATCTGCGGCCAGTCGGGTCCGGGCAAAGTCCAGCGGGTACACGAAGCACAGGGACGTGGCTCCGGCCGCACCTCCGGAGGCCAGGTTGCCGGCGAAGTAGCGCCAGAACTGGGTCCGCTTGTCGACGCCCCCGAGGAAGATCTGCTTGTACTTGTCCTTGAAGGCGAAGTTGAGCGCCTGGGTGGGGAAGTATCTGATCACGTTGGCCAAGTTGCCGCGCCAGAAGCTGAGGAAGCCCTGCTCTTTGGGGATGCGGACGAAGCAGTCGATCATGCCTGCACATTGTCGAGGAGAAAAGAGAAAGGAACGAGATGTGCGTTTTATTGTCGGCCCATTCTGCCCAGGATCACAGCGCAACCCGAGATACAATCCGGCACATGCACCCGGGATACAACCGATCATCGGTGTTTGCGGGAGCGATATTCGAAGGAGCTACACGTAGGCAGTTGAAATTTGCAAGTAGCACGTAAGCAAAGCGTAGATAGTAGCAGGAGCCTTAGACACTGTAGGGAAAAATCCCCAAACCCGTAATTGATTAACCAATTAGCGAGAAACATTGGAAGGCATTCGGAAATCTTGGCCTCAACAGCTTCAATCAGCTGACGCTTGGCGTACGTCTACTATAAGTTACCGTAGACTTCGTGGAGTGCTCTTACATACTTAATAGCAGTGCAGCATTGAGCTATCAAAGGATCCAGCTTCTGCCGAAGAAATCTGTGGCCACCCGGCTACCTGGTAATTCATTTTAAACGCAGCGCAACCACGGACGCAGGCCAGAAAGGACAATGCTACTGTGTTCGCTTATTCTTTCGTTCTGTCTTCCCTCCGCTGTCGAAAAGTTAATGCAAGGATCGCGCAGTCCAAAAGGATATTTATTGGCCTTTGAAAAGTACGTCTCATTAGTTTGAACTTCAGTTACGCTCCTGGCAGCGATGAGAGGCAGAATTAGAGAGATTAGTGTCATGCAGGTATCTGTTACTCGTTGGCTTACAACACCAAGAGAGGGAGAGGAGAAACAAATGGTCAGATCTCCAGCAGTGATGTTGAAAAAAAGAATGTAATACAAGCAACAACGAGAGGTCAGCTTATCGCTCGCAAAGTCTACATACAAGCGGCGTTATTTCCAACTTCCCGGGTAAACGCGCAAGAAGGCGATGGCGTGTCACTAATTTAGGCCTGTTGTTCCCTTCAGATCTGCGCTCTCCGTCACGCTGCAACAAGCCGAGTGGGTAAGCTAGACGGTGCATGTGCTGGGAGCAAACAGCGCCGAAATTGGTGTAGAATAACAAGAAGGCAACGGACGCGGCGCTGATTACCAAGTGAATGATTTATCGCATGAGATCTGGCTCATAACTCCTGGAAGGGGAAGAAAAAAAGAAGGAAATAACACTAATAGCATATTTCGCCCAATGGGCAAAGCGGTGACAGCCATACCAATGCGGGTTTCTTGTAGGCCCCTCAGCTTTAGCACGGTCTCGCGCCCACGTGACCACGCGACTTGGTTCACCACGCGAAATTCCCTCTTCGCGAGGATAATGATGATGAAAAACTTTATTTATCCCTCTTTAAAGGGAAGGGGGCAATGGAATAGAGGGTGGGGTGAGGGACTACTTGAAGTAGGCCTCCTTTATCCTCTCAGCCCACTCCAGGATGGCCTCCTGAAGATCGGGCCTGGAGCTGCGAGGAAGAATTTCACTACTTGCATCAATCTTGACTCTGTCTACCTTTCACTGTATGATTGGAGTCTGCACTGTGTCCTTGAGCATGTCCGGTTTGTTTGCTTCCGTTTTCACGGAGCTGTGATTCCTTTATATGTGCGCGATTATCCTTAATAAAATCTGTTAAGAGCCAGTGCCGTGCTGTTGCTTATTCCTTCTTCTGTGGCTGTTTCTTCGCGCTGTTTCACACTTTAAAATGAAAATATTTTTTTGTTGTTGACTAGCTCGCAACTTTTGCGCCCCTTTAGACTGCTTTGCACTGTTGCAGCATTTCAGTTAACTCTTTATACTGGCACTTATACTGATGCGCAGTCTGTATATTTTATTACTTCCATGGCATGGCGCACCGGCCACGAGCATGTGTATTTCAGTTGTTTCTCAATTACAAGCTCCTTAGTTGTCCGGACGTCAAGTTGTGAACTGCATTTGTTGTCTCAAATAATGTAAACAAACCTTCCATCGTTCTATTCTTTCACTAAATAAATTTCCCGGAATATTTATATGCCGTTTTGTTTGAAATGAGCAAGTATTCGGTATTCAATTCGATGTTTCCAAGATTGTTTTTCTCGAATATTGGTGTTCGATTCGATTCGAAAAACTTGCCATGAAATTTACACTGAGGAAAAGTACAAAGGACCACATATATACAGAAAAGAACCACATTTGTGCATAACATCGAAAAATTATGTGGTGATAAATTCGGGTGAACAACCTACAGGTACATTTCACTTTCCCGACCGATCACTGACGAAAAGTTCTTATATAAGGAAAGCATAATGAAGTCGATCCGAGTCAGTGATTCGTCTTGAATGCCGCTCTGTTATATCTGATATTCTGTGCGTTCTTTAGTTCGCGCTCAATACGCCTCATTGACATTTGTTTTCAGTACCGAAGCGCCGGGGGAAAAAAACGAGTATGCGTCAACTGCGCAGGTCCACATATGGTCCTTTGTGTCCCAAATCCACATCTTCATGCAGAGTAGCACGTACGTGGCTACATACAAGTCGATAGAATTACCTGCGTTTCATTAAGAGCTTTCTCCCGTGCGAGTCATTATGACGCTCCTCTCTTTTTTTTTATTTGCTTCTAACTGCCGGGATGTTCGCACAAGTGCAACAAAACAGTACGCTAAGGGCAGGAAGAGTAGTGATCACGGGGCTGAGCATGATTTGTGCCATGTAAGACCGCAATTCTGCACCGGACATTGGGCAGGGTGCATGTGGGTCGATGTATTAGCGCGCGCCTGAGAAAGCGTAATACTATGCGGGTTTGTGTATTATGCATACATTAGGAGCCGAGAGACTGTAAAGCGAACTTCTCATCAGTATTGTCTAGGAAACGCAAATGCACGGCCGCTATTCGCGATTACGAACAGCGCATTACTTGAGTCCGTAGCTAAGACGAAATTGTTTTTTTTTTATTTCGTAACACTGAACAGTTGTTGTCGGGAACGATGCCAGTAGAACGATTACATACAGTGCAAAAAAAAAAAAAAGATTACGGACGTTTGATTTCAATTTGTGAAAGTCAGATGCTACTTTAGGATCAGATCGCAATGATTTGGAGCTGCGAAAATTGGCCGTAAATTGCCCCAGTTACGTGTAGGTATCGGTAATAAACAGCTGTCGTTAGAAGCGGTTGGGGTAGACCTGAAAAGAGGAAACCGGCTGTTAGTTAATTATAGGGAATGCGCGCTTTTCTGCTTACAAATTTATGTACAAGTATCCCAAGTGAATACTTGAACATAACTCGCACAACTTTAGTGTTTAAACCAATAAAACACCGAGAGAATTGAATCTGATGTCCACTTACTATAGGTGTGAATGCAAATAGCCCGACTTCTTTTTTTTTTTTTTTTTTTTTTTTTTAGCAATGGGGAATCGGTTTCGTCCGTGTTCCCCACGTGACGAAACGTTACAGTTTCCGAAATCGGATCGAGCGGCTTTTTTCCGCCTTTATCGAAGCAAAACCTTCGTACGTGGTTAACAATGTATACCGGCACATCTCAGTTCCACCGCCGACCCATAACTAAACGCCATTGTACGAGGAACTTCACGAAATCAGTGCCAGTCGGTGGGCTGCTTCGAACAGTGTCTCCTCCTGACCGTTTTTCTTCGTGTTGTTTCGACGTTTCCCATTAATGCTTGCCCAGAATATGGCAACAAAAAAAAAGAGAAAGTGGATGCCACCTATACGCAGCGTCCATTGTCTTTTTATCGATTGTGCGAAAATGAGGTCGGCTGACTCGTTGCAGAAAAGGCGGCAAGGTGATTTATTTTTCATTTCATTCGTACGCCAATAGAGTTCCAAGAATTTTGTTGTATGCATCGAGCGACTGGCGTCCCTGGCAGAAGTGGCCTTGATCTTCTTTCACTCCGCTGCCACGCCGTCGTAGTTTGTTTCCTCCGATTTAGTCTGAATTGATGAACGTTCGCGGAAAGGGGCAGAATATATGAATATATATATATATATATATATATATATATATATATATATATATATATATATATATATATATATATATATATATATATATATATATATCATGTTAGTATGGTGTTACCACTCTTAATTTCGATCTGCATTCTGTAAGTTGTTTTACCTGTTATCTGTGACCATTCAACCTGTTATATTCTGCAAACGTGTTCTTGTGGAGGTCTTTGATAAACTTTATTGAAAGGGGGAAGGGGGACGTGGCTGAGGGATTGGGCTAAAGGCCCTGGGCCTGCTCGGCCTTCTCCGCCCAGTCCACCAGTTCAAGCTGTCGGTCGACGTCCCCGGAACTGAGCCAGGCTGGACAGTCAGTCTCGCTGCTGGCGGGGGGATGAGGAAACGGGAGCGAGGTGCATTCCCACATTATGTGTGCGAGTGTTCCTGTTTCTGAACAGAGCCTACATTGGGTCGCTTTCCTTGCCCCCTGTGATTTTGTTAATGTACTTTGGGTGTGGGTATGTGTTTGTCTGAAGTTGCCGAAACGCGACCGCTTGCGTTTTATCGAGTTGCTTGGCCGGTGGTGGGAGCGCGCGACGCCTCAAGCGATACCTATGGGCTATTTCGTGATAAGTCTCGCAGCGTTCCTCGTGTCTCTCCTCCTCGTTCACGCCGTCCGCATCCGCGCACGAGGCTCGGCGCGCGAGATCTCGAGCCAAACTGTGAGCCGACGCGTTGCCGGGCACAGCCGCGTGAGCGGGGGCCCACACGAGGGTTTTCAAGCCGCTTAGGGGGCGTCGTGTGAGGACATGGTACGCCTGTTTGGAAATTCTACCGCGGACGAAATTGCCGATGGCCTGCTTGCTGTCGCTGATGACGGTGTTCGCTTCCGCATGCATGGCCATGGCAATCGCGGTTCCCTCCGCTTCCACCACTCGGCCAGCCGTGATTGTTGTCTGTTGTATCAATCCTCCGTTGTGATCCGCTACCACCGCGGTCATGAGGTCGCCGCGAAGGTGTCTGGCTGCGTATGTGTAGACCACTCCATCTTGCGAGCCATAGCGTCGCCGAATGGCTTCACTACGGGCCTGCCGACGGCCCTGATGGAACTCGGGGTCCATGTTGCGGATAGAGGTGGGGCATAAATATGTCCCCTGACCTTTCGCACAATCGTCATGTACTCTGTAACCTCGGGGATAGCCTCGAGACTGAGCTTCCGGAGGACTGTGCGGCCAGCCGGGGTTAGCGAGAGACGACGGACTTGGGCTGTGTGGTGAGCGTCTAAGAGCTCCTCGATCATGTTGTGCATGCCTAAGGCCTCTAACCTCTAGCACAAAGGCCCAGGGCTGCCTTTGTGCTTCGTCTGATCATTGTGTTTAATTTGCCTAAGTCCGTGGCTGCGAGTTTGACATATGGCGCCGAGTACATGGTTCTGCTGGTTATGTATGCCTGCACAAGTCGGAGCAGATCGCCCTCGCCCATGCCGTGGTGCCGATTAGCCGCCCGGCGAATGAGCTATAGAGTGTAGTTGGTCGCCCTCTGGAGTTCCTTTAACATGAGCCCGCAGCGCAGCGTGTTCTGAAAGTCTAGCCCCAATATTTTGATAATGGGGCGCTCCGGTATGGTAAGTTCTCCGACCTTAAGCTCAAGGAAGCGCCTTCTCCGTGGTAATCCCCTGGGACAGCTACTTCTGTATCTCCTTAGTTTTGTATTGACCCACCTCTGCTATGTCTTGTATGGAGACAGCAGTATCTGGAAATAAATAAAAATAAAAAAGGCTAGGACTTCACTCCCCACTTCGCAAGCTGCGGTCCGCGCGGCAGTTTGCTATCAGGAGTGCCTTACCATCAATTATGTGGTTCTTATGCTTGTTTTGTGTTTTTTTTTAATTATTGAAACGTATACTGTTCGTATGTGATATGCGTGATCCCAAAGAATGTATGCACTGTTCGCTTCACTTTGCTGACTGCTTGAAGACATCTCCTTAAGGGTTTTCGCGACACTGTTCCTGGCCATGCACTCCCGCCGGGATCGGCCCACGCTTTTGCTGACGGACGCGGACGAGAAGAAATGCCAACCAAATATATTTGCCAACAGCTTCGCTGTAAAACAAGTGTTTTTGCTCCTGAATTCTTTGTACGAGCAGAGGCCGGTCGAGCTTGATATTGGGCACATTCCTATCGAAGACAGCCGGCTAATGGTAAACGAACGAGAGACCTCGCGAACTCGTCTCCTGTATCATTACAGGCGAGCAACGCGTAGAGCTCGGCCCGTAAGACACGCCCCCAGCCGATGTCTACGTTCGCACGACTCTGTCCAAGCACCATTATACGCAACTGCTATTCTTGACCTAGGCAAATGCAGTTATTGTTGACGTAAATAAGTGTCATTGATGTGCCGTCAAACGGCTGTTACAACCACTGAAACTTTCAACAATCCTAGGCGCACTCGCTTCCTTAATTTCCTTTTCTTCTTTTCCCCTTCTTATATATATATATATATATATATATATGCCCGCACCCACGGCCAGTGGTTCCTCACGGTCAAAATATAAGAACCTCGAGTCACTAAAGAAAAGCCGCGGCGTCTATATTTAAAGCAGCGGCCCTCTGCGCTCGCCCGGAGATTGTGGCCCGACCCGATGCCCCAGAACAGAGCCGTGTCGGTCGGCCCGGGTCACCTTCCCCGCGAATAACATAGCGCGCGCCCTCGACTCCCCGGCGGTTTTCCTCGCTGCCGCTACTGGCGTGATTGAGAAGGAGAGCTCTCGAAGGCGGAATCAGCCGCCGCGACGGCGCACTGGCAGATGACCGCTGGCTGCCGCTGGCGCGCCGCTAGCAGACGACAGCCTCGCGTCACAAAGTGCGTTGAAGTGACGCCAGCGAAAGTTGCGCTCGCCGCTCGCCAATCGCGCGCGGGGACGCGGCACTGACGTCAGAAGGGAGCGCTGGCAATCAATGGGGACCCCTTCCGCCCGTGTCCTGGCGTTCGGCAGCAGCAGTGAGGGTGTGTCGTCTGTGTGGCGGCGTAGAAAGGCAGTCTGTCGGCTTCTGTACAGTTTTGGAATTTTCTGTGGCGGCCGCGTTCGTTTCACAGGCGGAAGCAAAGTAGACGGCGCACGCCGCGAGCCAAGGCTGTCTCCATTACAGCTCGATATTGAGACTGCGTCCTCGATCGTGCTAGCGGTCCGGGGCCTCTACGCACCGTGTCGCGACGTCGCAGGGATAGAGTCCCAATGCCGTGACTGGAATGCCCAGTTATCGCGAGGCGGTGACCGACCGCAGATGAGTCGGTTGCGACATCGGACGGGCGAGTTCACCGACGCGGCAAGGCAGTGAGCCGCACTTCGCTGGTCTCCCCAGACTGGCTCGCTTCGCTTTGCGTTTTATTGTAGGAATCCAAGGGAGCTTCGTTCTGTGAGCGCCTTTCTAAGGTCTTGCTGAGGTCCTCGCTGCTGACTCACGAGGCATCGTCTCCTTTGCTACGCGGAAATCTTTCGATTAAAAGAGCTTCGTGCTCAAGGTCGGCACCACGTCAATGGAGTACACCCTCACATCTAGCTGAATCCGAAATTCGTTTTTACCGTGAAGTTTGACGTCCGGAACCTTCTACTGAGAAAGGAGCGTTTGCATTTATTTATTTATTTATTTATTTATGAGGAAAATGTAAGAGATCAATAATTGGTATTTGAAGAAATGATGGCACAATGGAGTTGTCGTTTGCCAACAGTTTCGAGAGTGTAACTGTCTTCGTCAGGGCAGTCTAGTTTGAAGTTATATATATATATATATATATATATATATATATATATATATATATATATATATATATGTATACTGAAGGAACGTGTGGCGGTCTACACGCTGCTTCCGAGGACCACCACGGAGGGAACGAGCTCTAGCGTGTTCCTTTCGCGTGCCGGTGGCAGAAAGTTGGGCTCTCTCAAGCTTGGAGTTCATCGCGAACCTAGACCTAATGAGTGAAAGGCTCCTCAAGCACACCTCTTCCGAACACCGAGGCCGTGCCAACGATTGCCTCGCTCCAAGATGCGTCCGTCGACGTCCACGTGCTCTGGAATCTGTCTGATTACTCGAGTAATTTTAGAAATCTAGGCATCAGGTGTGTCGCCTACGTCTGTACCCAACATTAAATTGTTGCACTAACCAACAGATGACACGAAATCGGGGCCTCACAGCGAGTGCACATTTGCGAGGCCGTCTGCTGCGCTGCAAAAGGTTAGATAGACAACTTGCATGCCGCAAATCATGAAGCTGTCTTATACGTGTGTGTGTGTGCTATGCGATATGCGTATACTTGTGTTTCTGACAATTAACTCCAGTTGTTAGTCTCCGGCCGTGCCGTGTTTCCTTGGCGTCCCTTGTTTATCGCCCTATTAATCGTCAGTATGAAATAGCAGCTCACCCAGCATTCTCTACTTCTATGTGTAGTTCTCTATCGCACAGTTCTCTGTTGCATGCGGTGGATTCATTTACATAACATAACAAACGCACAAAAGGTGATAAATGTAACGCCTTTCTTCCAGCACCTGATAAAGCCCATAAGGAAATAGAATCACCAGTCACGTCTCGGCAAGGAATCTCCTTGGGGCATTGTACCTCTCCACCTTCAGCAGTTAGTTCTCGCCTTATTGGTACGCGCACGTCCTCGTTAATGTTTCAGCGTCGCTTACCCAACACATCTTTATTAGGTTTCCCTAGATTGCTAGTTCGGTGCTCCCAGCGTTTCTCACGATGAATTCACAACTTGGCCTAAATTCTGAAAACGCAGCGGCGGCGTCAATCTTCCATTTCTTAGTTTAGACGATAAGTTAGTTGTGCGGCTGCATCACAACCTCGAATAATAGAAAAACGGAGCTTAATAAAAGGTTGAAAAATGAAAAAGCTGCTATGCGTGCGTTGTAGGTGCAGTTTCAAAGGGCAGTCGGCATTGCCGCCGTTGCCAGTTCGAATCGAATACTATTCGCAGTCACCTCCAGGAGTAGAGTATTCCACGTTCAGCTATGTGCCTACATAGACAGTGATCTGCACCGTTCAGCTGCGATGGCTTTCGATCTCAGCTAACGAACTGGACAGGTTCAACGACGCCACCCTTCAGCGATCACCGAGAGTTCACTTAAAGGCGACCACAATAGGTTATGGAACGCGTGAGTTCCGAAAAAAAAGCTGAATTACCGCGAAGCTTGGGCACACGACGTCGATTCCGAAACTTTCAGTGCGTGGTATAAAGAATTTGCGATCGACAAAGTGTTCTTATAAACTAGCGGAAATTCGTATCTGTCGCGGAATCCGTGTTCCGTAAACTTTGCAGTGGCCGACTGTAAATTGCAGGCACGGAAAGCGCAAGACGAAGTATGTGCACGACCAGCGGCAGTCGATCACTTTCACCCCCTGTCGCTGCGAACGCGACGACGCCTGGCCGTTGTTTGTCGAGCGAGCGGGAAGACCGCGAGGTCGTCCCCGCGTGACGTCACGGGACGTCCACGTCACGGCCTCCGTAGCGCGATTGCGAGCACTCGCGAAAGTGCGCGACCGAAACAAACAAAAAAAGAAAAACCGCTTCGGGCGTCACGTGTTCTGCACGTGCCGGCTCGCGACGCTGCAGCGCCGGCGCAGATAGCGCAGCTGTGCGCGCGCGTGGCATTTCTTTATGCGCGCGCTGGCAACGCCGAACAAACAGCTCGTGGCGTTTGCCGCTGTCGTACGATCGCAGCTGTTACCGCTGGAATTGCTACTGATTGGCTCTTTTCTTTTCTTTTTTTTTTCTTTTTTTTTTTACGACTACGCCCCCAAGCCGCAGTTGTGCAATGGGAGAGACGACGCATTCGCTTCTCGCTGGCCGTGTTTGCTGTAACGCACCACAATATATATCGGCAGAAACCATCGGAGGGTCATTACCATGCGTAAGCTTCCTGGTAGGCGTGCTGAGATATGCTACTGGAAACATTTGCTGTTTAGCTCTGTTGGTTAATGCTAAGAGTCGTGTGGATGCTGTGACGGTGCGCCGTCTTAGTGATTGGCCTGCGTTGCAAAGCAGGTTAAGATTACCTCGCGAAGAGACATAGCCTGCAGTGGTGTAAGGGTGCGCCCACTAAGCCGTCACATTTGAGTGTGCTGTCTACGGGGTTGGCTCAGTTCACTCGGCCACGCACAGCTGTCCGCGCAAGAAAAAAAAAATAAACGGGGTTTAGCGTGCCACAGTAGGAGGCTGCGGATTCGTTTCCATCACCCGCGCTTCTCTAACGTGCACCTAAAGCTAAGTGCGGGGGCGTTCCTGCATTTTGGACCCATTGAAATGCGGTCCGCCGCGGCCGGCATCGAGCCAGCGACATCGAGCTTATAGCTGCTCAATGAAGAACCATTGCAAGCTTTTGCTTTAAAATAAAACTGTGCAATTCGGAGCTCTCTAATGCCAAACATAATCTGAGCGCGCTGACATATTTCACATTTCAACTCATTCAGGTTCTCATCGAGCCTGGGGCAGCACGCAGGACACCTTAGCCCGTGTAAGCCAACGCGGCTGCTCGATGTCGGACCTGGGAACACGTTGTCGTGGCCTCCCGAGGGCGCCTATTTGTCGACGCCTAACCTTCTCGATCACGCGTACGTGCTTCAGAGAGGGCAATATTCGCGCTCAATGCAACAGTGGAACGCAGAACAATCGTGCGCGCGCGCTATGGAGTGTTGTTTGGAGGGGGTTCAACGTCCGGATGCGTGGCACTGGCTCGAGAGGTCGTGTCCAAAGCATCCGCACGACTTATAATGTACAGGCCAGAAAAGACGTAACAACATGATCCCCGTCTTTCAACTAAGTATTGAGAACTTGTGGCAGTTATAAGTGCATAATAGAAAGAACCAGAATGATACCATTGCATGATTTCAATAATGCTTTAGCTCAAAGGCAGCGCCCGTGTCGTTTTCACTGCTCCCAGGTTGTCCGTGTCCCCTTCGGTCTGTACGCTGCATGATGTATGATTATCGCGATTCGGCCTACGCACGCTCGCTGTACACTTCACGCGGCCGTTCTAATTCATTCGACCCTCGTTCGGAATTTTGTCGTGGTGGGTGCGTAGACTATATAACGTTAAGTGCGCCATATAAAAAAAGAATAATAATAAAGAAGTTGACAGCCTCTAACGCATGAGAAACATCGAGCAAGTAGCTGCCTTTCTACAGGCGACGCAGCTCACGTCCTCCCGCGCAGACAACGTCAGCGCCGGAATCCTCTCGAATTTCTCTGTCACGGATAACCTTGCTATCAGCGTCAACGATCTCCGCAAGCTCTGGTTTTACTGCGCCAGTTTAGAGCTAACAAAAGGGAAAAAACAGGGGCTTGCTGTGTCCGTTCTTTTCCGTTACATCATCGTGTCGGCTTCACTGGGCCGCCTCGTCCTCGAGATGTATACGATGAAGGAAAACAAGACGTGACCGCCATCGAACTCCTGCCCTCGCATCAACGCGCACAGCTGAGAGCCGGACACGCCGATCACGGCGCCACCTCGCGGTTTTAGAACTCGGCGATTCGCGCAGGGTTCGGTGCACCACGCGCACGGCGCGTGCGTTGCGCCGGTGCGACGGACGCGGACGACGCTGTGTGCTGCATCGCAAAGAATCGACGTCCGCTGTCACATTCCGCACTAACGAGCCGGACGAATTGCAGAAGATGTTTTTTTTTTTCCCCTTTTTCGTTTACAAGGGGTGCGGGAACGCAGCACAGTGCCAAAAGGTAAATCTCTGCGCATGTTCGTCGGAAAGATCGGCAATGAAAATACGTGTTCGTCCCGATCGAACTTTGCAACACCACTTATGGCCGAGACAATAGCACGCAGGTGGCAGCATTATCGAATCACCTCGCAATTATCTCTGTAACCCATTTGGTGTACGGTCATAGCGTTTAGCGAGAGGTGTGGCCTGTGGGAGTGATTGCCCCAGTGCAACGATTGGCGCGAGTGAGGAAAACCGGATCGCTCTCGCAACCCCGATCGCGTATACTGTGTGCTTTCACCTCCAGCTCGCTTGCCGATTATGCCAGTCGCAGGTCGCGCCGATAGTCGTGCCGTTTTCATTAAACTTCTGGAGTAGAGATATGCGTCGATGTTTTTTTGTACCCTCGATAAAGGGGTTGCTGCAGCCTGCATGCTTATACCGTTCGCTAGCAATTGCTCAATCCGGCGCTTTATACAACTGCTTACCCACGCTAGTGTTCTATACATTTGCCTGACTGACTGGGCTCAACATCCCAGAGGAACGTCGTATATAGTGGACATGCATCTGATAAATTTTGATCGCCTGGAAATTTTTAACGAACGCTTAAAAAAAAAGGAGAGATAATGTCGTTACAAAACTGTCCCTGCATTTCTCCGTGCAGAAAATTGCTTATCGGCAAGGAACAGAAAGGTCAAACTTTATTTTCGCGCCTTAACCGCAGCTCCCGTGTCATAATTAGTGAAACCATGATACGTGATTATTCTTGTCCAGCCTGTGTGCGTGTGTTTTCCCCATGCGTTCGTGCCTGCGCGCATGGGCAAAAAGGAGTGGGGAAGCGTATAACATTTTGGGCTGGTTTCGAACGCATTGTGTGCGGTCTTTTATTTCTTTTTTTTATTCTGATAACAAACAGCTATCTTCGTTGGACATTGCTGCAAGATGCGAGGTCACGTGGTGTGGTCACCAGGTCTTTAAGGACGCTGAAGTCGATAGCCCCATTTTTTTTTTTTTTTTTTTTACATCCGTTCTTGCACAACAGCCACCTAGAACCGCATGCTTTTGTTTGTTTCATTGTATACGCTCAGATAAGCTTTTTCCGCGAATAAAAACTTCACCTCTCGGTAAGCGCCCATGATGCCTCCCTTCTCTGCGTGTGAGTCCTCTCTTTCTTGCGCTACCGATCACGAACGCATGCGCGCATCCCCCGTATTCTATATTTCTGCACCAATACAGCTTAAAGGTGTACGGACACGGTATTTTCGACTTTTCATGTTTTGCGTTAAATGAGGGTCCTGGAGCTCTAAATCCCAGCCAGAGTACTGTACAACATCGGAGCACCGGAAATAACTTAATATTTTTTTCTACGAACAGTTTTGGTTTCGTTTCTACTGTACCATGACGTCGAGACCCAGAATATGGTCACGTGGGAGTTGGACGTGACGACGTTTCTGAACCCGCTTCGGCTCTCGCGGCATCCCGATGTATGCCGTGTGCAAAATAACGGCCTTGCACTATTCATTGGGTGCACGTTAAAAAAATCCTAGGTGGTCATCATTCGGGATTCCATACAAGCCAATAATCAGTCGAGATAAGCAAGATACGTTTCGAGTATTGGTGAAAAAAAAAAGCACGGTAGAGATTGATATGACCGGATTAGTTAGAGGCATAAGTATACTGAAACAAAGTAGATAGATAAGTTTAGAGGAATAAAAAAAAGATTAAGGAGATGTTTACTAAAAATGATAGAATGAAAAGCATGTATAGCATATACCTGCTATACATGCTTTCAAATCAAGCACGCTAGGTGACTATTTGTCACCACCCCGCTTCAAAGGGGATGCCGATAGGCCATCGTCATTATCACCATCAAGAACGGAAACGATAATGATGCAATTGATGTATCGGCGCAAATATGTAATAACATAGTTTGGCGTAATTACAATGTCGGCATTTGTGAGCGAATCTGCTGTGCATGTTGCCATTGCGAAGGAAAGCCCCGACTTTTTTTTTTTTTCTGTGCTGTCATTCGTGTGTTTTAGCGCTTCGACTGCCGCGTTTTTAAATAATTTACGCGATTGATTGTTGTTCAGTACGTGCTATTCCGAACGGCTATTCGTAGCATTCGCTGTACGTAACACGTGTAAGTGCGGACGGTTGAATTTACGGTGCGCGATAAGATCTTCGAGAGGATATATAGCGAGGAGTGGGGCAATGGTTCAACGATCGCGGGACATTGCCCAGTCAAGAGGCCGCGTCCCCCGCGCGGGTTCAAGAGCTGATCGTCATCGGAAGGCGCATCCGCTGTCACATCATTTGCCCTCGCAAGACCGGCAACCGTTCCAGTCCTCACGTGTAATTGTGCACAAGTGGCGTTGCGGAGGCGTTAAAAAAAGGAAATATGAAGAGCCAATTAACGCCGGTTGTTATAGAAGAACGCATTTAGCATGCTTTGGGAGGTAATTATTCTTGGCAGTGTGGTTGCATCACGTGTTACATGCGTGGAGCTTCCCGTGCCCCGCTCGTGCCCGGTGTTGCGGCTCAATTGGTATACGATTGTCTACTGAGGCCTACTCCTTCTTCGCCACCGGAAAGGCCATGTGTAGACGCGCATGAGCCATAGGAAAAACAAGTAAGCTAAATTAAACAAAAACTAAGTCACAGCCGAGCCAAACAGTGCTTACGCATTACAGTAGACAATTCTCAGAATTTCTGTAGCTTTTTCAGCTTTTGATTGGCCCCATCGGGGGGCGTCTCCCCCAAGTCCCAGCAGCAATGAATCGCTGCGCTTCCATAGAATACCTAGATGTCGAGTAACGACAACCTTGTGCGCAAGATTTGTGTACGCGTTACAATACCGGCCTAAACCCCCGCGCGCACATCGAATAAACTGGCTAGCCTCCCTGTCTTTCCCTTACATTTTTTTTTCTCTCGAACGAGTTTTTCGTGTCGCTGCTGATGTCTTCGCAACAAAAGCTAGAAGGACGATGACCGACGAAATTTTTAAACTTAAATTATTGTGTTTTACGTGCCAAAGCCACGCTCTGATTATGAGGCGCGGCGTAGTGGGGAACTCCGGAAATTTGGACCGCCTGAGGTTTTTAACGTGCACCTAATCTAAGTACATGAATGTTTTCGCATTTCGCCTCCATCTAAATGTGGCCACCATGGCCGGTATTCGATTTTTTTAAAAGCAATTGTTAGTGCACATAAGCAAATTATGAAGGATTGCAGATCGTTTAATGAATATGCCAGGCTAGCTCGTTCTGTTTACTCTATGCGATGGTATAGAAGATGGGAGGAAAATAATGTAGAAGTAATCGATAACTTTTGATAATTCCTCAATTTTCTTGGAGCAGTAATTGGTAACTGCAATCAACTATATTTTTGAATTAAGTAATTGTAATTGTAATCGGTTACGCTTTTATGTAATATGTACACGTTTGGCGACACATCTCATTGGTTAGCCCGTCTGGCTCGTAAATGCACATTGTCACGCGAACACGTCCGAAGTTCTGGGACAATGTTCTGCCATTTTTTTCGGCATTGGGAGTGGTTGAACCTGAGGAGGTGGCCCAAAGAGAACGCTAGCACGAAGGTGCAGCCAGAGGGTCGGGATATAGATGGACGTATACGGGCTCGACCGGTTTGCGAGCTGTCAAAGGTTGTCGCAAGAAATTAACTGCGCATGAATTAACTGCTCCCCGAAAAGCGATCTTTAGCGGAAAAAGCGGCGTACGCCAAAACAAGTAGCAATTAGATGGCAGCTATAATGCTATTACTGCTATCTACGTTTCATGAACAGGTGGCAGCGCTGAATGATGCCGCTGACACGCGTCCTTAAACTGAGAGCACCAAACATCTTTCAGAACTATAAGGATGCAATGCGCAATCACTTTAGGGTGATCCACAAGACTGCGCACCAAGCCTGCGTAACCCATGGACTTACTCTCGAAGAAGCGACGCTATTATACCGCGTCAAAACCGGCTCCGCGTACATCCCGGCTTTGTCATTCAAGACTGGACGATTCAACTCCCCGCTCTACGCCTTCTGCGGTGATATCGGCGACCTCGAACATTTCGTTTGGCTATGCCGGCAGTTCGACACTGAAAGAAAAGCGACGTTCGACAGCCCGCAAAAGAACGGCTTCGAAGACGCCATTGTCCCCGGAGGGCCCGCGGCAATCTGGAAGAGAGCCCACGACTGCTCATTGCCGTCCTGCGAGACACACCCCCGATCTCAGCTCACAGGAGGCTCAGACGGAGGAATTGCCGGCTGTGTGTGCCAGGCTAACGCCGCCTGCTACACCGCCACCGCCATCGAGATGGCGGCGGAGTAGTATGACGCAAATATCCAAGTCCCGACCGCAATGCCACACGAGCTTACGTTTCGAGAGGGGACACGGTAGCGATGAGATAAGGGCGCGAAACAGGAGTACCCGTGTATGCAAGAGAACAAGCACCCTACGCAACCGATGAGAGCGAGGCACGCCCACTGAATGTGCCGGGTCTGTGGGCCAGGCCGCCGTCTCTCGGGGCGTCTGCGCCGGAGCAGGCCGCTTATCGGGCAAGCAGAGCGGAGAAGCGGGCCCGAGGAGGCCTTCGCGGCGTTATTGGGGCTCCTTCGATGTCAACGACACCGGCAGATAGAGCGAGCTGTGATTGCGCGGGCAGAGATAGAGGCGCCTCTCTCGGGGATGGAAAAAAAAAAAAGAAGAGATAATTGGCCTGAGCCAAGCTAAAAGGCGAGGAGAGAAAACGCGATCGTGGTACGGGGAACTCGTATAGGGCGGCCGCCCCCAGCTTTTGGGCACCTGTCCGGTGAAACCCTCGGTTCCGGGCACACATCGGTCTGAGCACCGGGCTGCAAGTGCACAAGGTTTGCATATTCGCAGAGGCCGACAGCTTACGGCGAATGCTGTGTGCCTTTGCCGCGAAACAGGGCGTTTTCTGTAGGGTGCGCGTAGGTCTAGCAGCGGGTTCTTCTCGCTACCTGATCCGACTCCTTTTCTTTATCCTCGCTAGTCAGTAAGCCATCCGGCGTTAATACAGCTTCGTTGCTACCATCGATTCTCTCATAAAAAGGGCTGCGTTGCTTCATATGTGATTTCACAGATGTCAAGATATCTCGTTCATCTGAGAACATTGCTTTGGTACCTTCGTTACTACGAACATAGTTGATTTTCTCTCCTTGAAAGATGAGCGCCTATTGGTGCGAGACCTCCTAAGCAGCATGTGAGGAAACTTTACGAAGTAACATATAATAAAGCCAGTGAAAGCATATGGGAAGGTAATGGTCGTGACTATCGACAATCGAGCCCCTCGAATCCCCTTTACCTCCTCGTTCGTATACAAGAAACGCCGTGTCAGAAGTGCTGCATCGTGCACGGCTTGGCAGCCATGTTCAAAAAGCCACAAAAGCTTTCACCGTTCTGTTCGAGAGCCGCGGTAAAAAAACGCAAGTGTGTCTCGATGTCACTGGCTACCTTTTGCATCAACGGCAAATGCAGCGTGAATTTGTGGTAACTGCCCAAAGGCTAGTCGGCTGCTCCTGAGCAATATGGGGACGCGTGGACGTACTTGACTTGCGTTTGGCCGATGCTTAGTCTTTTCTTTTACGATTTCATTGTTATCCTTTCTTCCTTCAAGTGCAAGTGCATGTGCTATAGGGTTAGCACGCGGTAATGTGTCATCGTCGTTGTTGTTATTGAACACTGAGGTTTCAAACCTTAGTCGATATGCAACGGCGCAAAGCATGCTGATTCCGACGTCTTCATTTATGGATTCCAGGTAGGCCTGTACACACCTCTACGCGGTCCTCGTCGGACGCCTTGGAAGCTTTGTGATCGCCAGCATGGCCCGCAATACACCTTCTGAGCCAAGACGAGCCTCTTGCGTCTGCCCAGCTCGTTGCAACAATGTTTCGCCGTTGCCGCGCCGTGCATACCAGACACTGCCGAAGCACTCGCCTGGCTTTTTGCGACACGACGTATACAAACAGCAAAGCTCGCCAAACAAGCAGCCGACGAGGCCGGCTTCCCGCGTATTTCGTGCAATGCGTCTTCCCGCCGCACGCGCCGACGGTATGCGATTCTGAGAACGAAGACGCGCACGCAACTTACTGGCGCTTGTTTCAATCTTGTCTTCGGTCGAAAATGTGAGGCTTCACAACGCTGTGCCAGGCATTTGCCAATCAAAAAGAAACTGCGATGCTGTGGACCGTGAAATTTAACGAGCGCGTGTAGACACGAGTTAAAAATTCCCAGGTCTCCTTAGCTATCGCCTTGGAGACACGAAGGCGAGAGCCTTGTAAAGCCTACTGTATAATTCACCGTAATACTCCTCCATCCACGTTAACTCACCTTAATCCTCCTTGATCCACCTTAATCGCCCTTAATACATCTTAATCCGCCATAACACATATTCATTCACGCTAATCCACCATAATTCACCTTAATCCAAACACTGATCAATCGTGAATTAACTTTCCCAATCATTAATTATCTGTTATACACGGCTGGACATGATTTGGTTCGCTTCTGGGCTTCCTTGGGTCACGTGATAATTTCTGCACCTCACAACGCGACCTTGAAACATAGAGATCTAAGGCTTTCGCCTTAATATTTAATCTAACCAGAGACACACACCACGCATATGAGGGATGCCGTGGCGAAATAGTTTGGTCGACTGGGGTTAAAACCTGCTCACGGCAGCCGACTGCACTCCGCTTGCATCGGAATGCGGCCGCGAGTCGAACCCGCGATTTCACGCTCAGCAACAGAACGGCGCAGCTACCGAACCGCAGCCGCCGGGGGGCATGAAGGGGGTATAAAACCAGAAGGACCGGTGGCTAAGGCCAACAACAACCCGGCGTCCGTGTCTGCATAAGTCGCGAGCTTCACGATTTCCTGTTATTCCCTCAGCTGTGTGCTTCTTTCTTTCCTCGGATATACACACGTGTTTCTCGAAGGCTTCTCGTCTTTTCTCCCAGCGTGTCTCGTTCGTTCGCCGTCCGCTTGTGCCACTCGGGGTGTGGAATGCAAGTGGAATGCAGCATGCACTGCGCTTCGTGGCTTTGACGCGGTACGTTCAGGAACGCAAGAGACGCAGATACTGCAGTGCTGCAGTGCAGTGCAGTGCTGCAGTGCTGCAGAGCTGCAGTGCACGTCGTAGATGGTTAAGTTGGTTATCATCGTTGTTAACGGGTGGACTTCGTTACGAGGTGATATGTAGCTTTCCCCATTTTCCGCGTTTGAAAAAAAAATAGAAAAAAGAAAGAGTTAATGAAATCAATCTCTGCCCGTTGCATAATGAACGCACACATTTAGATCGGAAGCCCGTATTTAAATTATATAAGAAAGCGACAATCGTTTCTCAGTAACCTCTGCAGTGATCTTGATTAGTTTCTATTACTATATAAAGGTATTATTGAAAATTGCAGAATTTCAGCAAGCTCAAGTGTCGAGTTTACAGCTTTGCAGCGCGGCATTAGGAAGCGATACCGCAATTCTATAAACTGCACTAAATACTACACCTTAAAGCGGTAATGTGTATCGTTTACAGATCTGTCATACATAACCTTATGTTTAGTGGGACCTTTGCGAAACATTTGTAGACACTGTAATAAGTTCACGTGAGCCGTAAATTAATATATATAATTTGTGTGTTCGACATGGTCTAACAGATGCAGTTTACAGATATGCGATGTCTCTTCTTTAGTGCTGAGTTACAGATTTATAAACTTCGCAATTCTGTTTTATTTTTTAAACGTAGATTCACGGCATTTTTTGTAAAACAGTATAAGTCCTAATAAGCATTCTGTTCACTACAGAATTTAACTTTCTCTGTCCAATTGAAAAAAAAATATCCTTCAGAACGCTGCAGTGCGGTTGTCTCGTAGAACATCGCTGCTTTTTACGCGTGCTCGAACCGGTGTTGGTCCCGAGCTGAGGCTGCCGCATCCATGGAACCCCATTCGGTGACGGATATTTCGCATCTCGCTCGCCTTCAAGTGTCGCACGCGTGTTGTGCAAGTTGCAACTCTATCTGTCGCGGCTGATGTCATGCCCCGTTTCCTTCGATGACGTCGGTGACAGAGGCCGGCATGCAAAGCCGATATGCGCCGCGCTGCGCCCCCCGCGATAAGGATGCGAGGTGCCGGAGTCTCGCAAAGCGGTAGGTATAGCCCGCGCTTGCCGCGTGCCCTCACGCGGAGATGGGAATTTTCCCGCGGTCTTTTGTGACGTCGATCGGTGTTGGTCGCAGGCACAACTTCGCAAGGCTTCGCAATCTGCGAACACGCATACAAAAGCTTCGGTCGTGTGACAGTGCGGATGTTGGTGACACGCTTCGCGAGGTATTCAAGGACGGGCAAATACGCGCCTCCCACTACTGAATGCGGCCAGGCAACTAAGATCTGAAGCAAGTTCCCTCGAGTGAACCGAAGTATATCCACATCAGAAGGATTTCTCTGGTACTCAGCACCAAGCCAACGGTTCCATTCCTGGCCATTCCTTTCTCAATTATCTCGTTTAATTTATACTTTTGTTGACTGCCCTTGCGGTGTAACGTTGCGTTGTGAAAATTCCGGCAGAAGCCATCTACCGATGAAGGTTAATGCGCTTGGCACATTGAAGCAGTGTAGCGACTCGTCGTATTGCCAACGCCGAAACATGTGCGCGGCCAGGCTGCTCTGTCGCGGACGAAAAAAAATAACGACCTCCCTCCCCACGGTCAGATCTCTCACAAAACTATTCCGATCTACTTTTACTACAAATCCGCTATTTGCCCTTCGTGATAGGTCGAAACGACTCGGGCCTCGCCCATATGGACGGGAGCCTGAGCCATCCTGACCTATGACACCAGCCCCCCCAGGTCTTGTCACACATAAATAAATACCCAAGAAAGTGGATGGGGGAACGGCTGTCGCCGCAGCTCAATCGGTACAGCATCGCGCACGTAGTGCGCTAGACGTGGGTTCAGCTCCAAAAGGCGGTGATTTATACGCTGGCTGTCCTAACTGTCATGCGCCAAGATCTAGAAATGTGCAAATGCCACGCAGCTGGACAGAACGAAGGTAATGTTTGCCGCCGCTTGGAGACACTCAGATTATTTTTGCAGTCCCCCTAAATACATAATCAGTACTTCTTAATTAATCAACTTCTCAAATGTTATAGTTCGACGAAAAGTGCCAACGAGAAAATTGTAGAACAACATGAAAAACTCCCGGTACTGCCTCCTGTTGCTCAATATGTGCTACATAAAAGTGTTTTTTCCCAGCGTGAAAGAAGCCCGCGAATACGCGCCAAGTGTCTCCTCGAGCGACCAGTCGCGCGGCAATTTTGTCGTTGACACTTTTCAACGAATAATAATAGTTGAGAAGTCGACTAATTAATTAATACTAATTACGTAACTGGGCAGAACGCAAACGGTATCCTTAGTACCTCCAAGCGAAGGCAAGCAACATCAGCTTGGTTCCGTCCAGCTACGCGGCATTTGCATATTAGCGCGACAGCGTTACGGGATCCGTGTCGCAGAAAATCCGCCATCGGCGTCCCGCATCCAGCGTCGACCGTCGTTTGACCAACAATAGTCTCCGCTGCGGAATACCCCAGAATAGCAGCGTGGGCTTAGTTGGTTTTCCATCCTGGCGTTGACAGCGCAAAACGTATAGACGGGACACTAGACGAGAAGACGACGCCACAAGCGCTGTGGTGTCGCTTGTGATGTCGCCCTCTCGTCTCGTGTCTCGTCTACGTTTTGCGCTGTCAACGCCAGGAAACACCCTCGCAGGCACGTACGTCGATGTCACCGAGTGGCAATGGTGCGGCGCGTGTCTTTATACGACCGCGACGCGGCGCGATCCGTAACGCTCCGAGGAAAGCTTCCGCCCAGTCGCCTATTTCGTTTATTTCACCTTAAAGGCCCGAAGGCATTACATATACGTTGTATCGTATATCGAGGATTACGCGGTCTCGCCGAGACGGATTCGCCGGCCAGCGCTGAATCCGGCCACAGGCACTTCGAGCCGACACGCGTACAAACTACGCCTTTCTGTGATTTACGTCAACGGTGCGAATGCGTTATCACGTTACGAATTGAAGGGTTGGCCGTTCCTTTTTCTGATCGGCGCTTTAATCGCGTACCGCTTAATTCGTGAACCATTGGGTGAAAAATAGCCTCCTCATATTTGCATGACAAGTCTCAGTGAGCTATTTCTGTTTTCAAAGGAGGCCGGTAGATAGCCGTCAGCAGGCAATCGTAAGAAGTAGGTTTAGTTTTCTTATACGCCAGCTTATATATATATATGTATATATATATATATATATATATATATATATATATATATATATATATATATATATATATATATATAAGCTGTCGTTTTTCACGGGTTTGTCAGAATTGGAACGAGAGTTAAGGTGGCGGCTGTAAGCTTACCTGTTTACTTTTCCATCTATGGCATGTTTTAGAACACGGCCAGAGTAGTCGAAAAAGCGCTCCACATTCATTAAAAAAAAAACTACTGGAAACAAAACATTCTCGGCCAATACGCCGAGTCTCATAGGTCACGTACTGGGCCGACGCTTTAGAGGGAAAAAAACGAAGGGAACAGCTTCACCGAGAGTCCGCTTTCCCATGCTGGCTGCCTGACGTAACGCTTACTAAACTCTAATGCTTTCTACTGGTTTACTTCCCTCCCTCATGGCCATTACGTTATCGACAACCCATTCCTATTGTAGAATATTTCTCTTCTCACCAGCCTGCCGCTTCATCTTGGGGGCCAAGACGGGTTCGCCACGATACAAACACAACATGCTTCTAACCATGGATACCCCTTCAGCCTGCTGACAGTTACTACTACCGGCATCCTTTGCGGCAGTGGTAGCGTGGCGGTTTATAGGTTCCGTTGTTTACAGATGTGTTCGTGGATTCGATCGATTAGCATCGTGCATATTACTTGTGTACTGCAGGTTGTTCTTATACTACACGATCGTTGTAAAATTTATGCGCTGTATACATGCTGCAGCGTTGCCATGTAACAGAGAGTCGGGGCTTAGCCAAAGCATGGCTTTTAGTACTGCCCCAATCGTTCTAAGCAGTAAAATAAACATTGATTGATTGATTGATTGATTGATTGATTGATTGATTGATTGATTGATTGATTGATTGATTGATTGATTGATTGATTGATTGATTGATTGATTGGGCGATCAATCGATCGATACTGCTCGAGGAATCTGCTTCCGCGTTAGCTCGCACACTGGTCGATAATAAGTATAATGCCTTGACTACATACCTATTATTCATCCTTGCTTGTCACTTTTCTCTTTCATATAATCAATCAGTTATTTATGTGCTTTATTTTCATCTACTACTTGTAGAAACACGTACCGAGCAGCGGTGGAACATATCTGGCACCGCACGGCTGTTCGGACTCGAAACTACAATTCTTGTTTTTCCCTCACCCCACTGCAGGATAGGAAATGAGGCGCTACACCTGTAGTCAACCTCCCCGTCAATTCTTCATTTCGTAGCAACCCGCCGTGGTTGCTCAGTGGCTATGGTGTTGGGCTGCTGAGCACGAGGTCGCGGGATCGAATCCCGGCCACGGCGGCCGCATTTCGATGGGGGCGAAATGCGAAAACACCCGTGTGCTTAGATTTAGGTGCACGTTAAAGAACCCCAGGTGGTCAAAATTTCCGGAGTCCTCCACTACGGCGTGCCTCATAATCAGAGAGTGGTTTTGGCACGTAAAACCCCAAATATTATTATTATTCATTTCGTACCGAAGCCGCACTTTTTGCACTACGCGTAACGTAAGCACACGACATGCAGCCATCCCGTGTGGCACCGCGATAAGGCGAAGGTGCACAACGCACACAGGGCGAGCGAAGCTCGACTCCCTCGTTCCGTGTCGTTCGTCTTGGATTTACGCCACCGAGTCCAGTCGAGTTTCGTCACTCGGTCGGCGCATGCGTATTAACCCGCTTTGTGCTAGCCACAGCTCCGCTGTCGCTTTGCCTAACAGCCACCAAAGAAAGGTGCGCGGACGCAACGGGCAAAGTGCCCCATAGAGAAAACAAAAGCGCCCGAGCGTACGGCTCTCCAGATGCTTCCGAGTCAACAACCGCATAAGATTCGTGCGTCAGATTTCCTTCGCTGTGCGAGCAGCACGCGCGTTTTCGTCCTCCAACAGGTGCGAGGAGCCGTCCGTGAACTTCGGTGAGAAGGTGACTGACGGTCCTGTCTTCGATTGTTTTCTCTTTCTAACGTTGTCGTTGGCTTTGTTCTCTACGGGCGCCTTCGCCGGGGCCCGATGCGAGTAGCGGCAATACGACAAGAGCGCAGCAGACGCCGAAGAACCGAGCAGACAAAGAAACCCCTCCCCCTGCTGCTCCTCCACCTTACCCCTCAACTTGCCCCCCTCCCGCCACCTCTTTGAAGGAGTCTCGGAACGGAACACGGTGTCAAGCAGTTGACAGCGACTGGAAGCTGGAGCCAACGTCGCAATGGCCAAGCAATAACGTAAAAAACCTGCGACGCTTTTGTTTTAACTAGCTGAAGGGAAAATACCGGAGTTAGTGGCGCTTGAAAAACAGATGCTCAAGCATAGACACACGGCCAAGACGAACAACTGGGTCCCGTATTCACACAAAACAAAGCAAAAAATCTGACAAACTATTTCGGGATGACCGTCGAGCACAGAAGCAACGTTCCGCGAAAACACGTCACTTGTGATGCGCGTGCTGCAGCGGGGCTCCTCTCTCGCACTTCCCCTTGGACACGCTGCGCCATCTGGTGGCGGCGCCGTGAAGTCCGTACGTTGCACGTGTCTGACAAGACTGTGTGAATATAAATCATGCAGATTCTATTCCTGCCTGCGCCAGAGCAATTTTAAGAGATTTTTGTAATGCGATATATCATTGGGAGTGTCAAAGCGGAAAAAAGTATGTGTGAAGCCGGCCACCTGGTAGAGAAGGGATAGGGAGTTTAGAAGTGTATGTATGTATGTATGTATGTATGTATGTATGTATGTATGTATGTATGTATGTATGTATGTATGTATGTATGTATGTATGTATGTATGTACCATCAGATGGGATTTTCTTTTTCTTTATCACTATCGGCTCAGTCGAACACACGAGGGAAAAAACATGAAGTAGTTATTCACCCATATTTCCCCTTTCTTTATTGTGCCACTGGGATTTCGAACGACAAGGGCTGCATCCCTGCAGGACTGGGGGCCAGCCACGCACTCTTGAGCCTCTTCTCACGACGCCGTCACCTCGCTGCCAATTTCTCACGTGCGGAGTGACAGAAGCCGTCGCAGCAGAGCGCTTATGCACTGCCGCAGTTCTCGCGGATAACACATCTGTACGTGCGAGTTTAACACTGATGACAGTTAACTGTTATCCTTTGCTGCGAACGGCTGTGATCGTGTGCATATCTGATCCATATATATATATATATATATATATATATATATATATATATATATATATATATATATATATATATATATATATATATATATAATTCTTATCTTTCTAAAGGAGCTCACCTATTTCGTGCACAAAAAACGGTCCTAATGGGACAAACGCATCGTCGTTTCAATGTTACCGATACAACTCGGTAGAATGCAGACACACATTCTCGCACCAACAGCAGGAGCAAAGTTCGAGAGCTCGCCCAGATGCGGCGCATGTGAGTGCGTACGCAACCGATTGCGCGAGTGTTTTTTCACTTTCTCAATGCGTGGATCGGTCCAGTTGCAGGCAAAAAAAGCCATTCCTGGCCGCAGCCGTCCATGCTGCGTAGGTAGGCGCGGTGCAAACCCCCCCTCGCTCATTCGTGCTTCACAGAGAAGCAAAGAGAAGCGGCCGGGGCCGTTCCGAGATTAGAAGGGGCGCCGCGGGGTCTGCGGAGCGCCGAGCGCGCGCGCGCGGGCCCGGAGTTCTACTTGCAAAGACGTCGCAGGCGCAGCGTGACGCAACCGCGACTCCCTCCCCCCCCCCCCCCCCTAGTTCACCCTGACCGTCGAGGCACGGTTCCAGTTCACGCGCGCACTCTCGCTCGAGGAGCGCCAAGGACGAGACGGCGAACACGATTATCGCGACTGCGTTTTTAACGCGACCATTCTACAAGGGGGAGCGTGCGAGGGGTATTCGGACCGCTCGAGCGTGCTGCAGTGCGACTAAAACATACCGGAAGCTCGGCGTTTGCGTGCTTGCTGAGTCCTCTGCCCAAGTTTTACGCGCTGGGTAGCACTATACGCAGAGGCAGCTATCTCAAAGCTACAATTTTACTTTTTACAATTTGCTTTAGCCCCGGCAAAACAGAGCCGCGAAACTATACCAGCTGCTCCAAATATTTCTTTCGGCGTCGTTCAAACGTTCGTGCAGAACTGGCAACGGTCGCAAAGCGCTGACGCCAATCCGTTAGTGCTTTAGACTGGGCGTTACACAGAAGCGCGCACACATGGCAAATGGCGCCTACTGATATACCTGCCGATACGTGTACTTCGGTGCGTGTGTGTGCGCCTGCGCGTGTGAACGCACACTTGCGTCCGTGTATACGTGTGCGCCAGTCTGTAAATTTTTCTAGGAATAGTCTACCTGTATTTCTTCCGCGTGCGCGCAGAAAATTTGGTGCGTAAATCTTTCGCGAGACGGAGGGTATTCGCGAGAATGAACTCGCTTCCTGTGTCGGAACGCAGACGAAGATGCGGTAATAACGACTAGACGGATACGCTCGTGCATACACGGGTAAGCTATACGTAAAAGCTCTTCAAGTGTCTACCAGCTAGTTTCGTCGCTACAGCTGCAGGTGTACGGTGGGTCACGTTTTTTTTTTTTTTTTTTTTTTTCACGTGCACCCACACATATAGTTGAACAAAGCGTATCAGCCAGACAGCTGCCGTTCCCGTGGAGTCGCGGCAGATCTCTTCGTGCAGTCGACAGCGTCCAAGGCAACAACATGGTGCACAGGCAATTTTCCGGCGGAGTCTGAGCCACTCGAGTGCGGCGTCGGTCGGCTGCTTAGCTGCGCTCGTCCGAGCTAATCGCAGTCGCGTGTCCAGCTGTTGTCGCTCTCCGCACGCTCGGCGAGGCGTACCCGCAACGTTCCGCCGAGAGATGCCGGGTATCGCTTAGTACGATTCGTTTTAGAGGGACGCCGAGACGATTTTGCACAAATGTACCGAGTCGTTATAGGACAGGTCCTTCTGATCATTCAATGACGCATTTAAGGGCTCACGCGTAAAGCGCGTTATTTATTACAAGGTTTTAAAAATGTGCATCGCTACCGATTCCACCGGCGCCGCTCCTCAGAGTTGTCAGCCGCCCCCTCGTTAGCCCGATTGACGTCAGTCGGGCGAGATATCCGATTGCCTACCCAGGTTGCGTCACGTATAATTTTGCCAACTCTATATACCGTGAACAAATGTTCTTCGTAACAGTTGAAATGTCGGGAAATTTGTTTCTTTAAGATGTAACCTAAAGGGAATGCAGTGCGACAATCTAACGCTACGCTCAAGCACTTCCGGCACACGGCAAGTGTCGTCTGCTTGTATTAGAATGTTCTCCATGCTGACGCGAGCTGTGCGGTCACTGCTGTGAGGCCAAATGCAATGCGCGTCGCTCGTATTCTGTGGCCACGAATAAAGCCAGTCAGTTACGCGATGTTCGTTCATGTTGCTGGCTGCTTACTGCATGCGCAGCGGATGCCGACGTGACTTTTAATCAGAGCTTAAGTCATCTTATTTTTTTGTCATTCGGAATGTTACAAAATGAAGGGTGGGCGACTAGAGAATGCATTTTGAAAAATCAGCCCACATTCTACAATTAATGTATAAGAACTGAAACATTATTTGGTTTGACAGGAAACCATACTTATGGGCAATATTTTTTCTTCAAGCCATTCGCCATTTCCGACACTTAACTCTACGGAAATGTCGAGCTTGTAGGGATGCAAGTACTAAATAATGGAAGAAAAGATGGTGCAGAGATTTGTAGGCGTGATAAAGCATTCGCGACTGGTAGGCTATTCGCAAAACAAATGCTCTCGGCCGTTAGACACGGAGTAGGTATTGTGAGCTGAAAGATTTGTTTCTTTCTTTCTTTTTTTAATTGGTGAACGTAATTTCATGAAATAAATGCACGCTCCAAGGGCACGCCAGTACGATTCTTAGGCTCGAATCGATCGTCCGAAAAATGGAAGTGAAACGTGATAGCGCTTTCTGGGTACATTCCAGGCTAGAAAAACATACTCCGCGTATTTCTATTTAACTACACTTTCCGTAACAGCGAAGTCGAACGGAGAATAGGCTGGCACCGCGAGTGTGCTCTCTGCGCCGCGAATAAAAGTGCAGACACGCAATGATTTCTGCCGACGCATACGTGAATATACTTTAATCCGCGCTGCGAGTAATCAGAAAAAAAAACATTCTCAAATTAAGTTTTAGCGCTGGCGACAAGAATGACGCGACCGGAACCAACCACTGTGGTGGCCCACGCGCCTGTTCCCGAACGAAGTTGTTGCACATCGAGTTAACGGCGACAATGGGCGCATGGCTGTAACACCCTCGCAAAATAATCTGCCGCTGCAAGACTACGACACAAAGGATGAAAGCAACCATCAGGCTGCTACGTTCGTCGCTTTCAGCCGGGAAGCTTGCACGCAAGGGGATTGCAACGTATACACAAGAGAGAGAGAGATGCAAATGAGAGAAAGGCAGGGAGGTTAACCAGACTTAAAACCTCCGGTTTGCTACCCTGCACTAGGGGAAGGGAAAGGGGAAGTAAAGACGGAAAGAAGAGCGTGACAAAAATAAAAGCGTGAGAAAAAAAATATGAAAAGGGATGAAATGGGGTCATTATAGTCTTTCTAATAGGCCACTGTCACGTAGAAAAGTCAACAAAGCCTTGACCGACTTTTGCTGCGACGACAGTTCACGTCGGCATTCCAAAACTGACTGTTCTGAAAGTGGCCTGTCGTCAAGGCGTGCCAACGTGGTCGCTAGTGACAGCCGGTGCGCGCTGTATTGAGGACAGTGGCAGAGCACGTGTTCGATGGTCTCCTCGCCGCCGCAGTGTCTGCAAGCCGCGCTGTCGTCCATACCGACTCGGAAGGCGAAGGATCTTGTGTAGGCGACACCAAGCCACAGTCGGCAAAGTACTGCTGTTTCTAGTCGAGAGAGTCCAGATGGGGGTCGAAGTCGAAGGGATGGGTCCAGTCGGTGTAGACGTGTATGCTGTAAGCTTGGTGTGTTCCATAAAGTTTTGGTGGATTCATTTGCAAGCACACGAATTTTCGTTGCAGCGTGTGTTCTTGAAAATGGAATGGAGTCTTGCAAGCCCTCCTCATGTGCAGATCGTGCTGCTGCGTCGGCAAGTTCATTGCCCATTATGCCACAGTGGCTTGGAATCCACTGCAACGTGATGTCGTGTCCTTGCTCGACGAGGTGGTGAAGCAGCAGTCTGATTTCTAGAACTAGTTGTTCGTGGGGTCCTCAGCGTAAAGCAGAAACCAAACAATGAAGTGCAGCCTTGGAGTCAGTGAACACGCTCCATTTCTTGGGTAGTTCTTCAGAAATTACACGAAGTGCACAACGAATAGCAGCAAGCTCCGCGGCAGTCGATGTAGTCTGGTGAGAGAGTCGAATCTTTATGGTGGAAGGTTTTGCAGGAAAGATCACCGATCCTGCAGACCCATTCACCGTGGTTGAAGCGTCAGTATACAGATGATGATGATCGTTGTACGTCTCGTACAGCAAGAGCAGTGAAAGCTGCTTGAGTGCTGGAGACGAGAGTTGGGCTTTTGTTCGTATGCCTGGTACGATAAGGCGAACCTTTGCTTGAGCCAAGCACCATGGTGGAAACAGAACTTTCGCTGCAGCTGTATAACCTGATGGAAGGTATGCACGATAGGGCAGGACAGTTTCACAAAAGGAGGCACGTGGTCGATCCTCTGGCAGTGAGGCTAGATGATGGGCAGGGGCTCGAGCAAGGTGTCTTACGTGTGCTCTGAGTGCTTCCATGACTATATGGGTCTTGGCTGGGAAATCGTGTGCAATCGCAATGGTTTCAGCCGTTGACGAACACCGCGGCAATCCAAGACACACTCTTAGCGCCTGGGCCTGGACGCTTTCGAGTGTACGGATATTACTTCTGCAGGTGTTGGTCAGCACAGGCAAGCTGTATCGCAAATAACCAAGAAAGAGCGTCCTGTACAGTTGCATCATTGCATGTACTGAAGTACCCCAGACATTTCCTCCAAGAAACTTAAACACAGTAGAGATATCCGTCAGGCACTTCTTTAGGTAGGCCACATGAGGACTCCAGCAGAGGTCGCGATCAATGATTACTCCTAAGAATCGGTGCGTCCTGACATAAGGAATGTTTTGACCGTCGATAGAGACATCGTATGATCTCATTGGCTTCCGGCTAAACGCGACCAATGCGCATTTTCCTAGCGAGATCTTGAGGCCTTGTTCATTTAAGTAGGCCGATGTTGATGTGGCAGCTTTTTGAAGCCTGGCGCGTACTTGCGGCCGTGTCACACCAGATGCCCACACGCAGATGTCATCGGCATACATTGAAATTTTAACTGTGTTCGGAAGTCGTTCCACGAGACCAATGAGTACAAGGTTGAAAAGCGTTGGACTCAAGACACCACCTTGTGGAACTCCATGGTGCGTATAATACTGCGAGGTTGGGCCAGCTTCAGTGTTAAGAAATAGAGACCGCCTATGTAAATAACTGCGAGTCCAACGATATAATGGACCGCCTAGGCCCACCGATTCCAATGCTTCAAGTATGGCGTCATGAAGAACGTTGTCGTAGGCTCCCTTTATATCTAAGAACATTGCGACAGATAACCTCTTACACGTCTTTTGGTGTTGAACGTAGGTTACCAGATCGATAACGTCGATAGAACATCGGCGACGTCGAAAACCAGCCATGGCGTCCGGGTAGATTTCGTAATGTTCAAGATACCACTCAAGTCTGGCGAGGATCATTCACTCCATTACCTTCCCAACGCAACTTGCCAGCGCAATCGGTCGGTATGAAGTAATCTCTAAGGGAGACTTGCCAGGCTTAAGAAGCGGTACCAGGCGGCTGAGCTTCCAATCTTGAGGAACTTTGCTCTCTTGCCAGGACTCGTTATAGATATGAAGGAGTGCACTTCGTGCCCGTTCACCAAGGTGACATAGCATGCGGTATAAGATATGTCATCCGGACCAGGTGACGACGACCGATTACAGAGGGCGAGCGCCGCGTCAAGCTCTTGCGTCGTGAAAGGCAGATCCATGCGTGAATCGCGTGAATCTGGAATACGGTTCAATGTAAGCGAACCTGTGCGAGTTGGCTGGCCCGCAATCATAGCACAGAAGTCTTCCACCACATCAATGTTTTGTCGGCGCTGGAATAGTGCTAGGGCCTTAAACGGGAAACGCTGTTCCGGAACAGAACGTAGACCTCGCATACACAAGATGGACACACAATATCCTGTATATACTTTCGCTCCATCTCTAGCCTTAACCAAAGTTCTGCGTCGTCTGTCCACTCAGTGCTCGCCGTATACCGGCTAAAACAACGGCTGTCTGCGCCGTGTCTGCAGCCGCCATGGTCATCGTAAACGTGCGAGCAGGCGCCGATCAGAATGCGCTTAATGGCGGACTCTGCCACGTGACCGAATATGGCGGTGCCCATAGGTATGGCGCTGTCAAACGTTTATGGGATCGCGGCTTTCTTGTCGGTCTCATGCCAGAGTACTGAGCAGTACGCATGCGAATGGATGGCGATTCGATGACGTTGTGTTACCGCAACTTGTTACACAAAAGGTGCGACAATCGAGAGAAGAGGTCCGATAGATTGTCTCAGTGCGAGCTCGAAACCAGCAGCCCATATATATAGCTCTGCGAGAGTCGTGAAGAGATCCCGCGTTTGATGCCTTAAGAGAAGGTCATCGTGAGACGTTGCCCCGTTGCAGTGACGGCGAAATAGCTGATACTGTGTAAACTGCGGGTTATATGAATGTAAATCTTTATTGGGCGAACTTGTTTTCAGAAAAAGACGCAACTCACAAAGCACAACGATAGCGGCGAGCATGGTAGTCGGTCATGGAATCCCATCGATCGCGGGGATTGAGTCCGTCTGCTATGTTTATGCGTGTGTCACCGATACATCCATCCAGAGTACACTCGCCGGTTTTTTTTTTTTTCGGCAAATTCGAAAATATGGGACACTTTCTTGCGTCGTGTGCGCACTCTGATTACACAAAACTCATTCGGAGTCAGCGACAACGTTCGAGCGATATCGAATACAGTACGCGCGGCAAATCGGCAGCAGTGACAGTTCGGCGAAAGACGGTCACCCTTAAATAGCGAGGTAACGTATACGCGTGATAATGTGCAGATTCCGTAGCGGGCGCGACCTCCGCGGAGCGCGCGTATATAGCATCATCGCCGAGGCTAAACCCGCCGCGGTGCTCTGCTGCCTTGACCCACTTAGTGGCATCCGTAGCCTCATCTCCGAGTGTGCGGATCGCACTGTGGAGGTGCAGAGAGGCCCGAAAGACCGCGAACGGTTGCAACGAACGTCCGCTCGATGTGGCACGCGTTCTTGGGAATCGGGGGCCTGACAGCGGGCAGTCTATAGCTGGAATGACATTCCGGCTACTTGATACAGATTCAGAATTTATACAGAATGATATGGTATGATATTATACAGAATCTTTGACTTGTAGCAGGCCGAACATGGGAAAAAGACGTAGTGCATACGATACCCGGCTACACTTGCAGCTAAAAGTTTGTTTGACAGTAGAAGCGGTCGGATTTGTTTGAACAACCCGTCAAACTGCCTTGACTCCGTGGTTTTGCGTGATAAGTATTCTGTCACGTGACTTTCACTTGCAAATTTTTGAACGGATGCTCACTATCAAACAGAGCTTACTTCCGAGAGCGCACCATTGCGTGGTTTTCTCCCTTTGTGACCCTCGTCTTCATTGAGCCGCTCAAGTCGGCGAATTCAAAGCACTCGCGTGCGCGCGTTAACGGCATTATTCAATTGTCCTTCGTGACTCAACGCATTTCGCCGTCCATTCACGTGCGCTCTACCGAGCGGAGTTCAGGGTAGTAGGCGCACGTGCTGGAAGAAGGTTATGTAGCGAATAGAGCAAGTGTCCGCTCTGCTGCCTTCGAAGCCAAGACCGTTGAGGTCACGTGCCCGCATCAGAAGCCTCGCGCTCGTCGATCTCTATTCTGCGCCACCAACGAAGCACTCTTGCTCCTCGCTCGATGTCCTTTTGAACCTGACAGGAAGTGCTGAAGCCCCGCGATCAACGCACATTCGTCTTGAAAACGTCGTGGAAGGGGAGTTATAGGACAGTGCTCTTGTAGTATGGACGCAGCCGTATGGGTACATATTAACAGGAAAGCCAACGCTGAATGATCGGATCCACCGTACAGGGAAAGAAGGTAAGGCAGACACTGCGCGTCGCAAACGACAGTTACGTATACGTCTATAGATTCAACACAAGGTATGTGTCAGAAAATGATGTAGATAGAAAACTACATAGTTCCGATATAGGCTTTACTCAACCGGCTGTTTCCTGCGTTTGCGAGTGTCCACGTCTCGGTGCCTGACTATGGCGTAAGCAGCAGTTGCCGGACGAGAGGGCATGCAGCTCATGCGTCGCGGGCTTCACTTTTTGTTTTATTAACGCTTTATTAACCCTCTTTTGTAGCGTTCCTAAAGTGATTCACTGAGACATATCTGCAGAGAGACGAGTGTCGTCCGCCATTTCGTCTCTTACTCTCAAGAATTCTTCTTCTCCTTGATCATTCTTCATCGTCTTGCCTGACTCTTCAGGAGCAGATCGCTTCACTCTCCCCGACTTCATTGTTCACACCTCCTGGTGTAATATTTCAATACATTACTGATGGAGACGTACTCCGTTTGCCCATTCTCCCAAGTACCATATGGTCTTCAGAATACTACTCTACGAGGCAGTCTTGACTACATTAAAAGGTCCATAGAACTTGTCATTGGAAGTCCCAATTCGTTTCTGCACTCGAACGTGATTGTCAGGTTGTATGTACAGTATGTCGCTGCTGCGTCTCCTGTCAAAGTTTTTCTTCAACCGATTTCTATACGCCTCTTGTTGGTTCGCACTTTTCTTGCTCTCAGAAAGCTTTAGGCTATCAAGAAGACCCAGTTCGCCATCAGCTGGAAGCAACGACACAGTCCCTAAAGCAGCGAAAAGAGGGCTGCATCCAAGGCACCTCGTGCAAGAACGGTTTTGATGTCTCACGGAGACTACGAGGCAGCACTTTAAATCGTCTGGAAAGTTCGGGCACATCTTTTATGTGCTGTTTCGTGTCTCGTATAACCCGTTCGGCAAGTCCATTAGCAGCTGGGTGATATGATCAACAAATTGTCATTCCTTCATCTCCCGCCCACTTTGCAAGCTTATTGCTCCGAAAAACAGGTCCAATGTTGCACACTAATGTCTTTGTGTCTTGAAAACAACCAGCTTTCAGAAGAGCGATGACGCTGCCGGCGTCTTCCTTTCCTACCCTGACCATAACCATCCTTATACATTCATCAAGAGCCAGCAACAAAGCTTGTGTTTTCCTGACGCCTTCCCCTTTCTTTCTGAGCTCCGTGAAATCCAAATGAATGACTTAAAACGGTACAAGTGAATGCTCTGTGATTACCATTACGTCTATGGGCTGCCTGGCATGGCATGGCAATAAGTTTATTTTGGTCCAGAGAAACTAGGGCTCGAGGGCAAAAGCCCCCAGGCAAAGTCGGTTGCTCCACCCGTGTAGGCACCGGTAGGCCAATGGCTTTCCCGATGTCGTGAGCTCTCCGGACGGCCAGGAGTTGATCTTGGAGGACTTCGCTAGATATGCGCCGACTCCAGTCCTCCTCACTGTTGAGATCCGAAGATTTTTGGTTGGGGCACAGCCAGAACATATGATAAACAGACACGGAGTGTGAGCTGCCTGAACTTAACTTTATTCGTCTGGCACAGATGCCATGTTCGGATGTAGGTTCTGGTATCATCTTTCATACCTGGCCACGTACATCTTTTGAGCAGTTTATTGTACTTGCGTCAAAAACCATCATGTCCCCCGAATTCTGGGGTGTCATGGTAGAGATGCGGTACCTTGAGAACCATGGTGGCGGGAACATGGTATGTGCCATCGATAAACTTCATTTCCTCGGCACCCTCCCTGAGCTTCATGCGATTAATTTCTTGAGGGTAGTCAAATGTGTTCGGCACCAGTAACCTGTGCAGAGCATCAGCGTCGGTGAGTAGAAGGCAGGGGCGATGAGAAATGACGAAACCAAACTGTTGGAGATAATTTGCCCATCTAGCGATGCGTCCTTTTGGTTGTGTCATGCCAAGAAGGTGAGTCAGTGCCTGACGATTGAATTCTTAGTGAATTTTGCACCTTCAAGGTAAGTTCAAAAATACTGCGCAGCTTCCAAGACAACCAGCGCTTCTTCTTCTGTTGGAGAGTAGTTGGTTTCAGCTGGCTTCAATGTATAGCTGTAGTACCCGACTGCATAATGCTTTTGGTGTCTCGACTCCAACGATTTCTGGTATAGAACGGCTTAAGTCACATAATATGACGCGTATGTATTGAGCACAAACGGCAAAGAGAAGTCTGGTATTTGTAGGAAAAGGTCCGACAGTATTACTTTCCGAAGTTCACAGCACGCAATATCGCACTCGTCATCCCACTGGTATATGCCTTTCTGCGTCAAGCGTGTGAGACACCTCGTCGTAATGGCATATTCTTTGATGACTGACCTGAAGTATCCGGTTAGACGTAGGAAAACACGCAGTCAATGTACGTCATAGGGCTTTACTAATTTCGAAATTCTTTCAACCGATTTCTGCTATGTACTCTTCGCGGACCCGTCACAAGCTCTTCCAAGGCATACTACCTTTCCTTGGAAGATGGCACTATTTTGAAAGCTCGCTTTGAGATGTGCAAGTCTGGAATAGTGCAAAACTTCAGAAAGGTGTTTCTGATGTTCCTTCTTTGTTCTTCAATGAACAATGAAATCATCAATGTAAACGTTGCAGAACGTGCCCAGGTATTGTTTGAGGGTTTCATTCATGATATTCTGAAACCACGCTGAGGAGTTCTTCCACCCAAAATGTAGTCGATTACATCCATATAAGCTGAATGGTATAATGAACGCAGTGTACTTTTTTGTTACCTCAGTCAATGGAATTTGCCAGATGCCCTTTCAGAGGTCTAACCTTGAAAACCAACGGCAACCGCCGGTCTCGTCAATTATGTCATCAGACCTCGGCATTGGGTAAGCTATCAGCTCAGTTTCTTGACTAAGAGATAGGAAATCTGTGTAGAGATGCAACGTTCCGTCTTCTTTCGGAGTGATAGTTATAGGCAATGCAAATGGTGACACCGACGGTCAAATGATGACAGCCTCGACCACTGCTTGCAGAACTACTTGCAGCCATATCTTCTTTTCTCGTGACATAGTATACGGAGTTCTGCGAACCACTGCTTTGTCTGCGAGGTCGAAGGGAACAGCGTGAGATTTCATTGCCGGACGGTAGCTCCCTATGCATGGAAGCTCTGTCTATCCCGTTTTTATGTCATCCTCCCAACAAATTTGTTTTAGGCGTCCGGGTGCCTCTAGCTCGTTCTTTCTTAATAAGCTCTCTTTAATGAGGATCTTGTCGTCCCAGTAGATGTTCATCTTTAACTTTTTTCATATCAGGCCAGCACAACAGAAAGTCACAAGTTACATCCAGCAACACTAATACGTCTGCCTTAATTATGTGACCTTGAAATTCGAGAACTACACTCGCCCACTCATTACGTGAGCTCACACTGCCATCGCACCCCTGGAGCCGCAAGGTCCTGCCATCATGCAGGTGGCTGACGTCCACCAGACTCTTGTTCATTACGGACACAGGCGCTCTACTGTCGACGAGGGCTTTCATTTCAATGTCATCGAACCTGACAGGGACGTGAATGCAAGCTAGTGGACACTACGTACACAGTATCGTGCAAGCCTATCATGTGGGGCTTGCCGTCGACATCGACTTGTTTTCGCGGCAACAATTTAGGTACAGTCAGACCCTTCAGTGTGACACGTTGACTGCTCCCCTCGACATAATCGGTAAGGTGATATGAACTTTCTTTTAGGCTATGTGATAAGGCTGGGTGGAGGAGCCCCTCGTTGATAGGCGTTCAACCCATCTTCTGCGTTCATCTCACCTGAATTAGGAGCATGTTCTGTTCTACAGGCCGCTAGTTCTTGCGTCAATTCCGTTGTTGCCAACAGGAATTGTATGCACTGCACAAGGTCTTCAAATGTCACTGGTGCGCTTACTTGCACTTGGTTTCGTACATCTGCACATAGTCCTTGTGTAATTAAAGCTATAACTGCCGGTGATGGGAGCTTAGGTTCCGTTTCATACAACAAGAGGTGTTTTTCCAGTGAGTACTCTGGTAAAGAACCACGTTTGCACGTAAAGCGTAGAGCCGCGTCCCAATTTTCAACGGCGTTGTGATGGAAAGCCGCCTGAAAATTTCTTTTCCAATTCTTTCAACAAGTTGGTAACTTATCCAAAAGCTGCATGTCATACGATTTTCTATCGGTGACACCAAGGTAGTGACCTATGTTCCGACTATTCTCATCGTCAGAGAGCCACCCGTTCTTCTCACATGCATATTCTTAAAAACCAAAGCCCGAAGTTGGGACCCGCGGAGCTTTCCTCGAATAGATTATATTGTTCCGTTGGTCGTTATGCAACCTGAGCAGAGTTGTCATAAGTTCACTCTGATGCCTAATCTGTCGTTGATGTTGCTCGATGACATTCGAAATAAGGCTCACCTCTGCCGATGTTTCCTGCTTAACGGTGCGTCGGTGCGAAGGCTCCAGGAGCAAGTCCACAAGCTACTGCAGCTGCAGGTACACTTTAACGGATCCCGTCTGCAGAAGTCCTTCGCGACTCACAGAAGCTCCTTCCAGCACCACTTCAACGAGGATGGCCAATGTGGCATCCCGGGCAAGGTCCTTCGCTGGCTCACCTTGCACTTAAAGGATATGCGCGGTTGTGACGCTGTCTCAGCGAAGAACGTCACGCACATGTTCGCTTCGACGGCTGCGTTCCTTACGTGATTCACTGAGACATCTGTACAGAGACGGGCGTCGTCCGCCATTTCTTCTTGTTCTTGTTCCATACTGAAATGGTGCAAAGCACTCTGGGGTATCGGCCATGAGTGGGGCGGTCAAGGAACTGTTAGAAATTTTTTTTAATAAGTTAGGGTGAAATGAAATAAGTACCTTGCAGATGGGATTTAAACTGTCTACTGTTACAGATATGAATAATCAGTTATCTAGGTTTTTTGTGAACTTTGTGAACATAATAAGCATTTAGAAGAATTCTGGCATGCAATTCGTTTTGTCACACCCAGAAAAATACAAAGGGCTTCACAAACGTTCCTGTGGCTGTAACCTAGTACGGTAGCCAAAAAAGAAAGCATTACAGGAAGAGCTTATCAAATTCAAGCCAAGCCTTTAGAAGGATTCTTCTAAAAATCTTTTCCGTTGAATAATGAAACGGCGGCATGCCTAAAGGAAGTGTTCAAGAGATTCACTCTGATTGCATATAGGACACAAAGGGGCGATAGCCAGACCAGACCTGTGGAGTTTTACAAAAGTTCAGTGGGGGGACTCGGCACCGTAGTCTTTCAGTCGTTGCTTCAATTTTTCTAGAGGAGCACCATTTGTTGTTCCAAGGAAAACTGAGATGCGGGAAATCAGATGGCGCCAATGATAATTGTGCGAAGTTATATGTAGTAGCATATTTTCTGAATCATTAGGTAAAATGGTGATTATAGGACCATCGTGGGATACTACTGCGAGTGCATCTGCATATTCGTTTAAGGCTAGACCTTTGAGACCTGGCACTCACACTATACGAACGAGGCGTAAGTATCTTGGGAGAAGAGAATAGAAAGTTTCTGATGACTCTGACAATTTGGATGTGGTTAGTGAAGAACAGACAGACAGGCAATCAGTTAAGGTTACGGCTGATGTCAGAGATGATGGTAATTTGCGTAAAGCTAAAACAATTGCCGATAATTCAACCTGAAAGATAGGTGTGAAGTCAGGTAGCCGAATGGAAAAAGATCAATTTAGGTGTGGTGACAAAACGCCCACACCTGCCTTTCTTCACATACGGAAGCATCAGTTGCTATAACGGTCTTTGTATCCAGGTGTGCAAGGTTGTCTTCCAAAATACTATTCAGATATTGATAGGGAATATGTTTAACATTGTTCGGGAAAATATCCTCAAATTCAATTTTAGCGACTGGAACCGAGTAATTCAGTAGCACGACCTCGCATAGGTGAACATTTAATGGGTCCAATGGTTTTTGTACGGAAACGACTTGAGGGCAACGTGAGCGATACCACTGGCAGTTTAAAAATGAGACCGAGTCATCAATGAGAGCATATTGTAATCTCCTCTGTGGTGATGCATATATCTTTGGGAAGGTTTGCACTGTTATAGGATACGAAATCGCATGACAAGAGAAGACAGGCGTGCTTCTTGATATAAGATATCGTTAGCGGCAAACTTAGGAATCCCAAGACATAAACGCAATGCCTCTCGTTCTCATAATCAGAGGGCAAATTTTGTATGCCGGTCCGCCAGAAAACAAAACGCAGCCGAACTCTATTATCGGGTGAACATACATGCAATAGATATTATTGAGGGCATGCCGACGCAACCCTGATCGATTGCTGCTGAGTCTACGCAGCATTCCTACTGCGCGTGCTCCCTTTGAGGTAATATGGTCTATATGTGGACTCCTTGCAACTAAGCTTTTCGGTGTAAACTACTCCCAAGTATTTAAGTGAATTCACCTGTGGGATACTGTTTTGTCGACAAATAACCGAAATTTGCACAGGAACGCTTTAAGTGAAAACTAGGACGGCGCTTTTTCTGATACTAAGAGAGAGGTTAATGCCCTCAAGCCACACAGGCGGTTCATATAGGACTGTAGAGTTTGATTCAAAGCATGTAAGTCTACCGATCCAGCAAAAAATGCTATGTCGTCATCGTTTACGTACGCATGCACAGCCTGTTTCAAAGGTACAGTACTCGGTAAAACATTAAACAGCAATGGCGATAGGACTTATCCCTGTGGTAGACCTCTTGACTGTTGATATGTTGATGAAGACAATCCGCGTAGAAAGCAGTAAAATTCCCTGCCGTTTAAAAATTCGTAAACCCACGCAACGAAATACTTTGGCAGATCTCCAGTATTCTGAAGCGCGTTTATTAAGCCCACATGTTCTACGCTGTCATACGCCTTAGTGATATCCAAAGTGACTAAGGCTGCATACTTTTTTCTGGCATCGAGCTAGTTGATTACGACTTTTTAAGTCGCCGTGGGCACACCAAATCGAGCACCCACGTCTGCGGCAAATTTGGCATGGACTTAAAGTCATGTTCTCTATCAGCCAATTATCATGCGGTAGTGTAAGATTCTTTCGAAAAGTTTTACTAGGTTAGATTTTTATTTATTTATTTATTTCACAATAACACTAAAGGCCCTCTAGGTAGGGTATTACATAGGGTAAATGTTACATAGGCGAGGTGAACAGTGCGTAATGTAAATACAATGGAAAAACAAAACTGGGAAAAAATTAATTACAGTGCATCAACGTAAAAACACAAAAAATAATGATAGTTATCAGTACAGCAACTCTAAATGGTTTGTACAAAATGTGACACTGTCGTGGAAGCTTGGTTAACGGCGCATTAACAAACAAAAAAGAAAAAGAATGTTTACAAATCAGAGAGTCAGACGTGATATATTAGGTATTCATGGTACTGCGTAGAGCGTCTGTAAATTTTAAGGCATTTGTTTCGCTGACAATATGCAATGGCAGATTATTCCATTCTTTCGCGGTGCGAGGTATGAATGACTGACCAAATGCGAGGGAATGACCCATTACGCATTTAACTTTGCAAGAATGATCCCGACGCGGAAAAATGGCTGAGGGTTTACGCATGAACTCGTTATGAAGAGATACGTGATAGTAGAGCTTATGGAATAGTGTTAAACGAGATATATTACGGCGAAGTGACAAGGCTTCAAGTTCGGCGCGATCTTTTAATGCTGTTATACTGGTCTCTCGTGAATAATCTGAAAAGATGAAGCGTACAGCACGGTTCTGCAGGGCTTCTAAGTCAGTTATCAGGTATGCTTGATGGGGATCCCATATGGCTGACGCGTACTCTATTTTAGGGCGTATTAGTGTTGTGTATGGCAATTTGCGTAAGTGTAAGGGAGCTTGTTTGAGTTTATGTTTAAGGAAACCAAGCGAATGGTTTGCAGAAGCGAGGATATGGTTAATGTGATTATTCCACGTCAAGTTAGGGGTTAAGTGTACGCCAAGATATTTGTAGCTGGAAACTTGTTCAACAAGGCTGTTGTTTAAGATGTAAGATGTTGATGTTCGGGGCGCCTGATTTGTAAAAGACATGAATTTAGTTTTAGTAAGATTTAGAGGCATTAGCCAAGTTGAACACCATACGTTTATTGCGTTTAGGTCAGATTGAAGAATGTCGTGATCATAGTTAGAGTGAATATTACGATATATGACGCAATCATTAGCAAATAGTCTGATATTGGATTTGATGCCGTCTGGTAGATCATCAATATAAATTAGAAAAAGTAGGGGCCCAAGCACACTTCCCTGTGGTACACCAGATGTTACGGGGACTAGAGATGATTTGTGATTGTTAACCGATGTAAATTGCATCCTGTTAGAAAGAAAGTCTTTTATCCATGTGACAACAGTAGAGTCAATGTTCAGCTGTGTAAGTTTGTGAATAAGTCGACGATGAGGGACACGGTCGAATGCTTTTGAATAATCTAGGAATACGGCATCTACTTGAATTCCGGTGCCTATTGATCAATGTATGTCGTGAATAAAACCAGCGAGCTGAGTGTCACATGAATAGCCTCTGCGAAAACCGTGCTGTTGCTTAAATATGAGGTTATGTTCTTCAAGGTAGTTAATGACCTGGGAATGTATAATATGTTCGATTAATTTACAAATGTTACTTGTTAAAGAAATTGGTCGATCGTTAAGCGGTGAAGAACGATCCCCAGACTTGAAAAATGGCACTACCTTAGCCCCCTTCCATTCGTGAGGGATAACGCCTGTTGATAGTGATTGTGAAAATAAGGCGGACAGTACTGGGAAGATGCTTGGGGCAATATTTTTTAGAATTGTTTTATTTAAGCCAGTATTATCAGCGGAAGATGAAATCTTTAGCTTAGTGAGGAGAGAATAAATTCCAGAATCGGTAATTATTATTTCCGGCATAAACGAATCAGTGCGAGTCATGGTGGCTAACGGTTCCAAACATTCGCGCGTGAATACCGATGAAAAAGTTTCGTTCAGTAGTTGGGAACAATCAGTGTCAGTTAACGCTGCGCCGTCATGATCAGTAAGGACGATGTCAGAATTATGCTTGGGATTAATGACACGCCAAAAGCGCCGAGGGTTAGTTGTTAACATTGATGAAAGGTCCCGTTTATAGAATTGTCTGCGCGTGGCTTTGAGTAAACTTTGGTATTCATCGTCACATGCTTTGTACCGACGCCAGGATTTAGATAATCGATTTCTGTCAGCTTGCCTGAATAATCTTTCTTTCTTGTTATTTAGGTGACGAAGGTTCAGCTAAAACCAAGGAGCAGTGTTATCGGATTTTATGGAAATGACCGGGATGTATTTATCTATGAGATTAGTGAGTGCGTTTTTAAGTAGTAACCAGTTTTTTTCTACGGTCCGCGACAAGTAATCTCTCAGAAAGTCGATAGAAAAGAGCGATAGTTCATTGTTAATACGATCAAAGTTAGCTCTTTTGTAACACCTAATCTGCTTGCTGATAATTTGCCTTTTGATAGGTGAAGGAACAAAGCGACCAGTTAAAACATCATGATCGGATAGACCAGTAATCTGAGTTATTTCAGAACATATATCTGGGTTGTTCGTTAGGATCAAATCAAGAATATTAGAAGAGTGCGCAGAACATCCTGTCGGGCTTGAAATTAATTGGGTTAGGTTGAAATCAAGACAACACTGGAGGAACGCATGCGACTCTGACTGTGTGCTATAGGTTGATTGTGTGGACCATGCTATGTCTGGGAAATTAAAATCACAAGAAATGATTACATTAGAATGTGGAAACTGATGAGTAAGTTCAGTAAAAATGCGATGAAATTCCGCGATGAACCCATGAGTAAGGTCCGGTGGGCGATAAAAGACACCAATAATTACGTTACTTGATCTGAATTTAAAACAAGTTACTACGCATTCAAGGAAAGTGCTAATAACCACGGGCATTAAAATATACTGTCTGTTTATTGCAAGGAGGACACCACCACCTCGACGATTTTTCCTATCGCAACGAAAGATATTAAAATCAGCTTCACAAACGAATATGTTTTCATTAGGAGTAGCGTCGTTCAACCAAGTTTCAGTTAATGCTATTACTGTTGCCGATGTTGAGTCGATTAGTGAAGATAGTGCGACATTTTTAGACATAACGCTTCTAATGCTAGTGTATAAAAAGCAGCAACCGTCCTCAGTATTAATCGTACTATTTGTTAATGTTTGTGGTGTTTGTAGAACCTTAGGTGAAGTTGAAAAGTTGGCGCTATGTCAAAATGGAGACACAACCGGGGAAACGAGCTTTGCACAATTTGCTTGAGTGTCCCATACGTATACTTCCTTGTTAATTTTTAGTTTGTTAAAGACAAGGCTTACACGGTCTTTTTCTTTCTTTATGGTTTTAGAGAACTGCTAAAGTTTACGTCTTTTATCGCGAACCGCCTCAGAGTAATCATGAGAAATGCCAAAGTTAGTATCTTTCAGCTTGTGGCCATTACTAAGCACTGTTTCGATTTCTTTTTCATTGAAAAACTTCACAATAATTGGTCGAGTGCGTTCATTTGAAAATCGTCCGAGGCGATGCGCACGTGCGATTGAAGCTGTTGATACTCCTAGTTGATCTTTGCAGAATTTAGTTACTATTTGCTCGGACGTTTCCCAGTCTTCCGAATCACCCGTGTCTTGTATGCCATAAAAGAGGAGATTAGAGCGCCTTGAGCGGTTTTCCAAATCGTCTATTTTATCGTGCATCATCGATATATCACGCTCGCTGCTGCTGCTGCTGCTGCAAGACTGAGGCGACACTCCTGATGCAAATTTTGATTCTAAATCCTGGATTTGATTTTGCATTTTGGCTAGATTAACTTCTTGGCTTGAGATTGGTCTCTCTGAGGAAAGTGACTCAAGTTTACCTTCAACTTCACGTACGCGTTTAGTTAGTACTTCAAGATAATTTTTTAGTCCAATGTGTATGTGTAACACTTTGTTCACTGACTCCAAGTTAGAATTACTCGCTTCCAAGCGTTGTACGGCACTGAATACCATGTCAAGTTTTTCTTCTTGTGCTTTCGTCATTGGACCAGGGTTCGCTTCAATGTCTCCGCCTAGCAATAACAGGCGCAAAAGATACAGTGCCGTACGCGCAAACCGCTTGATACCGTTGGACATATCAGGGGGCCACGACACCGCAATGAGACAAGGATTGTTGCTACGATAACATGAAGCTTCAAGGTAACTAACCTGTACGAGTGCAAACTGTGAGCCAAACATTCTAACTGCGGTGGCGTGGCCCGAAGTGTGGAAGAAGGGTGCGTGGTTATATTCAGGCAGGTCAGCTGACATGGTTCCGAGTTGCCAGCCGAGTAGATGACCATCAATTAGGTTTGGCGGCGCGACATCTGGTGGATCCCGGCCGCTTTTTGTAGAAAATGGCTCGCTGCTTGAGAACTGGTTGTGGTAGCAGCATGTAAGGGATATTGGCCTAATGTTATCTAATTCGTAACCGGCACCTTGCTTTATTTAATAATGGGATTACTTTTGCAAGTCTCCATTCCGGGGGATTAATCCGCAAATTTTTGATAGAATGGTTAACCATGATAAGTAATGCGTGCGATGATATCTTAAATAAAGTTTTTATTATTGCCGTAGTAATGCCATCGGGGCCTGGCGCTGAATTAGGCAGCTGGCATAGTACGTTTTTCAGCTCCGAAACCGTAACTTCTTCGAAGCCTTCATGAGCCACCATGAGTAGGTGGCGTGGCATGATTAGGCAAAATAGACTTAAATCGACATTCTAAACCTTTACCAATATCTTCCAGTAATTTGGCCAATTCGCAGGTTGTTGAAACCACAGAGTCAACGTTTAATTGTGCCGGAAGGACCTTTCTTTATTTCTCAGAAATCCATAGATCGATCTCCTCCATTTAAGGATCCTCTTCTTCTCCCTGATCACTTTTCATTGTCTTCTCTCACTCTTCAGGAGCAGACCGCTTCACCTCTTATTAACTCTATAGGCACCTGTCAGACGGCGCCGGCTGCTCCTCTTAACTTATAAATGAGCTAAAAAAGATTACCTCAGACAAAGAATACAGAACGACTGTAGTAACAACAATTCTAAAATTCAGATAGAGCAGAAAACAATTTTTTTTCTGATCAGTTCCCAAGCATTCGAGTGTTCAGCGTGACGTATGCACGGCGGTCCTCGTTGGTGGAAAACACAGCGCAGTCAAGCGCACACAGAAGAACGACTGGAACATGATAATATGAGCCAATACGCGAAACGCGTATATATAAGAATGTTAAAAAATTAATCACTTCAACGAATGCAGCTTGGTCATCAAAGTTACGTACAGTAATAACATTTAATAACTTTTAGATATCCCGGTTCTTCAAGAAACTGTACTAATGCGCGCGCTGTACTGTAATGCAAGTGTTCTGATGGTCGTGCACGCAGGATTTTGCACAGTAATTTTGTACAGTATGGGGGTAACTGGAGCATGCAGGGAGAGGCCTTCGTCCTGCAGTGGGTATAAAAGATGATATGATGATGATGATGATGATGATGATGATGATGATGATGGAAAAAGGAAATCTGTTTGTTGAACATATTAATGCATCTTTAACGCATACACGTCATTTTCGACTGGGCGAGTTTCCGCGATTTTGTGATGACGCGTGACAGACAGGCGAAGTGGGCGCAAACCGAAAAATTTTGACCCATAGCAGAGGGATACGCCAAAAAGGCGTAGAATTGGAAATAATTATTTTTCCTATAGTTCGGCCTAATATTGCACAATCAACGGGTATACACGTCATATTCCGATGGGTAGTTCTCGCGGTTCTTGTGTCGCTGAGTGCCTGACAAGCCAAGTTGGGGTGGTCCCAAAAGTATTTGATCCGCAATCGCGGAGGGCTATAGGGGCAGAAATAGAAAAAAAGACAGATTGGAATAGCGTTACATTATGGCGACCCTGCTCGTTGGGCTTGCTACAGTTCCACAGTCTCGAGCATACTGTCCGTGGGGAGTGTACTGATCGATGGAGGGGGGGGGGGGGGTGACGGGTGCGGGGAGGAAGACCGTGACATCGGCCTCTGTTTACAGCACGAGCCGACAGCGGCGTTCCGGAAAACGTGAATGCACGCGCGACTGGAGCCGACGGCGGCTGGATATGCACGAACACTTCGCAGTCGCGCTCTCTACACACAAACGTCAAAGAGCCGAGTGGTATATGTGTAGGCTCACGGTGTCAGGGTGATTGTATATAGCTAGGGCCATGCAGCGTATATAATCAGCATTAATGAGAACACTAACATAAAAAAAAAGATCACAACAGGTCAGAATACCGGTTACGCGCGATTACAAGGGAGTGCGGTGTGCAAGCACATCGCCGGTTTTGAAGCGGGGTGTATACATTCCCCAACTTACGCTTCGGAGCCTGCAATAAGGCAACCATTACAAAACGCAGGTAACCCTGGAAATGCTATAGAACGCATTTCAATTGTTTGTTTTTACTTGTCTGAGTTTGAATTTATGTCAGTATAGTAATGCGTACATGTGTATATGTAAGAAAAACACGGGGAAGGAGGGACATGGAAATTCAAGACGATCAGCAAAGCGTGAACAAGGGAAAAGCAGGAGTCAGCGTTTCGACAAGTCCACATGTCGAAACGTTCGCTACAGCTTTTACCTTGTTCTCGTTTCGCTCATGTGTATACATGGCAGCTTGCGCGCAAAATGTGTTTATGCTACCGGATGCTGTCGTCCTCGCCATTTAGGTCATTTACCGGTCTTGGGTTTGAATGGGCGAACAGCGCCCCGCCTACGGTTACAGACAACGTTAGTTGCGTTACTTCTGAGTAACAAACACACGGTGCCCTCATCAATGCGCTTCTGAAGTCTCTTTGAAAATGTGATGCACGGAAATCCAAGACCACGTGGTTTGCGACTGCAGAATGGTATTTAACTGAGCTAGTTGGTTCATAGCTAAGGAGAGTTTTGAACGGTTGAACAGAAAATTAAAAAAAATTGCTTGCCCTCCCGTAACCGAGAGTAGTGCAAACATGATATGGCCACCGACAAAGCAGGTTGGTTGTAGATGATACTAGCCACGATCTCAAAACGGGTGTAGTTCATGTTCGCAATGGCACAGCCCACCACACCGCACCACACCGCACCACGCCATACTGTGCACTGGTCCATATGGACGCCACCCAGCTAGGAGAAGAAAACCAGCTGAAAGCGACGTGACAGGCAGCGAAAGACGCCAGGGAGACAGGGCGTACTGTCCAGCTAGACGACGAAAAGTGTCGTGCCACGCAGCGTGGCGCCATCTCTTGAGGCGACGCAAAACCCGCGCCGCAGAACTCACGGACCACTGGCGTTCAAAATCGCACAGGCAACCCTGTCTCAGAGCTGAAAGATGACAATGAAGTGGATGGTGTCCTGTATCTGAACGTTGCTGTCGGAAATGACAAATAAAACTTCAGCGTACGAGAAATTACAGCTTGAGTGATATTGTGAACAAAGAGGAAGAACTCGAAAGCAATATTTTTTGTAACTTGTTTGGGTAGTAACAAGCATATGTAATGAGGCCCTGTACAAGGGTTGGGGGCCAGAGACCAGATTTTCTTAAGTTTTGTCTGGTTGCCCGGATGATCTCGTTTTGTTCTCGTAACTTGCCCGCATGTTTTCGATTGAGTTCCCGGATAACGGCTCTGGCTTTTGGCTCAAGGTCACTTGAAGGTTGCCGACAACGGGAGCTCAGCACAATGCGTTGGCGGGCTAGTTGGTGCGAATCCATGAATACTTTGTTTAGCGCAAAAAGACAGACACAAGAAAGACGACAGGACAAGGCGCTAACTCTCAACTGACATCATTTTATTGCGTCACTCCTTTATAGACCGCTCAAACCAGAGGAACATGCGCAGTGAGCACCATGCGGTGGAGCCACCAACATACGATCCCAAGAGCGCACTCATGCGACAGAATCCAAAAAACCAAATTCAGCGCTGTACAAGGGCTCCACCGCATGGTGCTCACTGCGCATGTTCCTCTGGTTTGAGCGGTCTATAAAGGAGTGACGCAATAAAATGATGTCAGTTGAGAGTTAGCGCCTTGTCCTGTCGTCTTTCTTGTGTCTGTCTTTTTGCGCTAAACAAAGTATTGATACAACGGGAGCTAAAGCTTTTAAAAAAAAACGACTAAGGAAGACTGACAAGGACGTTGCTGTCTAACCGGTTTAACTGAGCTAGTTGCCTAACAGCTAAGAACGTTCGTATGAGCATCGTTGTCTGTCTTTCTAAGTCCTTTGTTTTTTTTTTAGTTCAGCTGTTCAAACTCGTCTTATCCACAACTGTAGTTCGCGACGACTTGCAGATGAGTTGCTGACTTGCTGCTGATTTCTTATTTCGGAGTGGCATGTATTTATATGCTACTTTTATTGCTATAGCAATAATATGGACACTGCAGGCGCATTTTTTCCCGTCGCCGTGATTTTCCATCTAAAGTCCAAAGGCGGTAACACCGTGGCGGCGCGTCGTGTGCTGTATGCGCGAATGAAAGCACACAGGGAAGCCGACGATCGCGACTCAATCCGGCGCGCTCGAAGCCAGAAAGCGGTGAGCAAACTCGCCGTCTTCCGTCGCGCGAAACGCCGTGGGGGGATAGGAGGGAGGGGGGGATCTCATGCTCCAGCAGCAACTGCGCATTTCGCGACGGGGCGCGAGGGGAACTGACGATCGCAGCTCAATCTCCCGCGCCATATATGTAGGAAAGCGGGCGGACAGCGCAGAATTAAGAGAGTGAGGGGGGAGAGTGCGGCTTCGAGTCCGCCAAACAAGTGCTTTCGTTGCATGGCGCGCGCCTTATATTGAAAGGGATCTGCAGACGGCGCATACGTTTGTGCGCGCTGTATTCTCGCCGCTCTTGCGCCGCTCTTGCGCGTATTCTCGCCGCACGAATGCCACTTCGCTCACTGCTGCTGCCGCGCTCGCCCACACCAGCGTTCTGACAGCGAGAGCCCACGCTCATCGAGTGTGATGTGTTCATGTTTGCTTGTGCGCGCTGACACCACGCTTGTTAGTTCAGTTAGTAGGCGATTGTTTCCAAGCTTGTACGGCCGATGAAGCTACTATCTTTACTTCGTATAATGTTTACTAATTCGCTATCGCAATCGATGCTTCTCCTTTCCAGCGAAACTGCGACTTTCTTCTAACGCAAGTGCATTTCTTTATAACTGTCCTCATGGCTACCCTCGTGTAGTTGGGGATCTTTTATGTTTCGTTGTGCTTTATGCGTCTCATACGTCGTAATTGCTTTCCGTCAAATGTATGCAGCTATCTTATGGCATGCGTATTTATTTTGGACACCGTCAGGCTGCCTTAAAAAGCTCTTATCTGAGGATACCAGGATGTCTTCTGCTCAATAAAATGAACTGAACTAACTTCGCATCGAAATCGCTGCTTGTTTTTGCAGCGAAAACATTGGCGCGCAAGCTTGACGTCACTGTTCCATGCTCATATTCTATGCCGATCTGCTTCAGCGCTGGCGCGCGACAACAGGTTGCAATCCACGTGGTCGTTATTAGCACAATACGCAGAGTTTCATACTAAACTCTATGTCGCTCTGCGCATTAGGTGTGCGTCATTGGTCTCCCGCTTGTGTGCACGTTGGCGCGATGACATCTTGCACGTGCGGAAGAGCGTCCACCATGTTACACCGCACACGCGTAAAAGAAAGCGCGACACAAGTAGTCCTTCATTATTTTTTTAAGTAGCAAAAATAAAAATCTGAAACAGGAAGAAGTGAGAACGGCACAAGTACCTCTTCATGGAGGTTCGTTCTTTGTGAACGGTTTAATATGATCGGTGCCAGTAGCAACAAAATGCACGGACAGTTGACAACGCGATTGATGGAGAGACCAGCCAGTGTGTTTTCCGAAACAGCTAATGAACTTTATCGCATAAGTGGAACTAGGCTAAACGCTTATTCGGAGCTTCCATAAGGTAATTTCAACGCTTAGCTTTACATCGGCAGAGCATTCTGGCAATGTACGTCTGACAGTGAAACGCATGACAAAAAAAAAAGAGTAAGAAAACGAGTCTGCTGGGTCTGCTGACACATGTATATCCACAAAATGACACGTAGAAGACACATTTAAAAAGACTCGCAGTGCTACGGAATCAGCATGCTGACGACTTTCGGCTACCGTCTTCTTCTCGAATCTCTTGTTGTTACGCAGTTTCTGCTGTTAGTCGTCAGTCGAATTTTCGCGATTGTCCCGCCGTCCACTGTACGCACGGACTGGGTATCTCGCATCATGCGCTCGCTATTCGAGGATTTATCATCGCCTACCTACGCTAGGTGCTGTCTTGCACATAATTCATTGTCCCTCGGGAGCTTTCAGCGGCTTTCGTTTGTCTGGGTATATATCAATCCGATTTTTACCCATCAAAGTCGCCAAGGGTATAGTGATGTACGTTTCTTTGCGCACAAAACTATCAGTGCCTGAACAGAAACACGTGCACAGGCAAGATGCCCCTTACGCCAAAAAATAAATAAATATTCAAACAAAATGCGCTGCAGGACAGCGGCTGCGCAGTCGGCTCGACAACACTGCGCGTTCAAGGTCACAGAGCCACGTCTTGCTCGATCGCTCCCGCCTTCGCCGAACACATCTTGCAATTCGCACGGTTCCTCGCGATATCCATCACGCACAGCGCCGTCAGCCGTCCGACGAGCGAGGTGCCTTTACTCACCCTTGTACTGTTTGTCGGGGGTGAGCTGCTTGGAGACGTGCTGCACCTGCAGCAGCAGCTTGACGCGTTCGATGGGCGCCACGCTGGTCTTGGAGATGGCCGCCGCCACGCCTCCGGCGACGAAGTCCTTCAGGAAGGAGATCACCTGCGTGTCCTTCTTGTCGGCCATCCTCGGTGCTGTGGTCTCCTCGGCAGTGCTGAAGAACGTGTCCTTCACGGGCGCCACCAACGACAAGGAGGAGAGAGATACGGTGAGGGTTCGCGGTCGGCCATCCGGCAGGTTCGAACTGTACGCGCTTACACATAGCGAACGCGTCGCGGAGTTTAGTGCCACAGGTTTCGATTCATTTGGACGTTGCTGTACAACCGAACGAGGGAACTGTGCTTCATAAAAAATGCCTACATGAAGAAAGAGTAAAGACGAAGACCCTGACCGTCGTCGCAGCGAAGCCTTATTCTTGTAGGTCACAGCGGTTCATTCGTCATGCGAAAGACAACGTCTAGTTTGAAAGTACCGATTGCGAGTTCACGAACACAAACAAAGGCGCCGAGAGTTTGCGAATTAAACGCGTGCCATGACGCGAGGGAGGAGGAGACAGAATCCTGACTGACTGCGATGGCCCTACGCGCGTCGCGGCACGGTGACCTCCAGCGGCTCACCAGGCGCACGCGTCTCAATGGGACGAGCCAGTCCCGACTGTACCATCTGTTCGTCTCTCGGCACGAGTAATTGAGTAGTACACAAGAAGCGTGCGCGTCGCGGCCACACGCAGCAGCGTGGCATGCGTACACGGATATTACCGCTCGCCGTCAACCCGGAGCTACTACACAGCGCGCTTGTTGAAGCCACGAAGGTTAACCGTCTCCATACGCCACAGGCTTTCGGCGTCCTCGAATTGGTCCCCGTAGACAAAAGCGGTTGCTACGTCTTGCGGATAACTTTTCACGGAACACGATCAATTGCCGATCCATTCAATCGCAAAATCCGATGCGGTGGCCCGACGCGGTGCGTACCTTGCAAGTGCCGTCCGCTCCGCAAGCCCCTGGCCCGTCGCAAAGGAAACCCCGTCCAGGAGGCGAGCCTCTTATAACCGCGGTGCCCTCCTCGACGCGCCGCTATATATATAAACGAGGCCCGAGCTCCCTTCCCTTTCTCATCGGCCAGCTGCCGTCCTCTTCGAGCTCCCGTGCGGCCATTTTTGTTTCTCCTTTTCTGATTCCTTGCGGCGGACGAGTGGATGGAGTCTGCGCCGAGGATTCGTCCCAGGGGACGTTCGTTCACCGCAAACCAGAAAAGGTCGAGACGCGCACGCGTGCGACCGCGTAACGACAGAGACGGCGCTTCTCCCGTGCTGCTCCCGTGGTCGGAGTGATCTTGGCGATGCTCAAGTGGCACATCTTATAGTCGCTGCAGTGCAACGTGCTTTTGTATCGTGCACAGAGTATTCGGCTGTTGGCGTCGTCTGCTTGTGCCCCGATGTCGTCTGTGAGCGGCTGCTGTAGCCGCCATTGGTGGCATTGCCATTCCTCCCGGTCCAAGATGTCGACTGCTTCGGCCCGGCCAGCCCGCAGCACAGTGCCAAAGTCAGTGATTGTTTCCTTCCGGTTATGCTAATGTGAGCCCGCAAGGATAATTTCTTTCGTTGCGCCTACAAAAAGCTTTTCCAACTTTCGTTGGACTATAGGCGCAAATTCGGACCGCTTCATTCCAAAGTTAGACATGTCTTTTATTTAGTCGGCGCGATGCACGTGAGCAATGCTTGTCCTTTATAACAATGTCAATATCTTAATCAATTGTGTAGTATGCTTCAGCCAAATTTCTTCATCTGCGCTCCTGCATACCGCTTGTCTCGATAGGATCAATGCAGCATGAAGTTCCACAGTACTGCATAAACGCATCGTTCGCGCGTCTAGAGCAGCAGATAGTATTGCGGCCATCGAAAACCTACATGGCTTGCAGTACAATTCACAGCAACACACTGCATATATGAACGATCTTTTCCTGTGCGTCCATAGACGACAAAAATACAGCGATTCATATGTAAGGAGTGAGGCAAAATGTCGGCGTTGGGTATATACTAGCACTGCCTCTCTGAAGAAAACAAATATGGGAATAATACAACCGGCAAACCATAACACGTCATCGCCGGAACGTAATAACCGTAATGTACGAAAATGCTGCGAACATCGTGGAGCTATAGATATTAGCCTCTTGCGCATAACCTCTGCATCACACGACACACCGTGATACAGGAAGCCCGTAGTCAGTAAATATTGCGTTCAACAACCGCGCTTTTTACGCAATCACATGTGCCGCTTACGTGTGCCGGCGCGCATTACGCGTGCGATGCTCTTACCTACTGAGCTGCGTATACCGCGGCGCCGTGGATGGGAAAACGGCGCCGAGGTAGCGTCGCACGCGTAATGCCAAGACGTGGGTTGGTAATCCACTTCCATTTGTTTGTCATTCCCTTAATATTGCAGATAATGTCCCCTATGCTGTCGTCGATGTCATTCTTTGTAGGCTTCTCGCGATATGAATAACGAAAATGGGGCACCTCGGTTCCCTTCCTTCTCGTTCATTACATCACAGAGAAGGGCGTAGGAAAAGAGTGAGATGACAGGGAACAAGGCCTAAACAACAAGGAACGGAGGGCACACGTAGGAGCAGGAAAAAGCAAACACGCTGGTCGCACTAACTACAAAAGAATAAAAAATTAAAAAAATGGCAACAAGTCACTCGTCCCCTACGAGGACTCTCACAGACTGGAAGCGACGCCCGTTTCTTGTAGAACAGTAAGCAGGGTGCGACGAGCCCGATCGCGCGTCGAGAGGCACAACCACTCAGAGGACACAGGCCTTAGTCAAGAGTCGTACACTGCAGGCCAAGTAGACCACAGTCCCTTAGTAACGACGTTCGCGGCGCAAAGGAAAGCAGTTACGCCCTAAGAGAAGGTGCTCTAGTGTCTCGCAGCAACCACAAGAAGCACATGACGCACTGTCTGCAATTATGCTGGCCAACTCAATGATGCTAAGCAGAACTGGGTGATCAGCGTCACTTTTGTGTAGTCGGCTAAGGGTCCTTAAGGATGAAAACCTTCTATGTGCCTCCTCTTGCACGTACGTTCTTCAGAGCAACATCAATCGCTGCCAGATCCGCAGTTGTTGATGAGGCTGCATGCCGCAAGCGAAACCCCCGTTAGATGTCAGTTGAAGGGCAGAAGAAAGCTGCAAAGGGCACCTCCTTAGCCATCGTTGTGTACAGATGCGTCCGTAAAAAAAAAAAAAAAAAAAAAAAGAATATTACAAGCAGTGGCCTACCCACTATTTCTTGAGTGGGAGGGGGGGGGGTAAACCGTAAATGATCTCATCTCTCTCTCTCTCTCTCTTTATATATATATATATATATATATATATATATATATGTGTGTGTGTGTGTGTGTGTGTGTGTGTGTGTGTGTGTGTGTGTGTGTGTGTGTGTTTCGAATTACCATTACAACAAATGAAAGAGCCTGAAAATGCGTCTGTCAGTTATTTTTATATTTAAGAGGCACAATCATAAATATAACTCACATATAGTGAGCCAACGGAGCCTGACAAATTATTTGAATTTGCATTGATTTCTTGCAATTATATAAAATCTAAAGATCATCATCATCAGCCCATCTATGTCCACTGCAGGACGAAGGCCTCTCTCTGCGATCTCCAATTACCCCTGTCCTGCGCCAACCGATTCCCACTAGCACCCACAAATTTCCTAATTTCGTCGCACCACCTAGTCTTCTGCCGTCCTCTACTGCGCTTCCCTTCTCTTGGCATCCATTTGTCACCTTAATGGTCCCACGGTTGTCTAATATGCGCATTACATGACCTGCCCACCGCCATTTTTTTCTCCTAATGTCTATTATAATATCGTCTATACCCGTTTGCTCTCTGGTCCAAACCGCTCTCTTTCTGTCTCTTAAAGTTATGCCTAGCATTCTTCGTTCCGTCGCTCTCTGAGCGGTCCTTAACTTGTTCTCAAGCTTCCATGTCAGTCTCCAAGTCTCTGCGCCATACGTCAGCAACGGTAAGATGAACTGATTGTATACTTTCGTTTTCAATGATAACGGTAAACTCCCATTCGCGAGCTCACGATGTCTGCCGTATGCGATCCAACCCATTTTTATTCTTCGGTGAATTTCCTTCTCATAATCCGGGTTCCCTGTGATTAGTTGGCCGAGGTAAACGTACTCCTTCACAGATTCTAGAGGCTGACTTGCGAACTTGAACTGTTGTTTCCTTGCCCAGTTATTTATCATTATCTTAGACTTCTGCATAATAATCTTCAACCCCACTCTTACACTCTCCCTGTTAAAGTCCTCAATCATTTGTTGTAACTCGTCCGCAGTGTTGCTGAATAGAACAATGTCATCGACAAACGGAAAGTTGCTGAGATATTCGCCGTTGATCCTTACTCCTAAACCTTCCCAGTTTAGTAGCTTGAATACTTCTTCCAAGCACGCAGTGAATAGCATTGGAGAGATTGTCTACTTGTCTGACCCCTATTTGTTATAGGTATCTTCCAACTTTTCTTGTGTAGAATTAAGGTGGCTGTGGAATCTCTGTAGATACTTTCCAAGATATTTACGTAAGCGTTCTGTACTCCTTGATGATGTAATGCCTCTATGACTGCTGGTATCTCTACTGAATCAAATGCCTTTTCGTAATCTATCAAAGCCATATAGAGAGGCTGATTGTACTCTGCCGATTTCTCGTTTACGTGATTGATTACATGGATGTATTCCATAGTACAGTATCCCTTCCTGAAGCCGGCCTGTTCCCTTGGTTGACTAAAATCAACAGTTGCCCTTAATCTATTGGAAATTATCGCTGTGAATATTTTGTACAATACTGGAAGTAAGCTAATGGGCCTATAATTTGTCAATTCTTTAACGTTTCCCTGTTTGTGGATTAGTAAAATGTTGGCATTCTTCCAGTTTTCTGGGACCCTTGAAATCGCGAGAAATTTCGTATAAAGGGCCGCAAGCTTTTCAAAGCATGACATCTCCACCATATTTGATTCGATCGACTGGTATTCCATCTTCTCCTGCCACCTTTCCTCGTTTCATGTCTTCTAAGGCCCTTCTCACTTCATCGCAAGTTATAAAAGGAGCCTCTGTAACCTGTTCACTACTACTTTCAATGCAAGTATCTTGGTTGTTCTGGGTATTGTACAAGTCAGTATAGAATTCTTCCGCTGCCTTTACTATGTCTTCGAAACTGCTGGTGATATTACCCTGCATGCCTTTCGGTGCATACATCTTGGCTTGTCCTATGCCAAGTTTGGTTTTTCGCTGATTTCATGCTGCGTCTATTTATTACTGCTTCCTCAGTCTTTCTTAGACTACAATTTCGAATATCCTTTATTTTCTCCTTGTTAAGTTTTGACGATTCCGCGAATTCTATCTGATCTCTTGACTTTGACTGTTTCATTCTTTGTCGTTTCTTTAACAGGGCCTTTGTTACTTGGGAGAGCTTACCTATTGATTACCTTGGTGCCTTGCCTCCCACTTCAATTGCTGCTTCTGAAGCCATCCTAGTTATGGTTTCATTCATTGCCTCTATGTCATCTACATCTCGCTGTTCTAAGGCTGCATATTTGTTGGCAAGTACCAGCCTGAATTGGAGCACTTTTATCCTTACTGCGTCTAGGTTGGCCCGTTTCTTTCTGGCCAATTTTACTCTTTCTATCTTCATATCTTCATATTCAGACCAACCTATGATCTCTGAACGTTACCCTACTTAACACTTCTACATCCTTCACTATGCTGGGATCGGCAGAAAGTATGAAATCTACTTCATTTCTTGTTTCACCATTAGAGCTTTTCCAGGTCCAGTTTTTGTTGCTACGCTTTCTGAGAGCGTTCATTATTCATAGCTTATTCCGTTTCGTGATTTTTACTAACCCCTCTCCTCTAGTGTTCCTAGAATCGATAACGTAGTTGCCAATTGCTTGGTCATCTGCCTGCTTTCCCCCCACTTTTGCATTGAAGTCGCCCATTACTACAGAATACCGAGTTTTCACTTTTCTCATGGCTTTTTCCACGTCTTCATAAAACTGATCTACTTCATCATCATCATGACGCATCATCATCATCATCATACCACCTTTAATCTATACGTTTATTAAGTTTTATTACGACTACAACTATCCTCTCGTTAATGCTGTAGAATTTTTTTTATTTACAAATACTGCTATCCCATGAATTGGGACATTGCAGGAGTGGTACAGGAGATTATACATAAACAATATTAGGAAAGTGCGTGATTACAAATGTGAGTGTAGTGATTTACAGAGAAAACAGTACAGTGTCATGAAAAAAATACATGATTTGGCAATTCTCGCACAAAATTATCAACAGACATTTCACGTAACGTGCCATCTAAATCGTTCCACAATTCAACTGTGAAAGGAAAAAATGAAAATTTGCAGCTATCTAAAAGCGGCATAAACGGCACGATGTTAAGCGGGTTGGAACAGCGCGTGACACGTGCTGAAGAACTGGTGAAAGAGAAGGGGGCGTCAACATAAATACGTTTGTTGATAATCTTGTGAAGTAGGATAGTGCGATCACATGTTCGTCTGTGTTCAAGTGTGTCAAGTGATAACGTGCGGGCGTGAACTGTGGGAGAGAAGTGACGGTCGTAACGCTTATATATAAATCTTATTGCTTTTTTCTGCACATTTTCCAGTTTAATAATATCTTTGGCGGAGTGTGGCGACCAGACCGCCGATGCATATTCAAGTACAGGCCTTACTAAAGATTTGTACGCCGTCAGCTTACAGTTTTTGGTTGCATCTTTTAATGTACGTTTTAAGAACCCGAGTTTCCTGAGTGCCCTGGAGCAAGTTAAATCTATATGCCTAGACCAATTCAAGTTTGAACAGAATGTTACACCTAGGTACTTAAACTCGTTCACGTGCGTTAGTTGATGTGTGTTGTTAGTGTACGAAAAACGAAAAGGACTTTTCTTGTTAGTGAATGACATCGATACAGTTTTGCTAAAATTTAACCTCACCTGCCATGTGTTGCTCCAATTACAGAAAGAAGAAAACACATTGTTTAGAATAAGCTGGTCGTATGCATTATTTATATTTGAATACAGAACGCAGTCATCTGCATATAAACGGATTTTAACTGACGTGTTATTAGTTATCTGGACGACGTCATTAATGTAAATGAGAAATAAAAGTGGTCCTAGAACTGATCCCTGCGGGATGCCAGATGTTATATGGACAGGTGTTGATTGATAGTGATTAAACGTGACAAACTGTGATCTTAATCGCAAGTAGTCCTTAATCCAGCCTATTAGTCGGACGCCGTGACTTCCCTTGAAAAAGGCACCAAGTTTGGTAATGAGCTTACTATGACAAACCAAATCGAATGCTTTTGAATAGTCGATAAAAATGGCGTCCATCTGACCGCGATGATTTAGGCATGATGCAATATCGTGCGTGAATTCAATTAACTGCGTGAGAGTAGAAAACCCAGCCCGAAAACCATGCTGAATATTAGACAGAAGATTATTGTTAGACAAGTACAAGGCAATATGTTTATGAATAATGTGTTCCAATACCTTGGAACATGTGCATATTAACGAAATTGGTCTATAATTGGAGAGGCTTTGTTTGTTACCAGACTTAAATACTGGTACTATATTAGCTATTTTCCAGGTTTGTGGAACGGTTTCAGTTTGGAGGGATTTTTGGAAAATAACAGTCAAGTACCGGGCGCACCACTCAGAATACTTTTTTAGGAACATGTTAGGTATATTATCAGCTCCAGCACTTTTAGTCGTGTCAATTTGCAACAAAAGATTCAGAACTCCATTATAACTTATATCCAACTTCGGGAAGGCTGGCAATTCAGTAACTAGACTAAACATCGGTCTAGTGTCGTTGTCGCTGTCAAATACCAATTTAAAATATTTATTAAAAGCTTCAGAGATAACAGAAGGGTTAGAAGATGGTTTACCATTAACAACAAAGGATGAAGAACAGCGACCAGACGGAGTAATTGTTTTCCAGAATTTGTGTGGGTTGGTTTCCATGAATGTTGTTAGTGTGTTCTCATAATAGAATTTCCTAGCGTCATGCATTTTGGTTCGTAGAGCCGTTTTCAAGGAAACTAGAAGCGCACCATCACCTATATGCTGTGGCTTACATCGCTTGCGAAGTCTCTTTATGCGACGGATAAGTTGGATAATTTCCCTGCTGTACCAGATATGTTTGGGATTTCTTTTAACACACTTCTTGGGCACAAAGTTACACAGACAGTCATGCACAACTTTATAAAATCGCTCAACCAACATGTCAATATTACAGTGTTCACTACTAAATAAAAAATCATCAAAATGTGACGTCAGAGCACCAAGTATCATGACATCATCAGCACGAGTGAAGTCAGTAATCATCCTGTATTCTGGTCTTTTGCGTTCAGGTGCAATATTCAATTTAAGAACGACTACTTTGTGATCAGACAGACCATCACCGACTTCACATTCGAAACCACATTTAACCAACTGCTCATTCAAAAGCACAAGATCCAGTAAAGAGTCGCCACGCGTAGGAGACTGGAGAACTTGTGAGAAATCGAAAGAAACTACTATGTCAATAAGCATGTCACACTGTACCTTGTCGCGACCAGTCGCTACGAGTGAAGCCCAATATATGCATGGCAAATTGAAGTCCCCACAAAAGACCATTTTGTAGTTATCTAATCTATGTGCTGCGATATAATCATTCAGAGCAGGAAACACATTGTAATCGGAATTTGGAGGACGATATATTACACCTATTACTAACGTTGACAAGGAAATATTAACTTTGCACCAAACTGACTCAGTTTCTGGAAGCTCGGGTAGCAAAGAAAAGTCGATGCCATCTTTAATGAATAAGGCCACACCGCCACCACGACCGGACGATCTATCTTTTCTCAAGACGCAATAACCAGGTGGTACAAATTCTTCATCTAAGATTGAGTTATTGAGCCAAGTTTCGGTCACACAAATCATAGAGGGGTGGTAAGTTTCTATAAGCCAGTTAAAATTAACAATTTTGTTGAGTAAACTGCGAGAATTCACATTTAAAAGTGTGAGGCAAGGTATTTTACTTCGAGCATTTTCGTTCAGTAATCTGGTTTCACACTGGTCACGTCATTCCCGGTGGAGCGATTCACCATCATGGTTGTTCGCAAGCCTCACACGCGTGTTAGACTGCGAGTCCCACGTATAAGCGGCACGATCGATAAAAAGTTTATCGCGGACCAGCTTAATCTTTGCCCCGTTGCGCTTTTCTTCTTGTGCTGATCGCCAAAGCAATGTCCTTTTTCGCGCCGTTTCCCGAGAGTAGTCGTCAGACACACTGTAATTGATCCCTTTCAGTTTGCTGCATTGTTTGAATATCGCTGCTTTTTCATTATAGTCATATAACTTCATAATAACTGGTCTGTGTCCCTCTTTTTTTCCTGTGATCAATCCGGTGAATGCGCTCCACCGATGAAATAGTGACGCCAAGAGTATCAGAAAAAATTCCCTTCAACACTTTTTCTTCAATATCCTGTCTTGTCTCGTTAAGAGGAAGCTTTAGCTCGGGCCCAACTCCGACGCGGCCTATTCAAATACATGTAAAACGCAAAAACGTTTTTATGAGATAACCCCTGGACCGATTTTGATGAAATTTGTTGCATTTGAAAGAGAAAGTTAAATTCTAGTGACTGTTTGAAGCGGAATTTCGATTTAGGGCTTGAATTTTCCTAAAACGATTTTCAAATATTTGACCGTTTGAAAAAAATAGAAGCACGAAGTTTACAAATTGATAGCTATGCATCAAGAACTGATATCGCGGTTCTGTAAACGGCATCCATTAGATCATTCAAAGCGGACAAATTCAATATATCATTTTACATCTTACATGAATTTGTTACGTTGGTTACAACGGTTTTACAACAGTTGTATTTCCCTATGATTAAATTTTTTTATATTTATGTGTAACATATCAATTTTGTCCGCTATGGATGTACTTTTAGATGCAATTCACAGAATTTTATTATAATCTTTGGTGGTTGAGTTACAGAGTTGTAAACTTGATAGTTTCGTTTTCTGAAAATTTTTGATTTTCGCCAATTTTGAATAAAAGATTGACGACCTAACTCAAAAATTCGAAACCAACAGTCACTAGATTTTAAGTTTTTCTTTTAAATGCAACAAACCTCGTCAAATTCGGTGCAGTGGTTGCCGAGAAAAACGAATTCTCCTTTTACATGTATTTAGATAGGAGCACTCGAGCTAAAGCTTCCTCTTAATGCTCTCCGGAACACCGAAAACAATCAGATTATTTCTTCGCGCTCTGTCTTCCAATTCAATCAGTCTTTGTTGGTGTTGGTCTACTGTGCGATGAAGATGTTGAACAGTACTTTCAAGGGTAGTTAATTTACCGCTCAGCTCGGAGAAAGATTCTAGCTTTAGTTCAATGCCAGCTAGTCTAGCTTCCTACTGTGTCTGCTTGTCCAGGATTTGCTGCAATAACGCCTGTGTTGTTGGACCCGGATTGGTTTCAACGTCCCCGGATAGCATAAGTGAAAGACGTGACCATAACACACTGAGCATTTCAGAAATGTTCATTGGGAGCGGCAGTACTAAAAGAAAAGGATCATTTGAGCAAAAATGTGATACAGAAGTGTAATATCCAACCTGCAAGATAATCCATGCATGTTTGAACGACATGTTCAACGCCGTACCGCCGCTCCCACTGAAGACGGGTCGATGTAGGGGCGCTTTTATACGCCCGGTGTCAGGTGACGTGCCCCTGCCAGGGTCTATCCGAAGGCTTTCCACGGTGACGCCACAGTGAAAGATGAAGGATGATTCAAGCAAGGCAGGAAGTCTGTAGCTCGTTCCTTGCGAGGCAGTCATAAGCGGCACAATCTGCAAGATAATCCATGCACGTTTGAACGACATGTTCAACGCCGTACCGCCGCTCCCATTCGTCAATGTTGCCCGCTATGTCCTTATGGATTAGCAATCCTACTCCGAACTGCTTCTTATCTGGTGGTCGTCTATAGCAGAGGACATGGCCATTAGTTAGCACTGTATAAGCCTCACCAGTTCTTCTAACCAAACAATGCCTGATAGTTCCTCAAAGAGTCCTGCTAGGCTAGCTTCACTCGAGAGAGTTCGGGTGTTAAACGTTGCAAGGGTCAATTTCCATTGGCGGCCAGTCCGGGTCCAGAGATCCTTAGCACCCTCTGCTGCGTTACAGGTCTGACCACCGCCTTGGTCAGGTGCTCCGCAGCTGCTGGGGGCTAAGGGCCATGGGTTAATTGTGCGAATAATGAGGGAGGTAGCGGCCGAATACTGCATCAGGGAGGCCAATTCCTGTTCTGGTGAGGGAGTGTCTTTGTTGATGCTTAGTGGGCCTTCCTAATTGGATTAGTATAGGCCCACTGGTTCTTGGCGTTTAAAAGTGACAGGCGCCACTCCTGTTCTCAAAGCGCATAAGCAACCTACACAGTTGAGAGTTTGGGTACACGTCACCAAAACGTCGCCCTCATTTCTTCAAATTAGGAAATATCTGCTGTTTTTTCGCCTGCTGGGAAATAACAAATTATGGGGTTTTACGGGTCAAAACCACTTTCTGATTATGAGGC